>NC_133666.1:205266889-205639942 GCF_037893015.1 Macrotis lagotis
ATATATATATATGTGTGTGTGTGTGTGTGTGTGTGTGTGTGTGTGTATATATATATATATATATATATATATATATATATATATATATTTAAATATATGTATTTAAAACTCTAGCCTCAATTCCTCACTTTGCACCCTACCCTATTTAAGGTGGGATTGTGATTCAGATTTAGTCTTTTCCTGTTTCAACTGAATTCTTCAGATTACCTCTAGCTCTGAATGTGTGTGTTTGTGTATGTGTTTATTTGTGTGTGTGTGTGTGTGTGTGTATGTGCTCAGAACATTCTGAGTACTAGTTAAGTTTTAGTTTTCCTAAATCTTTGACATTCATAATGTTGTATCTAAAGGGCCTTCTTTGGTATCTCATGCCCTTCTATTACAGTAGGCTTAGAATATCTCAAGCTGAATCATTGTTGTTTTTATTGGAATACTTTAATGTTCAATAGAAAGGTGAAGCTTTCTAATTTCTAATCATCCTGGCCCCTTTTTCTCAGAAACTTCTTCTCTTTCTAGCTCTAGATACAAATCACTAAAGCCTTCCTGAATTTTTAGCCTACTTATGAACTCAAATTTCTGGACTCAGATCTTATTTGTCTGTACTAGCAAAAGATTTTTTCCCAAGTGACACTCTTTCTTATTGTCCATATTTGTCTGTATGTCTTTTTTGTAATGTCCTAGACTGAATGAGTATGCTTGCTCTAGTTTTTCTTTGGATTTCATTGTCATTGTTTAATATGGTGCTATTTTGCTATTGCTTTTTTGGATTATTCTGAGAATTGAACTAATTGTCTTCATGTCCATTCCAAAATAACACTCACTATGATCAACCATTGCAATTATTTGTTAAATATAGTTGAGAATATATATTTATACTATTTGTTCCTATATAGAAAATCATCTTGTTAGCAGCAGCATAAGATTTTGTAATTTGTATGGCCTTGAAACATCAGTGAAGTCTAAAGTATTCAAATTTTATATGGATGACTTCTTTTAAATCCTTTGTTGGCCATAAAGTCATGACATTGTAGTCTACATAGGGACCCTGGTAGATACTGATCATTTTTCACAGAGAAGAACATGATCAATGTAACAGTGTGTTCAGTGCTAGTGTGAATTTATTAGAGTGATATGCTTCTGCTTCACTGTCCTTCTTCTCTGCCCCTTGCTTAGACCCTGATCACAGATTCTTATGTATTATTTCAATCTTATTATTCAATTCCCCCTTATGATCCTATTCCAAAATTGAAATCTGCTTTCTTAATGATGATCTCTTCTTGATTTTACTTTCTCTTTCCCTTTTTCCTTGTTCCTGTATCATCCTATTAAGGAAAGAAGAGAGGAAGGAGACAAAATAATTATTAAATAACTATTATCTGACTGTCTTTGTTATGTCTTACAAGTATTACTTCATTTGATCCTCATAACAATTCTGGGAGCTAGGCACTATCATTATTGTCTATCTAAGGGCATATTGCCATTTTAGCTAGACTGACTTGCCTTCTGTGTGATTGGCAATTGGACAGTCAATGATGGTATCCTAAATAAAAGAACAGAACCAACCAGTACATTAAAAGAGTCAGGGAAAACTCTAGGTAAAATTGTGGCAAAAAATGAATTAATGACTTGACTAGAGTTACGGCTAGTAAGTGTCTAAGGCTGAATTTGAACTCAATCTTTCCTAACTAAAGGTTCAGCACTGGGCCACTTAGGTGTCTCAAATTATATTATATTCTTGTACCAAACTCCATGTGTGTATATGAATGCATACATAATGCATGTAATACAGGTCTCCTTTATTCAGTTAAGATGAAAGTAAGGTACATGCATGATGACTATGTCCCTCACCATATGTTATTCTAGTCTTCTTTTTCATACATTTTCATTTTGTGGGATAAATGTCACTTTCTTCTTTCTCCTTTCCTCCAAATTATATTCCCCCTTTGGGGAAAAAGAGATGCAAATATAAAACAACTATACAAAAGGAGTTATATATAGAATAATTTGAAATAATCAACAGAGTAATGGACTTAAAGGGAATGAAGAAAAGCATTCTGTGGAAGATGGGTTTTTAGCTGGGGCCGGAAAAACATCAAGAATTCCAGGAATAGGAATTGGAGATGAGGAATCAGGAGATTCCACGAATGGATAACAGTCAGTAAAAATGTTCACAAGTGGCTAATGAAATTTCTTGTTCAAGAAATTGCAAGAAATCCAGTGTCACTGGGAGGAAAAGTATCTGGAAGACAGGATGTGAGTGTGGAGAAAAAAAAGTAGAAGAAATAATAAAACATAAGAGACTAAGAAAACACTATGTGAGGAAGAATAGGGCAGATTATAAAAGACTTTTAGTGACAAACAGAAGATTTTTATATTTGATCTTGGAGAAGATCAGACCAAAACATAAATCATGACCTTTCTTGTCTTATTTAAATACATTTGTGACTCTAAAAGAAATTATGGTTCTTAAAGAACACTTCTAAGTAATCACTTCATCAAATAAAGCCCTTTTAAATTGGTCTAGAGCTTTCCTGACTCTCATGCTTATATTTCAAAGTTTGATCCAGCTCTGTTCTTTTCATTAGGATGCCTCAATTGATTGTCCAACTGTCACTTACATAGGAGGCAAGTCAGTCTAACTGAAATAATATACCCTGAGACAGACAAAAAGTGCAATGTGCCATGTGAGTCAAACTATCACCAATAACTTGACCACCAACTCTACTGATAGAAAAAGTTTAGGACTGGGAAGCTAGGAATTCTTATCTTAAAATGCCTCAAATCTAATGCCTGTAGGCACAGTCCTAGAAATTTCTCCTATATTGTCTATCAGCTGTAATTTCAAGTGTTGAAGCCAGAGCTATTGAAGACAAAGAAGTTCTTGCCATCAATGTCCTTGCATTGTTAAATAATCAACATCAGAAACTGATGGAATTTTGTCAGTGGGAAAAACAGTAGAGAAGAGGCATTACATTATGCCTATTTCACCCTAAGGACTATAGGGCATTTTTCATATGACTTGTACTTGAAACCTTCCATATTCATTACTTTCACTAGGAGAATACTTAAGAGCATTGTCTTTTTTGTTTGCATTTCCAGTATATTTCATATAGCATGTGTGTAATATTTTTTATTATTAATCAATTTAGACATCCATTTTTTTTTCATTTTCCAAGGCTACGCTAGCAGAGCATGAGTTCAAGCATATGCAACCATCCTGAAAAGCTTTCTCTAAGGCACAGAATCAGATTTAATGTGCTTTATAAGGATTGTCTTAGTGAATACATAAAGATTCACCAGTACCAGGATGGTCACTTGGTGATAAATTATTTCAGTGTAATGTACTCAAATTCAATTTCACAAGCATTCTCAGAAAAGCCATTATAAATACAAAGACAAAAACAAAACAGTCCTTGACATCACTGAGATTATATTCTGTTCTTTGGTCATAAAATCTCATGATGCAAATGGAAATAGAAAATGTTCTTCATTTTTAAGACCCTCCCCCCATATACCTATCAGACTGGCTAAGATGAGAAAAGGGAAAATGATCAAAGTTGGAGAAATTGTGGGAGAATTAGGACATTGATGCATCATTGCTGGAGTTGTGAACAGGTCCTACCTTTCTGGATACCAATGTGGAACTTTGCCCCAAAAGCAATAAAACTATTCATTACCCTTTGGCCTAGAAATTTCACTTCTAGGCCTATATTCAGAAGAAATTACTAAAAAAAAGTGAAAAGTCCTACATTTTCCAAAATATTCATAGCTGTTCTTTTGTAGTGGCAAAAGAATTGGAAACTGAGGGGATGCCCATCTATTGGGGAGTGACTAAACAAATTATGGCAAAGCATACTATGGAATGTTATTTTTCTATAAGAAACTGTAATGGTTGAACTGTAGAGAAGCATGAAATGACTTATGGGATCTGATGCTGAGGGAAGGCAGTAGAAACAAGAAAACAATGTACAGATTATCAACAACAGTGTAAAATTAACAACCTTGATGGAAGCAACTCCTCTTAATAGTTCAGAGAGCTAGGACAATTAGATTAGAATGGCTATGGACAATGTTATCCCCATCCAGAGGAAGAAAAACAAAACAAAACACAAACACATACACACACACACAAACATACACACACACACACACACACACACACACACACATATATATATATATATATATATATACACACAAACACACAAACACCAATCCTTCAGAATCTGATGAACACTTTATAAAAATTATCTCTTATGCATCTCTTTCTCTTAATCCTAATTCCTCATACTGAAAATAACTAATCTGTAAGCAAGTTTGTCAAAAATGTGTATGTGCAATGCTAACCTGGCTATTCACTGCTAAGGGGAGGGGGGGTGGCAAGGGAGGATAGAAGGAAATTTTGCAACTTAAAAATACACATATGCATATGGATGAAAATAAATAAAATAATTCATTAATTTAAAGGATCCTCCCCCTTTCTTACTTTTTTAGTGACTGTGCCTCAGTGATACAAATGGGGGAGGTGTATACTAAAATTGTAGTTTAAATATTTCATATATATAATATGTATATATATATATAAACTTTAATTTGACTTAATATTCTGTGTGTCAGATCTTTATCTAATAAGTACATTTTACTGAATGGCCTTCTTCTCACCATAGTATTCTTTTCTAATTTTTAGAAAAGAAAACTGAGGTTCATGGAGGTTATTTACTTTGTAATGATCACAAAACTAGTAAGTAATCAGGGCAAGAATCTCAATCTTTCTGCCTCTCTGTCATTTAAAAAGTGACATAATGAATTATTGAACTTATGTAAAAATAATGGAATGAGTCAATCCCATAAACATTTCAGGAAGAATCAAGAATTAGTTTTAGATTTGATTAAATTTGGATTTGAAAGTAAACAGAAGAAAATCAGTAGAATATTATCCTAGTTTTTCAAAGGCTATCAAGAGTTGAACCCTTTCAAATTACAGATGAGAAAATTGAGGCTCCAGAGAATTGAAATAATTTGTCAGGCCTGTACAATAAACAATGCAGTTAACTACCTGGGTAGATTCATACTAGGGGCATGAAGCTAGGAAGTTCCTGGAGCAAATAACTTTAAGCCTTTAAACAGTCTCTAAAGTGACAGAACACACAAAAAAATAGAGTGAGGAAAATTCTCAACTCACAATATCATGGAGGAAGAGATGGGAAGCCAGTGTGCAGCTCTATGCCACAGGGTAGCTCAGGTCCAGCTCAGCAAACCAGTGATTCAGCAGGCTAGTAGTGAGGACTCCAACCCCAGCTCAGAGGACAATGCTGGTGTAGCAGGCAGGACTGGTTTGGGTTATCCTAAAAAAAAGGAACAAGTGGTGAGCACTTGAGACTTCAGAGTGGAAAGTCAAGGGCCATCTCTCCAGCCCCCAGTCCAAAATAAAGCTTGGGACTGTACCCCTGTTGCTCAGGAGCAGAACTCAACTATCAAAATGAGGGAAAAAATCAAAAAGAGTACTAACCATAGAAAGTTACTATGCCCATAGGAATTTTAAAAATGCAATCTCAGAAAGGAAAGCAGTGATGAAATATCTACATGGGAAACTTTAAAGGGGATTATAAAATGGCTTCAAATCCAGGGAGACCTCAAAAAATGATTTTTAAAAACCAAAGAATAGTGGAAGAAGAAAAATGAAGAAAAGAAATAAGACATGCAGGAGAATTTTGAAAAATAAACCAAAGAAAACAATACTATTAAATATGAAATAGATCAGCTGAAAAAGGAAAATTGTCCAACTGAAAAAGGAAAGATACTCATTAATAAGTAAAATTAATCAACTGGAAAGGGAATATTAAAGGTAACTAGAAAAAAAACCCTAAATTTTAGAAACTGATTCCTGAGACACCAAGATTCCATCAAACAAAACCAAAAGATAGGAAAATTTGGAGAAAATGTAAAGCACCTCTTAGGAAAAATGACTGCCAAACTCTTTGCCACTGACTAAGAAATAGAGTATTGGTTTAGTATTATATATTAGGATAACAAATAGAATGCTGATTTAGTGTTATGAATTAGGTACAAAAAATCCAGTAATAATTGACTATAGTAATCTACTGTTTGATAAAACCAGACTCTAACTTCTAAGATAAGGACTCACCATTTGACAAAAACAAAACAAAACAAAACAAAAAAAAAACAACTTATGGAAAAACTGGAAAATAGTATGGGGGAAAAGCTAGGCATAGACCAATATCTCACACTCTATATCAAGATAAGGTTGAAATAAGTACAAGTTTTAAAATGGAAGATACCATAAGTCAACCATCAATCGGATCTATAGAGAGAAAGAATTAATGACCAAATGAGATAGGGAACATTATAAATTTATAAATGAATAATTGCCACTACATTAAATTTTAAAAAAAGTTTATGCATAAACAAAACCAATGCAACCAACATTAGAAGGAATGTAGAAAGCTGGGAAATAATTTTCCCAACTAGTGTTTCTGATAAAGGACTTTTTTCTAAAATATTTAAAGAACTGATTTAAATTTATAAGAATAGAGATCATTCTCCAATTGATAAATGGTCAAAGGACATGAGCAGGTAGGATTCAGATGAAGAAAGTAATATTATTGATGGTCATATGAAAGAATGCTCCATATCAACATTGATTTGAGAAATACGAAATTAAAAGTATGCTCACATATCAACTCACACTTTTCCCTCACTAAAATGACAAAAAAAAAAGGAAATAATCAATGTTGGAGAGGATGTGGGAAACTTGGGTCAGGAGTGCATTGGTGATGGACTTGTGCACTGATCCAATCATTTTGCAGAGCAAGTTGGAATTTTGTCCAAACTGCAATAAACCTGTGTATACCCTTTGATCCAGCAATGCTACTTTTAGATCGATATCCCCAAAAGTTCATAAGTAAGGAGAAAAGTGTATATGTTCAAAATATTTATGGAACTCTCTTTGTCATGGCAAAGAATTAGAAATTGAAGATATGCCTGTCCCTTAATTGAGGAATGACTGAACAATCTATGATAAATGAATATTGTGGAGTACTATTGTTCTCTAAGAAATCATGAATGGTTTTACTTTAGAAAAGGCTGGAAAGACTTGTATGAACTGATGCTGAGTGAACTCACAGCAGTATTGCAAGTTAGTCATCTATGATGGATGTAGCTACTCAGAAATTCATTGGTCAAGAACAATTCTGACAGATCTTGTATTGCAAAATGCCTATCTCATCTAAGAGAAAAAACCCCAAATACTATGGAGTGTGAATACAGACTAAAGCTTACTATGTTCACTTTGAAAGATGAATATTGTAAACTACCTTTGCAATTAAGTGGAAAAAATAGAATAATAAACTTCTGGAAAATAATAGATATAATAAATATAACATAATATAATAAATAATATAATGAATATAAATAAAAATAATAAGCAAAAATAAATAATAAAAATAATACTATTAATATAATAATAAATAATAGATAAAATAAATTAATAGATATAAAAATATAAATATGTGTTTATTATAAAATAGATATAATAGGTATAAATAAGGGCTAACTGTGGAAAAGCAGTACATTAAGACTGATAGAAAATCTGGCAAGAAATCAGGTACATATTTAGATAATGTAGATCCTAAAAATTTTACACATTAATTACCTATTCATAAGGTTTCCAATTGTAGAAATATTCTTTGATGTATAGAAATAAAAAAATGATAATAAGAATGATGATAGTGATGATTATGGGAATAATGGTGATGGGGATGGTGATGATGATGGTGATGATGATGATGATGATACTTCATCCTTCCTTCCTCAGGTTGCTCATTTGTAAAATGATCTCAAGATTTAAATGGCAAACCACTATTGTATCTTTGCCAAGAAAAACCCCAAATATGATCATGAACTATTGGACAACACTGAAACAGCTGAACAGTAATAACAACAAAATATAGCAAATAAAATGACAATAAAAGAAACATCATGGATATTTAGGGATATTCTACCACTCATTTCAACAACACCAAATTAGAAAGATCCATGAGATATATATCATCAGATAAGTGAATAAAGGGACACTTATTAGAAATCTTTATGGTCATGGAGTATTTGTGTATATATATATATGTATATGTGGAAAATATATGACCGAATAGTATATTATAGACTGTGTAACTCCTTTGCAGTAAATTATTTTTAGCCTTTTAAGAACTAATCTTTCTAATCTTTTTTGAGTTTATTTTTAGTGGACTGGTTGGCACTAGCTGTCATCTTTGTTGCATATATGCAAATTATCAGGAGCAAATGAGGGATATGCTACTTACAATAGTTTGACCTTTTCTGTTTTATACTTAATAACATCTGTTTTAAAACTCAGCATTTAACAGCAGTTGTTTTTCAAATAATGTAACATGTTTTACTCTTCTCTAATAGTCTATTTAAAGAGCCATTTTCTCTGGGGCTATAGTCCAGTTGTCAAAAAGTCAAAACAAAAGCATAGATTCAGTTACATTTCAATATGACAATTGTTAAATAACGCTCTAGGAGGAGAAACCAAAAAGTCACATAAGTAGTTATTATTATGCATATGCATTTTTAATGTCTAATTTTCTGCATAACCTCAAATTACAAAGCCTTTTAAATTTCCCTTGCTGATTTATAAGCATAATGTATACTCAAGGAACAGTTAATGATATTGAAAAGTAAAACTGTTCTGTTGCCAAGTAAAGATGGCAAAGCTTTAGGTTCATTTCAATGTGATCATTCAGGCACTGTGCAGAGATTATGCATTTATTGTATTTTTTCATGAATACATGAATGAATAATAAGTTCAACAAGCAAGTTTCCTACTGGGCATGTCAAACAAATCACTCTGCAAAATGTTCTGAATTTCAGTCCTTCATTCTCCATCCACTAGTTCTACTGAGGTCACGGTTTCATTGGTGTCAGCATTTGAAAACACAATAAATAAAATGTTCTTGAATATGACTGGGGAGTTCAGAAAGACACTAATTGATCAGATTGTGTTGTTGACTTCTAAACAGAGAGCTTCAAATAGGACTGCTTTTCTCCCATAGAAGAGAAAGAAATTGTAATTTCTCACCATTAAGAGATTCAGACTTTGGAAATAGGTTAAATAATAGTTTTGCATTTCAGTTGGATTTGAACAAAAGTTAAGTAGACATGAATAAGATATACCACAAAGATGAATTCCATGTGATTCATGCACAATGTGATTGATACCCAATAATTTCTTGAGAAAATTTTAATGTCTCATGAGGTTGGAACTGATCGATACTAACTGATATTTACCATGTAACCAATAAGCTCTTAAGCCATTTTCCACAGGGCATCAGACAGACATCATAAGATGAAATATTATTATATCTCTTGGTCTTTTTTTTGCCTTTTCAAAGTTGATGTCATTACTTTGCCATTACTGCCCTTACAGAGACAATGTCCATCAATAATCCTATTCCTACTAACTGTAATTAGCCCTTTCTTCCCCAAGATTTCTGATTCAGAGATGGTCAGAATTTGGCTTTTAGCTCTCGTAGTAAACCATTTGAGAGTTTGTCTGCACATTTAGGTTTCCACAGAGATGGACTTGTAAATGTGTGAATTTTATGAAAAAAGGAGCTTCATTTCCTATCATTCAGGGGAGAATCATTTGAACAAAATGAGACATAATTAAATCAATGCATCTTTTTATAAGAACTCTCCACTGGTTCTTTTGATTTCATTAGGAAAAACTCCTTATGCTTCTCTTCCCCTATTTTCATCAGTTCATTCAACTTATTAAACCACATATATCTCTATCTTCTGAGTATTCCAGCTGCTTTTTAGGTACATCTTTTTTTTGTTTGTTTTTAGTTTTTGCAAGGCAAATGGGGTTAAGTGGCTTTCCCAAGGCTACACAGCTAGATAATTATTAAGTGTCTGAGGCTGGATTTGAACTCAGGTACTCCTGACTTCAGCATAGGTGCTCTATCCATTGCACCACCTAGCTGCTCCTAGGTACATCTTTCTTCATGCATGTTTCTATTCTAAAGCTTACTACTGTTGTTTTTTTTCTGTAGAACTTTTCTGTTACAGCTTTTAAAAATCCCTTTTCCCTAGTTAAATATGACAATCATGAAATTCAGCTTTTTTACCTTCCATTTCATAAATGAAGTCACAAAGAAAACACACAGAAAAATGTGGAATATAACTAACATTTTCTTCTGCTCTATCTTAATTTCTCTTATAACATTTATTTTCATATAAGGTTTATAACTATATATTTTTTAAAAAATTCTATATAGTGTGTGGAAATGGAGGGGATTTATTTTCTTGACATTTTAAGTACACCAATGTATTTTGTGTTCTGTCCATTAGTTATTCAAAATAGCCCAAGCTTTGAACTTACTCTGTGAGTCCACAGCCATACTAGCTGGAGCTCATAGCTCCCCCATGCCCCAAATTTTTAGGGGTAACCATGATATATCAGTAAATGATTTTCTATTACAAAAGGTCATAAGCCAGAATGAGTTTGTTTCTCCCCCACACACATACCATTGATTATTAATTGTATCAATTATTAAAATAGATTTCCTTAGCTTTTAGAAAGAGTTATTTATCATAGTGGTACAGAATGAACAGTTATTACAAATATTCCTCCAAAAAGTCTGTGACAGAATATCCCACAAATAAATAAATATACAAAAAGAACACATATAGCAAACAGGTGACTCACAAATCGTGGCTGCTGGAAGTACATTTTTCAACTTCATGAGAATGTCATAAAATTCCCCTTAGGCCTGGTACAGCTTTTCTGACAACCTCCTTTAAATTTTAACTCTTTTTCCTCAGTGTATTAGTTTTTCCATCATTCCCAATGCAGACATTGTGTCAGCTCTTCTGGGGATACTACAAGGGAGATACAAATAGGAAGTTCAAAATTCCTCTGATGCTCTAAAATTTATAAAGTCCTCCCCTTATTAAGGAAGGTAGAAAGGAGAACAAGGCATTTTCCTCATTCCACCTTCTCCTTAAGCAATTCATTCTCTCAGTGCTTGGTTGACATTTACTACCAAGCTCTTTATTATTGAATGCTCACTTCAAGTTTGTCTGCTGGCTTTTCATAAGACCAACAGTTCTGACAAAATTTCTTCAAATACTGTAAACATATTTTTATGCAAACAATTGAAATGTTTTTGATTGATTAGTTTGTTGATTCACTGAAGGTTATTAGACCTCTGTCTGAATGATAGAAATAAAGCTTGTTCTTACCTGATAAAAATATCAGGGTTAATTGTGGTAGGGTGATCAATGCATTCAATTGACTCCCACTTTTATGCACAGAACTTGTCTTTTAACCAAATTAATTAAAAAATTCACTGTGAACATGTAGGAAAACATGAAGAAAAGTCACATCACTGAGATAAGATAATATGTTCATTTGAATATTCAAATAAGAAATGCATATTACTCCTAGATAAAAAGTGTGTTTAGGCATACTGATTATTCAGGAGTCTAACTAAGGAACTAAATTCCTAACACTATTACCAGTTACTCTTGGGTGAAAATTTATGAAATAGTTTATGTGAATACATCACTAAGAAAATTACATGGTATGCATGATGGAATGGAGCAAACCATTCTCTCAGTGCTTAGTTGACTTTTACTACCAAGCTCACTATTCTTGAATGCTCACTTGCAAGTTTTTCTGTCTTTACACTAGACCAACAGTTCTGACCAAATTAAAAAAAAATGGGAACAGGTCTTGGGGTTGAATGAATCAGAGGAGACTGTGGCAGTTTCTGTTCATCTTAGTCCCTGGACAATAAGAGGGTCAACCGACTAGTCAGAAGGAGATTATAGGGTCTTTTTGCTAGCACTGGACATAGAACTCTGCTATTTTGTCCATATCTGATCTGGGTCCCAGTCCTGGGTGGCAGTCTCAGGGTTAGGAGGAATCAGAGTTTGCAGCTTCAGGTAAGCTTGGACCCTTTTCCCAGTTATATGGCAATTATTATAGTCCAGAACACAGACTGAAGAGTAAAGAAAAAACATCTCTCCTTAGATCATACCACTTTGGAAGAACTGAAAACTAATAAGATTTTCCTAGAAGTATCTCTGGAAATAGTAGTACAAAACTTCTGAAGCTTGGGATAATGTATCTCCAGTTCTGGGAGCAGAATCCCACTTTTACAAACAATTAAAAACCATGAAAAATATTGGGAAAATGAGAAAGCAACATAAAAATTCTGAGTAGTGAAAATCAATATGTGACAAGGAAGATAAACCACATACTCAGAAAAAGACAACCATGTTAAAACTACTAGATCAAAATTATCAAAAAAAATATTAATTGATCTCAGGTAGAAAATCAAGTATGAGAAAAATTTGGAAGAAAAATGAGAGTGATGTATGAAAATCTTGAAAAAAAAAGCCAGGCCTAAGACACTAAATAATTGCCTAGTTGTGTGACCTTGGGCAAGTCACTGAACCCCATTGCCTTAAGTAATAAAAAAATAATAAAAAAGAGCCAACATCTTGGAAAAGAAGGCACAAAATTAAACACATTAAACACATTAAACACAAGAAACAAAAAGACTAGGTCAAATGGTAAAAGATTTACAAAAACCTAGAGTGGAAAAAAACACTTCAAAAAGAACTGGTCAAATGAAAAAGTAGTTGCAAATGTTCATACAAGATGTAATTCCTTTAAAATTAGAGGATCTAAGAGAGTCAGTGATAGAATTTGCAAATCAAATTTCTTTAAGTGAATGTTAAAAATGGTTTGTTAGGGAAAAACAAAATACTAAATAAAACAAGAGAAATTTTAAAATGTAGCAAAAGTTAGTACATGGAAGGTTTTGAGGTAGAGATGAAAATGACAATGAATTTAGTTTTGCATACATTGAGTTTTAGAGTAATAGCAGTACATCAAGGTAAAATTATGGTCCAGAATTTTACTAAGAGGTTGTAGTAATGATTATAGTTTTAGGAGTTATCTGCATGTAGATTTTAGGCTGAAAGAAAACAAAATTCCTTAAAATTCTTCTCTAAATTGGTTTATTGAATAATCCTTAACATTGTTCATTTTTATTATAATATATATTTCTAGATTAATACAATGTAGGATAATATTTATTTAATATGTAATTTATTCTTCATTTTGCTTTGTATCAGTTTGTGTTTTTCATGTAATCTGTCCTAATTTTTTAAAAAGCAAAATAATACTACACATTAATATGCCAGCTTTGCATTCATTTATAATTTCTTTAGTCTTTTTTTAAGGTTTTTGCAAGGCAACGGGGTTAAGTGGCTTGCCCAAGGCCGCACAGCTAGGTAATTAGTAAGTGTCTGAGGCCAGAATTGAACCCAGGTACTCCTGACTCCAGGGTCGGGGCTCTATCCACTGTGCCACCTAGCTGCCCCATCTTTAGTCTTTTTAGCTTCAAATATATATTCACACATTTCTTCCTTAATTTCACTATCTTCTAATTTGCTTAATTGCAGGGTTTCTAGCTTTTCACATGCATACTAAATTTATTAATTCTCTCCCTATCATTAAATTTTGGAGAAATATAATATCTCCCCATTCCTGAAGATCACTATTGTGGCAGTCTGGAAACTTTGGCATTTTTCATTATTAATATATTATTTTAAATAAGTATTATTATTTTTTTCTATGATTTCCTCATTTATTCACTCCTTTTGTAGAATTTCTTTATTAAGTTGATATTAGGGCATATGTCTTTTTCCTTCATTTTCCCTAAGCTGATTCCCATTTTATTGTATTTTTTTTAGTAAAGATGTTAAAGGATATAGTTACTATTTCTGTCTTTGAAATTTTATCTACTATATCTCAATTACCTAATGCTTGAAGAATATTTTGTAAATTTTTCTTGTTTTACTAATACATGCACACATGCAAACATATATATATATATATATATATACACACACAAATATGGGTATTTGTGTTTGAATATATGCATGTGATTTTCTGATATACACACACAAACACACACACACACATATATATATATATATATATATATATATATATATATATATATATATATAAGTTCTGTTTATTACAATCAAAAATTAACTGACTGGCAAAATTCAGCCTATTCTGTCAGGGGAAAAGAAGTATTTTCAACAAAATAGAGGACTTCTGAAATTTTCAGGTAAAAGGATCAGAACTGAATTCAATCACCAAATGCATGATTGAAGAGATTCATAAAAAGGTAAATGAAAAGGAGAATGAAAAAGCAAAGCTAAGATCTGAAACAAAATGACTAAATTTTAAATAATGAGTGGATCATAGAAATAATCAATAATTATAACCAAGAAAATTACAGCAATGAGGCATCTTACCAAAATTTATGGGACACAGGACAGTTTTTTGGGGGGTTGAATATAATTGAAGAAATTCAATTTAGAGGGTTTGGGTATGACTGTTTTTTCATTGATGGGGAACAAAACATCACTATATCTGAAACAGAAATCTCTGATGAAAAGAAGAGGTTTTATCTCTAAACTTATGTGACTCAGTTTCATTTGACCTTTGTTAATTCTGCTTTGCTCACAAAGCTTAGCATTTTCTCTGATAAAGGCATCTTATGCTTGGAGGTTTTAAGCCAGTATTTCCCAAACCTTGCAATCAATTGTAAAGTTCTTAAGAAAGACCTTCACAGTGTCCAATTACTTAAAACATTTTGAGTCTCTATACTTAATTAAATCAGAAATGACCATTGGAGGAGAGAATGAGAACCTACCTAGAAGACTTAATCCCTACTTCAGTCAATCCAAAGCAGTAACAGTAAGGATTATACAGCACCTGGCTACATCAATATTAAATGATCAAAGGACCTGGAATGAGATATTCTGAAATGCAAGGGAGATTAGAATGCAGCAAAGAATCCACTATGCAGCAAAACTGAGCCTTCTATTCCAGGGGAAAAGATGATATTCAATGAAACAGAAGATTTCCAAAAATCCCTAATGAAAAGACTAGAACTAAATAGAAACATTGGACACAAACAGCAGACTCAAGAGAAACATGAAAAGGGGAAAAAAAGGGTACAGAATAAAAAAAACTCCTATACTAGATGAAATTGGCTATATCCACACCTGGGATAAAGATTATCATAATTCTTGAGAATTATAACTCTGTTAGAGAGAATATACTAAGCCAGAAATGATGGACACTCATGACTTTTCTTTGACTCTGATAGGATGATTTAAAATCAATACCTCCTTTAAAGGGGGGACAGTAAGGAGACAGGAGGAAGGAGGAGATAGAATGAGCTAAATCTCATTACGTTAAGAGGTACAAAAGACCTACTGCAATGGGGGGGGGGGGGGAGAAGGGAAGAAGTGATAACCACATGAATCTTCCTCTCATCAGACTTGACTAAAAATTAACTTATGCACACATACAGCTAAATTAAGAAAGTTATTTTACCTTTCAAGTATTAAAAGCAGAAAGGGAGAGGGAGAAAATGGGGAGCTAACAAAAGGAAGGGAAAGATGGAGGAAAAGGAAAGGGAAAAGAAAGGGGAGAGGTTGATATAGGAAGACAAACACACTGAAGGTGGTGGTATTGAGAAAAAAATACTGGGGAATATGGATAAAGGGAAAAACAAGTAACGATACATGGGAAGATAGCATGAAGGGCAATAAAGGGTTTGTAACTATAACTTTGAATATGAATGGGATGAACTCTCCCATAAAACTTAAATGCATAGCAGAGGGAATTAAAAACCAGAATCCTACAATATGTTTACAAGAAACCCATTTGAAGCAGAGAGATACACATAGAGTAAAGGTAAAGGTTGGAACAAAATATATTTTTTTTCAGCTGAAGTGAAAATAGCAGTGGTATCAATCCTTATCTCAGATAAAGCAACTGCAAAAATAGATATTAAAAAAGATAAGTAAGGAAATTATATTCCCCTAAAAGGTACAATAGATAATGAAGTATATTAAATGCACCCAATGCAATAGTAATCAAACTCTTAGAGGAGAAGTTGAAAGAGCTACAGGAAGACATAGACAGCAAAACTCTCCTAGTGGGAAACCTCAACATCCTGCTCTCACATTTAGATAAATCGAATCAGAAAATAAACAAGAAGGAAGTTAAGGAGGTAAATAATTTGCTTGAAAACCTAGATGTGATAGATTTATGGAGGAAACTGAATGCGGAAGGAAAGGAATATACTTTTTTTTTCTGTAGCATATGGCACTTACACAAAAATTGACCATGTACTAGGGCATTAAAACTTAATTATCAATTGCAGAAAGGCAGAAATAGTGAATACATCTTTCTTAAGATCACAATGCTATTAAAAAATATGTAAAATTGGGCCAGGGAGATATAGACCCAAAACTGATTGAAAAATAAATCACCTCATTTTTAAAGAATGAGTGGATCAAGCAACAAATTATAGAAAGAACTAATTATTTCATTCTAGATAATGACAATAATGAAACAATATTCACTCCAGGCAGCTATTAGAATATATATCATATCTTTAAATGCTCATGTGAATAAATCAGAGAAAAAGGAAATGAATGAATGAAATATGCAACTAAAGAAATTAGAGAAAGGACAAATTAACCCCCCCAATTAAATGCCAAATTAGAAATTGTAAAAATTAAAAGAGAAATTAATAAAATCAAAAGCAAAATAACCTATTAAACTAATAAATAAAACCAAGAATTGAATTATGAAAAAGCCAATAAAATTAGATATTAGATAATAAAATTAGTCAATTAGATTACAAAAAAAGAAAGATGCAAACCAAATTTCTAGTATCATAAATGAAAAATGTGAGGAGGAAATTAAAGTAATAATTTGGAATAATTTTGACCAATTCTATGCAAATAAATTTGACAATCTAAGTGAAATTGATAAATATTTACAAAAATATAATTTGCCCAGGTTAAATGAAGAGGACATTAGATACCTAAATAACCTTATATCAGAAAAAGAAATTCAACAAACCATCATTGAACTCCCTAAGAAATAATTTCCAGGGCCAGACAGATTGACAAGTGAATTCTACCAAATATTTAAGAAACAATTGATACCAGTTCTATATAAACTCTTTGGGAAAATAGGTGAAGACAGAACTCTGCCTAAGTCTTTCTATGAGACCAATATGGTGCTGCTACCTAAACCAAGAATGAAGAGTAAAACAGAAAATGAAAATTATAGACATCTCCCTGATGATTATAGATGCAAAAATCTTAAATGACATTTTAGCAAAAAAGTTACAAGTTATCACTAGGATAATACATTATGACCAAGTAGGATTTATTCCAGGAATCCAAGGTTGGTTAATATTAGGAAAACTGTTAGTGTAATTAATTATATCAACAACAAACCAATCAGAAATCTTATGATTATGTCAATAGATGCTAAAAATGTTTTTGACAAAATACAGCATCCATTCCTACTAAAAACACTGGAGAACGTAGGAAAAAATAGATTATTCCTTAGAATAATAAGCAATATCTATCTGAAACCATTAACTAGCATCATATGCAATGGGGTTAGGCTAGAGGCATTCCCAATAAGATTGGGGTGAAACTAGGATGCCCATTATCATCGCTGCTATTCAATATTGTATTAGAAATGTTAGCTTCAGCAATAAGAGTAGAAAATGTAATTGAAAGAATTAGAATTGGGAAGGAAGAAACACAACTCTAATTCTTTGCATATCACATGATTGTATACCTAGAGAGTCCAAAAAAGTCATCTAAAAAACAAGAAATAATTAGTAACATTAGCAAAGTTGCAGGATAAAAAAATAAACTCTCATAAATCCTCAACATTTCTATATATGACAAGCAAGATACAGGAGAAAGATCTAGAAATAGAAATCCCATTCAAAGTAACCTCCATTAATATAAAATACCTGGGAGTCTACCAAGGCAGACACAAAAACTTATTTGAAAACAGGTATAAAACACTTTTCACACAAATAAAATCAGATTTAAATTACTGGCCAAACATCAACTGCTAATGGATAGATTGAGTTAATATAATAAAAACAACAATTCTCCCTCACCCCAAAAAAGTATTTTTTTAGTTCCCTACGAATCAAAATTCCAAAAAATTACTTGAATGAGTTAGAAAAAATCTAATTAAATTCATGTGCAGAAATAAAAATGTCAAGAATTTTCAAGGATTCAATGAAAACATGTACAAAAGAAGGTGACTTTGCCTTACCTGATCTAAAATTATATTATAAAGCATCAATCCTCAAAACTATCTTGTATTGGCTAAGAAATAAAGTGGTGGATCAGGGGAATAGACTAGGTGCAATAGCAGGAAATGATGATATTAATCTGCTGTTTGATAAACCCAAAGAGTTCAGCTATTGAGATAAAAACTCTTTCTTTGATAGAAACTGTTGGAACAATTGGAAGTTAGTATGATAGAAACTTGGATTAGACCAACACTTCACACCCTATACCAAAATAAGATCAAAATGGATATAGGATTTAGAAATAAAAAAAGACAATATTATAAGCCAACTAGAAGATCAAGGAGTAGTTTACCTGTCAGATCCATTGAAAGGGAAAAAAGTTTATGACCAAGGAAGAGATGGAGAACATCATTTAAAAAAACTAGATAATTTTGATCACATTAAATTAAAAAAGGTTTTGCGCAGGCAAAAGCACTGTAACCAAGATCAAAAGAAATGTAGTAAATTCGGAAACAATTTTTACAACTAATGTTTCTGACAAAGGACTCATTTCTAAAATATAAAGAGATATGAGTCAAATTTTCAAAAAAATAAACCACTCCCCAATTGACAAATGGTCAAAGGATATGCAGAGGTGATTTACAAATAAGGAAATCAAGTGATCCATATTCATATGAAAAATTGCTCTAATTTATTACTTAATAGAGAAATTCAAATTAAAGCATCTCTGAGATGCCACCTCACACACCTCTTTGATGGCCAATGTGATGAGAAAGGACAATCCCTTCCAATGTTGGAAGGGATGTGAGTAATCTGAAACTCTAATACATTTGGAGGGGAGTTCTGAGCTCATCCAACATTTCTGCAGAGCAATTTGGAATTATGCTCAAAGGGCAACAAAAATGGGCATACCCTTTGATACAGAAATACCACTACTGAATCTATGCCCTGAAGAGGTTATGAAAAAGGGTAAAAACATAACTTGTTCAAAAGTATTAATAGCAACCCTGTTTGTGGTGGCAAAGAATTAGAAATTAATTGAATGTCCTTCAATTGGGCAATAGCTTAACAACTGTGGTATATGTATGTCATGGAACACTATTGTTCTATTCGAAATCAGGAAAGATGGGAAGTGAGGGAAGCCTGGAAGGATTTGCATGAACTGATGCTGAGCAAGATGAAGAGCACCAGAAAAGCAATGGGCACCCTCACAACAACATGGGAAGTGATGATCAACCTTGACAGACTTGCTCATTCCATCAGTGCAATAATCAGGGTCAAATTTGGGCTACCTGCAAAGGATAATACCATCTGTATCCAGAGAAAGAATTATGGAGTTGTAAAAACTGAGCTTAGTAGTTTGATATAAAATTCTATTTTCAATTCTTTGTATGTGGGAATGATCATTTGAATTCATGTCTATGTGAGATAATTGTTGAAAAGTGAATTTATTGTTGAATAAGTTGCTATTTCCCTTGGTGAGAATTCTGTGACATTTAATTCTTTTTTCTTATTAGTATATGAGTAAATGATATGGAATATGAGTTGGAGTGGAAAGAATTGATAGTAGACCATTCTTCAGGCTACTTTCATTCTGATCTGAGAAGAAAAATTAGGGGAATGTCTGTTGCTAAGTGTTAGCATTAGTGATATCCATGGCATTTTCTTCACCCAATCCTAATTCTTAATGGGAGAAAGAGAAAAATTATAATACAAAGAATGATTTTCCAGTGAAGTTCAATGAATTTAAGATATATCTTTGGGAATGATTCAAGTCTTTTCTTTCTAGAAAGTTACCTAGTTCAACTGTGCCACTCTCCTTCACCCCAAAGAACATCGGCTTCTTTTCTATCAAGTTCATTTAAAGAGACAAAAAATACCTAATAGTACAAGTTTTTCAAAGAGTAATGAATAAGACCTAAAGTGGATGGTATTTTTTTTAACATTCATTGTTCTCTACTTATAGAGCTTCAATAAATTACATGAACATTTAGTACTTAATATATTATAGATATATTAAGCAAAATAACTCATTAGAAATTGCAAGATAAAATGGAAATCAGCCATATGATACATGTGATTATTTGGCCCTCAGCCAACCACTTTACTTCATATTGTCAGTTTCAAAGAATTTGCTGGGGAAGTTTATTCACCTAATGATGCCAATGAAATCATGGGTCAGTTCTTTTTGCATAATTTTAATTGCTATCTTTTGAATTACAAGGAATGTTGGCTTTATGTTCCATATGAAAATAACCACTTTAGTTTTTACATGATAAAAATATCTTTGATTTCCTAATGTAGTATAGTGTATGCTTTATTTTAATCATAGTTATCTATGATGTAGTCATTTGAACAGACTTTCTGTTTAGTGAAGTTATGGGAATTTTTTATCTCTTTTTATTATTTGGGACTCAGGACTATTGCTATGACAAATTTTGGTTAAACTAAAAGACTCTTTTATATTAACTTTACTTGACCAAAACCTATCCTATGGGCCATGACATTTATTTTTTTGGTTTTGAACATTGCTTGTATAAGAAATCAGAGGGAGTATATCAACTGTCTTTGACTCCTTGACAGCATGTAGCTAATTTTCTCTATAATCTGATTCAGTTCACCTACAGAGTTTGTTGACTAAGTTTGTTCCCTAGGTGATGCATGAGATTTTATGACTCTGTTTATCTAAGTTTTCAACTTTTATGATTTTTAAGTATGAATTGTTAACTTTTCTGGCTTGAAAGGAATATAAAAGATTGAAATATATAAAAATAATTATTCCTCTGTCACTCTTAAGTCTTTTTTTTCCCCTGATGGCATTGACTTTTATTCAGGAGCTGTTGGGTAGGAGTCCCTGGGGCCATCGGTCAGAAGACGACAACTCTTGGTGCTCTCAAGGGTCCCAAAGAGACCTTGGAGAAGGCAGGAGAAACTGGAGTGGGGCAGAGGTCTCCTCCAACAGTGGGACCTCAAAGAGAAGGCAGGTAGGAGTTTGATTGAGGGATTATTGGCCCTTGGGGTCCATGGTTGGAGCATAAGTCTGGAGGCCGGAGAGGCCAGATAAGGGAGGGGTGTGGGGGAAGTAAGGATGAAGTTGGAGTGATGTTGACCCAAGGTGGAGGTTTTAAGTGGCACAAGGATCCCCTAGAGTTTCTAGAGCAATCTGAGGGTCAGCCCAGGGCTAGAGAAAGAGGGAGGAATGAGGAGAGACAGGGAAGTCATAGTAATGATCCAGATAAAAGGGCCAGAAGGCTTGACTGAAGTGAACTCTGATCACCATAGAAATGCACTGGATCTTGGAGGTAAACCAGTCTGGATGACTAGGTTGGGGCTCTGGGAGAATATGGGTCCCTCAACAGTGATAAGGATGGGCCCATCGGGTATAAGAGGTCCACTGGACTTCTAACCAGAGATGTCTGAGGGCAGTCACAGGTCAGCAGAGAGGTCAGGGCAGGGGAGACAGATTTGAGGGTCATCAGCCATTTTCTGGACAATTTATCCATGGGACTGATGAGGTCACCCCAAGAGTGGGAAGAGAGGGAGAAGAGCAGCAGGCTAAGATGGAGCCCTTGGGGGGTACCCATGGTTAGAGGATGTGATCTGGAGGGAGATGGAGTCAGAGGAGGATCCCATGGTCACAGAGGGAGAAGAAAAACCAGAAGTGGGGGTCCCACTATTTCCTGAGAGAGGAGAGTGTTGGGGACTAGGGAGGGGTGCCCAGTGTCTGAGCCTGGAGATGAAGTTGTTGACTTTGGCAGCCAAGAGATCATTGATAACTTTGGAGAGGGCAGCTCAAGTGAAAGGAGGTCAGAAACTGCACTGTTGGGGTTCAAGAGAGCAGAAGTAGCAAGTGGAGATATCTCTGCTCTTTGAGGGGTGTAGCTACAAGTGGCAGAAGAGATGGATATCAGGGGTAGAAAGGAGGGAAGGGAGGCAGCTTCAGCCTGATGGAGGGGAGAGAGAAGTCAAATGGGAGCAGCAGCTGCAGGGCCATCCTTCAGAGCTGGGCAGCAGGGAGGGAATCAGAGGATGAGGAGCAAGGGGTTGGGTAGGGCCAGGCCTGGCATCCATGGTCCAAGCTTGGTGAGGATGGAAGAGCTGGGATGGGCTGGGGCCAGGTGAGTAACAAAGATACAATGGGCATCAAAGGCCTAGATGAAGGGCAGAGGCTATAAGAGGGCCGCTAGAAGTCATAAGAGACAGAAGTAATAGTTGGCGTCATCCTGAGGCTGCATGGCTGAGATGATCAGGACACAGGCAATCTGCTTGGAATATTCAAACAAAGGGATCCCATGCTCCTGCATGTCAAAGTTTGACTTCAGAGCACATCACAGCTTTGCAGTCTGCTCCAGAAACACAAGGAGGGCATCAGGTTGTGTGGGCCCTGGATAAGGATTTGCCAAGAGTATGCTGTGGCATTGGGCAAGAGCAGAGTCCAAAGTTGGGTCATGGTTGTCCAGTAAGAGGACCACTCTGAATTCTTGATAGAAATGAAGATGTAAAGTAACCTCAATCATAGACAGGTGTATGCTTTCTCTGAAATAAACCAAGAGATTAAATAATTTCTGTAGCAAAATAGAATTTATGAATGAGATAGAGCTCAGGTTAGTCCAAGGAATAGAAATCATAGGCATAGATTAAATTACCAAACTAACATTGAATACAAATACTCCATCCACTGAATCGTCAACTGATTTTACATATTTTATTTTTTCCCAAATACATATTATGAAAGTTTTTCAACATTCATTCACATTAATATGCATATTTATAAATTACATAATTCTTTTATGCTTTCAACCTCCCTCCCATAAGAGCCAAACAGTCTGGTATACATTGTACATATATATTTGTGTATAGCATGTTTACAGATTAGCAATTTTCTGCATGAAGAATTAGGACTGAAGAAAGAAAATCAAGAGGTAGGAAGTAAAAACATGAGTGAAATTTTTAAAAAAGTGAACATTGTGAAAATTCAGGTTTTGAAGTGTTTTTTGGTTGTTATTTTGTTTTGTTTTTCTTCATCTGGAGAGAGAAAGCATTGTCCATAAAGATCTCCCAGAGTTGTCCTAACTTTCTGAACTGTTGAGGGCAGCTGCATCCCTCAAAGCTAATGAATTTACAATGTGGTTATTAATGTGTACAGTGTTCTCTTGATTCTACTCCCTTCAGTCAGCATCAGTTCCTGCAATCCTTTCCATGCTTCTCTAGAGCTTGCCCATTCATGGTTTCATTTTTTTGGCAAGGCAATGGGGTTAAGTGACTTGTCTAAGGTCACATACCTAGGTAATTATTAAATGTCTGAGGCCAAATTTGAAGTCAGGTCCTCCTCCTGACTCCAGGGCCGGTGCTCTATCCACTGTGCCCCAGTGCATGGGTATATAATACACGTAATATGACTTGTTTAGTCATTCCTCAATAAATGAACATTCCTTCAATTTCTAATTCTTTGCTGCTATCAATATTTTGGAAAATATGGGACTTTTCCCACTTTTTATGATTTCTCCTAAAAATAGTACTACTGTTGGTATAATTGAGACAGAGGATATTATCAGTTTTAATGCTCTTTGGAAAGTTCCATATTACTCTACAAAATGGTTGAATCAGTTCATAGCTCCACCAACAGTGCATTCATGTCCCAATCCTACCACAACCTCTCCAGCATGGATCATTTTCCCTTTTTGTCATCTCAGTCAATCTGATAGATGTGAGGCAGTATCTCATAATTTGGAGCACGTTTTCATGTGATTATATATAGCTTTAATGTCTTTGTTTGAAAACTACCTGTTCATATCCTTCGACCACTCATTTTAACCTTATAAATGTGATTCAATTCTCTACATACTTTAGAAATGAGGCCTTCATCAAAACCCCTAGATGTAAATATCATTTCCTAGCTTTCTGTTTTCCTTCTAATTTTGGCAGCATTGATTTTTATTATTACAAAAGCTTTTCAATTTAATATAGTCAAAATCATTTATTTTGCAATTTATAATGGGAAAACTTCTTGTTTGGTTATATATTTCTCTCTTTTGAATAGATCTGACAAAATATTTTTTGATCCGTTAATCAGTCTATAGTATCACACTTTACATCTAAATCTTGTACAAATTTCAACCTTATATAAGGTATGAGATGTGGGTCTATGCCTAGTTTTTGCCATACTATAATCCAGTTATTCCAACAATTTTTTGTGGAATAAATAATGAATTATTATCCTAGAAGTTAATATCTTTGGATTTGCCAAACCATGGCCTACTATAGTCATTTACTACAGTTTTTTTGGTACTTATACTATCCATCGTCCCTACTTCTTAACAAGTAGCAGGCAGTTTTGATGACTGCAACATTAGAGCATAACTAGTAGACAACTGGTAGAGCTAGGTCACCTTCTCTTACCTTTTTTTCCTTTATATTCTTGACCTTTACTTGGTTCAGAAAAAATTTGGTAAAATAGTTATTTGGTAGTATTATTGTATGGCACTGGATAAGTAATTTAATTTAGGTAGAATTGTCGTTTTATTATATTAGCCCTAACCATGAACAAATGACATGTTTCCAATTGTTTAGATCTGGCTTTATTTGTGTGACAAATATTTTATTATTGTATTCATACAGTTTCTGGATTTGTCTTAGGAGGTAGATTCCCAAGTTGTTGTCTGCAACCACATTAAATGGAATTGTTCTTTGTATTTCTTTTCCTTGGGCTTTATTTTTCATAGATAGAAATGGTGATGATTTATGTGTCTTTTATATCTTGCTATTTAACTAAATTTGTTTAGTGTTTCAAGTAGATTTTTAGATGACTTTCTCGGGTTCTCTAAGTATACCTTCATATCATGTTCAAGGAGTGAAAGTTTTGTTTCCTCATTGGCAATTCTAATTCCTTCAATTTTTTCATCTGTTATTGCTAAAGCTGGCATTTCTAATATTATATTGAATAGTAATGTTGGTAATAGGTAACCTTGTTTAACCCCAATCATGATGGAAATACTCCTAGGATTCCCAATTTGGAACCATCCTTGCCTGTCTGGTATAAATCCTACCCGATTGTTGTGTATTAAGTTTAAGCAATCTCTTTACTAAAATTTTATTTAATAATTTTGCATTAATGTTCAATTAGAGAGATTGATCTATAATTTTCTTTTTTTGTTTTGGTTCTTTATAATTTAAGTATTGGCATCATATTGGTATCATAAAGGGAATTTGACATGACCCTTTTCCCTACTTTAAAAAATAGTTTATATAGAATTGGAATTAATTGTTCCTTAAATGTTTGGCAGTATGTAAATCCATTTGGACCTGGAGACTTTTTCCTAGGGAGTTTTTGGTTATTTCTTTAATTTCTTTTTCTGATATGTCATTATTCAAATATTTTATTTCCTTTTCTATGAATCTAAGAAGTTTGTATTTTTATATGTATTCACCCTTTTCTCTAAGGTTATCAAATTTATTTGCTTGTTGTAGGTCAAAATAGCTCTGAATTACCACTTTAATTTCTTTCTCATTATTAGTGATTAGTGATTCAGCCTTTTCATTTTTGTTACTGGCAATTTGATTTTCTTCCTTTGGATTAACCAAACATTTTCTGATTTATTGTTTTTTTTTATAAAACTATCTCTTAGTTTTATTTATTAGTTAAATGGTTTTCTTGCTTTCAATTTTATTAAACACTCCTTTGATTTTCAGAGTTTATTTTTCTAATATTTTTGAATGTATACCCAATTCATTCATTGATCTCTGCTTTCCTCTATTTTATTCATATAAGCACTTAGAAACATAAAATTTCCTCTAAAAACTGCTTTGACTAACTCCAATAAATGTTCATTGTTATCTTTTTTAGATGAAATAATTATTTCTATGATTTGTTTTTTGATCCTTTCACTTTTTAAAATTAAGTCAGTTTCTAATTATTTTTTTGTTTATCTTTTTATGGTCCTTTATTTGATAAATAATTTTTATTGAATCATGATCTGAAAAGTGTGCACTTATTATTTCTGCCTTTCTGTATTTAATTTAAGAATTTTATGCCCTAGACCATGGTCAAGTTTGGTATAGTTGCCATGTACTGCAGAAAAAAAAGGTACATTCTTTTCTATGCCCATTCAGTTTTCTCCAGAAGTTTATCATACCTAAGTTTTCTTAGATTTTATTCACTTTCTTAACTACCTTCCTGTTTAGTTTTGTAGTTATATTTATCTCATTCTGAGAAAGGTAGATTGGGATATCTCACTATTATAGTTCTCCTGCTTATGTCACCTTTAAATTCGTTCAACTTCTCAAAAAATTTGGACACTATGCTTTTATGGATAACAATAATATAACTTCATTTCCTGTGGTGCCCTTTAAGAAGATAATTTTCTTCCTTATCTTTTTAAATGTGATATATTTTTACTTTTACTTTCCCTGAAATCAGGATTGCTACCCTTGTTTTTGTTAACATATGGTGAAGCCTATTTTATTGTGCTTCAGTCTGTTACCTTTATTTACCCTTTGTGCATCCCTCTCCTTCAAATCTCTCTGTTTCTTGTAAACAGCATCATGTAGGATTCTGGTTTTTAATCAATTCTACTATCTGCTACCATTTTATAAGAGAGTTAGTCCCATTCACACTTACAGTTTTGATGAGTAATTCAGAATTTCCCTCCATGTCTTCTTTCCCAATTTGGAATTTTCTCTTTCCTTTCCTCTTATTCCTCTTCAACTTCATTTTGCCCTATTTTAGCTTTAGGTTTAATTTTATTTATACATTTTCCTTCCCTTTTGTATTTCCTTCTTCTCTTTCTTTCCCTTCCCTCTCAGAAATTCCCTATAGGATAGGATAGATTTTTTAATCCATTTGGGAATGTGTGTTATTCCTTCTCTGTGTGAAATCTATTGAATAGGATTTGCTCAGTGTTCACAATCTCCCTTCTTTCTTTCTGCTATAACAGATCTTTGTACCAACTCACCTGGTGTTATTTATCCACTAATGCCTAGTCTTCTCCTAATATAGTTCTTTTATCTTTTTATTGTTTTTACCCTGTCTTGTGCTTACATCCCCTTTAACAAAATATAGTCCTTTTTTTCTGACTTGATAAAAGAACTAAGCTCAATGGTTGATTAATCTTTTGCTTGAAAAGCAGCATTATTAAGTACCCTTCCCTCTCTTGTTTAATTAGAAATCTACTTCTTTAGTCTTTAATCACATCAAATCATAATCACTTTATACATTACCTGTTTTTGAGTACCCTCCATGGACACATGATGCTCATGAGCCAAAGGATCATTCAAAGCCAAATCATTTCATGGACCATTTGTACCTCTCTGCATACCCCTCCCTCCAATTCTAGCAAAAGCATCAAGTAAAGTTTATCTCTTCATGCTGTTTTCTTTACCATTCTTTCCCCCCAAAAGAATCAGGTACACTTTCTCCCACTGTACTTTTGGCACTTCAGACAAGGTACTAAAACATTCATTCACTGAAATACAGATTAAGATAAGATCAATTCTTAATCTCTTTATATCCAAAACTTTTGAGTTTGTTCCCATCTTCTCTCCCTAGAGAACTAATAAACCTCTAAGTAGCTAGGAATATAAAGTCACTTCTGATTTAGTTATGTATAGATCCTTTCAGTACTCTAAGTACTGGGACACCCTGAAGGTCTCTCTTAAGAACTTTAGCATTCAGTGTAAGGCATGGGAGACACTGGCACAGGACTACTCAGTTTAAGGTGTCCACAGCAGAAAATGTGCTGAGCTCTATGACCAAGACAGAATTAAATTTACTCAAAGGAAACATTAGATAGATAAGTATTGAGGAAATAATGGTGGTGCTTACCTGGATTATTTATGCCCAACCCGTGGCAGACCTTTCTGAGCTCTTATTGGTCTTATCAACCACAGTTGGTCAAATTGCAATTTGTCTCCAGCATAGTGACATTATTTTGATTTTTTTCTGTAATGAACGACAGGAAACAACCATACCCATATCTTCTAAGTAAATCTCTTCAACTTTGTTCAACCCTTTAAATAGGGTGAAAGAAATACAATTTTAAGTGTTATTTTCCCTTGTTCGATTGTATGCAATTTAATGTTCTCGACTAATATTTGGTTTTCTTTTCTCCTTTCCATTTACCTTCTTATGTATCTCCTTAGTCAAGTATTGAAAGATTTAATTCTCTGTTCAGTGCTGGTCTTTATATCAGGAAATTTTGGTAGTCCTCTATTTCATAGAACTTTCATCTTTTCCCCTAAAAAATATGCTGAATTTTGCAGGGTAATGAATTTTGCTGTAAATGCCTGGTTGTAATTCAAAGTCCTTTGCCCTCTGAAATATCATATTTCAGGCCATATGATCTGTAATATTGATTATGATAAATTTCTGATTGTTCCTTCTTTGAATTTAAATTGCTTCTCTTTGGCTGCTTATAATATTTTCTCCTTTAGTTGAGAATTCTGGAATTTGGCAATGATAGTCATTGCAGTTTTTTTTTTCCTAGGGTCTCTTTCTGGACGTGTTCTGTGTATTTTCTCCATGACTATTTTGTCTTTGTGTTCAGGTATATTTGGAAACTATTCCCTGATATTGTCCTGAAATATATTTTCCAGGCTCTTTTTTTTTAATCTAGGCTTTCTGGCAGACCAATAATTTGTAAATTACCTCTTCTGGATCTATTTTCCAAGTTATTTGTTTTTTCCCTAAAAGTACTTTTAACTTTGTTTGTTGGAATTTGGTGTTTCATATACTCATCGGTTTCTATTTGTCCAATTCTAAATGTTTAGGGTTTTATTTTCTTCAGTTATTTTTTGTATTTTCTTTTCCAATTGGTTTATTTTACTTTTTACTGAATTCCATCCCATTTCAGTTGATTGATTTGAGTTTTAGATAAGTTGTACTCCTTTTCTAGTTGGACAATATTATTTTTAATAGTTACATTTTTTCCCAGTAGGTTATTTTTTTTCTTTTTAAGGAGTTGATTTCATTGGTCAATTTTTTATACTTTTTCTGAATGAGTCTCATTTTTTCCATTTTTCTTCTTCCTCTCTTCTTTGATTTTTAATTTCTGTTTTAAGCTCTGCTTTAAGGTTTTGGAGGTCCTGGCCTTGCACATCTGGGGTTTATTGACTCTGACTTATCTTGGCACCATCTAATTATATTTCTTCAAAAATTGACTAGAATTACCATGGGCCCATTCATTCTCCTTCTGTAATAAGGGTTCCTAATCCAGATATTTGAGTTTGTTTTAATATGAATATGATGTCTATTTGAATATAATTGTGTTCTTTTATAATCTTTTGCATTTTATTTTATGCACATGATTCTGAGAAGAGGGAACATAGACTTTATCAAACTTCCAAAGCTGTTATCACACAGAATTTTTTTTATTTGATAATCTGAATCAACTCTCCTGTCTCTTACTTTTCTCTGTACTTCCTTGATCACTTTGTTCTTTTTAATTGTTTTGCTTCAACCATAAGCTTTGAAGGTCTTTCCCTCCCAGATTGATATTTTTTTGATGATAAATTAGTCCATCTTTACTCTCAATTCTTCCCTAACCCTTAGTTACTGAATGAGCATTGCTTCAGACAAAGTAAGACTTGGGAACAGTATTTAATTTAATTCATTTCAATTCAATTGAGTAGCTATTCAAGAATTCATTCACATAATATCATTGGTCCTCAATGAAAATGAAGGACAACCAACAATTTTGTTTAAGAGAAGTCTTATTTGAATTTTCTTGGAGGTTCAGGTTTTTTTTCCTGGTACCTGAATCAATATTTTGGCAAATTAACAAAACCTAGGTTTTTATCTCTATGATTTCTACATTATGGTAAATGTATAAATATTTGGCAGCAGTGAATTCAGAGAGGAGATATTTCTCCTGTAACAGAGCTATGTTTTTTATAGAGAATTGACAATAAAGGAAGATATTTGCAAGAAGTATACCTCTAACCCTGCTGTTCATTCTAATTACAAATAATCATCCTATAGAAATTTTGTATTAATTTAATATGTGTGACATTTTTGAGGTATATTTGTGACTCAATAAGTCTTCATTGAATATATCCTGGTTATATTGAGATTGCAAGTAAAATAGTCAATCTATAGTATGAATAAGAAATGAAATATACCTCAACTTTGGTGTATGATCAAATCACCTAATAAGGAGACACATGTTGGAGAGGGCAGGGATCTACTTCTTGGAGTAGACATTCTAAATTTCCCATTTCCATATGGATGACAGTGACTGCTTTCCAATGGGTTCATATCTGTAATGGGCTTTATATTTAAAATTACGAAACACTCTCTGACAGTGTCTCTCTCTCCCTCTCTCCTCTCTGTCCTCTATGTCCTTTTTCTCCTTAGTTACTTTTAGATTTAGGTGTGTGTCTAGTCTTACATCTATATTATGCAAAAGCATTACTCACTTGTGGAAACAGTGAACTTTGTTGCATTGTTTCAACTTAATTCTATATGATTGGGAAGTCAGTGTACCTCCACCTGTTACTTAAATAACCTTAACTAAGGATTTAGGATATGCTGACTGGAAACCTAGGCAATTCCTAAGATTAATGGAAATTTACCTCCAATTATGCATTTCAAATAACCCCTATGTGTTAGCTGAAAACTGACCCCATACTGATAATAAGTCATTGTTTTGTTTCTTTGATTGAATCCTGACAGTTGGGGAAGTGAGATACCTCTTTTTCTGATTTTGAGGAATTCATTCTTCCTTCCCAATTTGTAAAGTCCTTAATCTTTCCTCAATTAGAAATCAGATTACCTAATTCAGTATCTGCTTGTTTACTTTTACCTAATTTGTCTTATTTGATTATTTTTCAATGAATAAAAAGTCCCCTATATCTTCCCTTATATTTGGGGTCCAGTTCCAAAGTTGAGGATGGTTACTGGTCCTGATTTGTTGGGCAATTTGCATTCATTGTTTAATAAGTCAATGTGCTCAGAAACTTGAACCTTTGTTTCCTTAGTCATTTCATCTTTCAACTGCCACACTCTGTCTCTCTTCTGTCTCTCTCTGTTTCTTTCTGTCTTTCTCCCCGGAAGCAATTAAACAGAAGTACAGATACCATGCACTAAACTAAGGGAGTAAAGAAATTCTTCTCTCACTCTCTTTCTTTAGATAGTTTAGTGCCCCAAATGGGGGGGGGTACTGGTTTGCTTTATTTGTCATTTTAATTTTCTAGATTTAGCAACTGAGGTCCTGAACCATGGAATTTAAGCCATCATGACTTTGTAGCCCATATTCATAAGGGATGTTACTTTCTTCTGAGAATGGAAGTCTAGGAATACCAGGAACTTAGACCTGGAACTAGGTAGGACCATCTTATTTAGGAACTGAGATAAGTTTTGAACTGAATTTCCCTTTTTCCCCTAGACTGTAAAGAAGTATCCAGGGGATTATACTCTTAAGGTCTTGAGTAAAATGGACTTTTTTTATTTGTTTTTGTAATGAATTTTGAAATAAGTTTTCTTATTTAAAACCTTATATGCCTATTAATGAAATTAGGTATAACCAAATTAAGGAAACAATTGTTGAAAGTTTGAGCCAATCCTTAAAGTTCTTTAAGACAACACAAAGGAGGAGGTGAAATATAAAGTGCTTTGCTTTCTGTGGGGAACAGAGTACTTACTTATCAAAAAATTAGTCATGAGTAAAAAAAATCTACAAAAGCAGTGGTTAAATATTATTTTTAATTAAATCAAAGAAAGAAACAAGCTTTCATTTTCTTTAAGAAAAGATGTGCATTTCTTATTATTACAAATAAAGTCTGGTGAGCTTGTTTTGAAATATGTAGGACATATGTTCATACATTCTGTCAACAGCTATTCAGTCAAATGGAGAAAAATATCACAACTTCCACACTTAATGCAAATTATATGTTAATGAACATTTATTAAGTGCCTATTATGTGCCAGACTCTGTATTAAACACTAAAGTTCCTTTTTTAAAAGAAAAGACATTTGCTGCTCTCAAGAAGTCCATAATCTAATAATGGAAGTGGGTAGCATATGCAAAGAAGATGAATAGAGGTAAGGAGTATAACATAGGGGAATGATTAAGACCGGCAGCTGACTAGAAAAAAAAAAGTGAGTACAGTGATTACTTTCCTTTAATGGCCAAAACTTATTTAGAACATTCTAAATTGTCTTACTTGAAAATTTTGTTTCTTTTCTATTCTCTACAGAACGTTTTTGTGTCTATGTTCATCTAGTCCATTCATATCATCTCCTTCATTAAATATCCCTTCACAGAATAGAACATGTTTAATACATAACAAATGTTCTCAGTTGCAGGCTATAAGTGCAGTAACTTCCATTCTCTGGAGAATCCTATTTAATTTCTGACTTATCTTCAGTAAATGATATTTGGTGGATTACAAAATTTTTCCTAATTTTATGGTGTCTTAAACAGCTTATATTAAATCTAACCCAATATCCACCAGTTGCTGTTTTAAACTGCAGCTTAAATTGGAACAAAAGTGGAAGCCTTGGGGGTAACTGGGTGGCACAAGGGATAGAGCACTGACCTTGGAGTCAGGAGTAGCTGAGTTGAAATCCAGCCATAGACACTTAACAATTAACTAGATGGGTAGCCTTGGGCAAACCACTTAACCCCATTGCCTTGCAAAAATCTAAAAGAAAGTGGAAGCCTGTTGCAGTTTGGATAATTCATTTCATTTGGTAGCCAGTTACTTTAATAGTCATATCATATTTCTAGTATTTATAATAGATGAAAAGAGTCCTTGAGACCCTTGAACTACATTTTAGGAACTGAGTGAAAATACAGTTTGAGTTTTATTCTATAAAATGGCAAGTTGCTCTAATGGTAGTTTTAATGTGCTAAAAGAACAATTTAAGAGTTATATAGTGGTTTATTTGAGTGTAGACTAACTTTGGAAACTTACTGTTGATTGTTGATCAGTATGTTAGCCCAGAAATATTGAGATGTTAGCAAATATCTTTTATTTAGCTCTGAGAGAAGATGATATTTTAGCAAATAAATAGCATCAAAGTTTTGCAATGGGATATAATTCTTTATCTTCTGAAGAAAATCAAACAGGTATATTTTCTCTAGTGAAATATCTCTGGAAAGGAAATAATCATTCTAATAGGAGATAAGGATTGAATGCTTAAAGAAACACACCAATATGGCAATTGGAATAGGGGCTGGTGGAACAGCTAAGCAGTTCAGAATAACACAATAGGTTGTAATACATGTAGTATCTGGAGGCACCCCTCAGAAAGGGCTACTGAAACTTCCAAGTACTATTTTGAGACAAATTTACTCAAAATCATATCTAATGTACCAGATCACTGCATTTGACTTTTGTAGTCAATCAGAGAATGAAATAGATGAATATTTATAAAAACACAAATTGCCCAAATTGACAGAAGAGGAAATAACTTACTTAAAATACCACATTTCAGAAAAAGAAATTGAAGAAATCATCAATAAACTCCCTAAGAAAAAGTTACCAGGTTCACGTGGATTTGCAAGTGAATTGTAAATCCATTTGGACCTGGTGCTTTAGTAATAATTCCTATTCTACCTTAAGTAGAAAGAGTACTGCCAAATTAAAGCTATATATATATATAATCATATAAAAAATGCTTCAAATTTTTATTGATTAAATAAATTCAAATTATACAATTCTGAGGTATCATCTCAACCTATCAGATTGGCTAAAATGACAAAAATGGAAAATGATTGCCGAGTCCAGAGGAGGGAAGCCAGGCCGACATCAATATGATGCATAAGCTGGTTCGTTTATTGATCACAGTATACATACTTTTAAACTCTACATTTACGTAACCAATTACATAAGCATTTTAGCAAGCATTTTTTTCACATGCATACCTTGTGTATGACTTAGGTGATTGTTTTGAGAACCAAACAGTGTTTTGCTAAACAGAGAGATTGTTTTGAGAACCAAACAGTGACTTGATAAACAAAGTGCAGAAGGTAATTATCTCAGAATGTGCTATCTATCTGGGCCTGGGAATGTACCTCCTAGCTCACACATGCAGCTACTCCCTTGTCTAAGCTCTGAAACACATCTTGCTCGTTAAAGCACATAACTATTTCTGTGTTAACCCTTCATAGCTCTTAGCCTGGAATACATATGCCACAACAAATGATCAATGTTAGAGAGGTTCTGGGAGAATTAGTACATTAATGATGGAGTTGTGAACTGATGCAAACATTATGTTGAGTAATATGGAACTAGACCTGTCCATCAACTGGGGAATGAGTAAACAAGTCATGATACAGGAATACCATGAAATTATATTGTTCTTTAAGAAACCTTAAATGGTCAGTCTCTAGAGAAGAATGGAATGACTTACAGGATCTGTTGATGAGCAAAGGGAGCAGAATGAAGAGAACAATGTACACATTAACAACATCATTGTGAGATGATCAATCTTGATGGGTGCAGCTCTTCTCAGCAATTCAGAGAGCTAGGACATATTAGATCATATTAGACTGACTATGGACAATGTTATCTCCTTCCAGGGGAAGAAAAACAAAACGTAACAAAACAAAACAAAAATTAGCCTTCAGTATCTGATGAGTATATTATAAAAATTAACTCTTATGTATCTCTTCCTTAATCGTAATTCCTCATACTGAAGATGATTAATCTTTAAACATATTTATCAAAAACCTATTGCCATTGGGGGACAGGGGTGGGAAGCGAGGATGGAAGGAAGTTTTGTAACTTAAAAATACACATGTGCATATGGATGAAAAAAATCAATCAATCCATTAATCAATTAATGCAAAAATATGGAACTCTGACCAAAGAGTATTAAAACTGTTCATACCCTTTTAATGCAGCAATTCCAAGTGGAGACCTATATCCAGGAGAAATTATAAAAATGGGAAAAGTTCCATATGTTCCAAAATATTCATAACAGCTCTTTTTGTAGTGGTAAAGAATTGGATTTTGAAGGGATGCTCATCAATTGGGAAATCTTTAAACAACTTATAGAAAATGAATATCATGGAGTACTATTGCTTTGTAAGACACCATAAATGGTCAAACTCTAGAGAAGCATGGAATGAAATACAGGTTCTGAGACTTGAGTGAAGGGAGCAGAATGAAGAGAACACTGTGCACATTAACAGCAACATTGTGAAATAATCAACCATGATGGAAGCATCTGCTCACAGCAGTTCAGAGAACTAGGACAACTTTATTAGACCAGTTATGGACAATGCTTTTCCCATTCAGAGGAAGAAAACAAAAGCAAAAAAATTGTTCAGAATCTGCTGAACACTATATTCACTTTTTAAACTATACATTTTATGTGTTTCTTTCCCTTAATCCTAATTCCTCAAACTGAAAATGACTAATATGTAAACATGTTTAACACAAATGTGTAAGCACAATATTAACCTCTCTGCCACTGAGGGGAGGGTGGAAAGAAATTTTGCAATTTAAAAATATACATAGGCATATGGATTAATGTTGAAAAACTTTTATCATATATATTTGGAAAAATAAAATATCATTAAAATATGCTATTGGGTATAAGAATTGCTTGAGGTTCATCTTGAAGAAAATGAAGGAAAGCGTGAATTTTTGTTATAGGGAATGTACTATGCAAAGGTATAAAGAAAGAAGATGTAAGATTATGTATTAGAAACAAAGAGTAAGCTCATCTAGCTGAACTATAGAGTGGAAAGGTGGGTGGGGTAACATGAGTTTTGAAAGATAGTTAGGACAATATGTAAAGGAGTTTAAATACTAATCAATGGAATTTATATTTTATCATGGAGAAATTAGAAACTCATGAGTCTGAGCAGATGAAGGAAATGGTCATATCTGTATTTCAGAAAAATCCCATTGGTAGCTTTCTGGATTAAAGATTAAAAAGACTTGAAGAAAGGACAACTCGAAGTTATAATAGTGAAGGCAAGTTAATGATGGCATGAATTAAGATGACAGATTCCAGAGAAGAAAGAATAGATAGTATGTCAAGTATATTGTGGAAAGGCATTGAATGAAATGAGTTCAAATTCGGTTCATTGGGCAGGTCACTTAAACTTTGTTTGCCTTGATTTTCTTAACTGAAAATGGTCATAATATTAGTATTTACCTCTCAGGATTGTTGTAGGAATCAATAAAAAAAAAAGTCTGTAAAAAACACTTAGCAAAGTACCTAGCACATAATGGGTGCTATAAAGTTTATACTCTTCTCTTTCCTCTCCACAAATGCACAATACTTAGGGTAGACACACAGAAACCATGTTTGGAGAAACATCGTGTAGGGTACAGTATTTTACAAGAGCCTGTATGTACCCAGGCCTAGTTGTAGGGAACATTTGTAGATAGGAAATATCTACATGAGTAGGAAGAGGTATATGAGTAAACAGGGTAAAATAACATATACTTCTAACATTAAAAAGGTGATGATGTCTTTTGGTGATGTCATTTTTTTAGGGGTAGACCTAAAATTTCCAATATACTCTGAGTATGAGCCTATTTATATTGGAACAAGACCACAGTGGATATTTCTTCTTTACTGGATGATAGTCTTTTGAACACATTAGGAATATTCAAAGGAATTATGTGATAATGGAATTTATCTCTCCTTTAAATTAAAGCTTCAGCTAGGATATGTGACAAAATATTATCAATTACAACAATGGGCTGCACCTTGAATTTTTTGTAAGATCCAGTCAATTTTTATATCTTTTAAGAGAAACAACTTCGTTTGCCTTAACAATAGTCCTAGGGAAAATAATCCATTCTTCTAGATTTTTCTTTTGCCTTTGAGAGAATCCACTATTTTACTTACCATAAAATCTCAGCTAGAAGTATTTAATCTCCATCTGAGAGTTTTTACCTTAGGCACAAAACATTGTAAACCAGAGTATTAAGTCTTTCCAACTAAGAAAGCATGAAAAAGTTTAGTCATTTTTAAGGAGGTAGCTAAAATTCTAAGTTCAGGAACTTTAGTCTTTCTGACAAAGATCTTAGTATCATTTATGTTGAGAATTCTGTGTTTTTTCTAATTTTAATCTCTGAACACATGTGTAACCTCAAAGTGTCAGTGTGAAGACAAACTATTAGTAATTACATAATTCCCTTCCCAAACCAGAAAGGGGGAAAGCTGAGTGAATTTGACAAGTATTTATTAAATGTCCACTGTATTTCAGGGACTGTGTTGCATTCTGGGAACAAAGAAACAGACATTGCCTTCAAAGTGCTTTCAATCTCAAGGAGGAAACAACAGGAAAACAACTAACAAGATATATACAGGATGAATTTGAAATAATCTGAGGGGGTGGAGGCATTAAGGAGGACCAAGAAATATTTCTTGTAGAAGTTTTTAAAGTATACTTGAAGAAAATCTAAGGGAAAGTCCAGAGATTCCACAGGAAAATTGAAATATCTCTAGGCATGGAAAACAGATAATGGAAATGGAGAATCAGGAGATGGGAGTGCTTTGTGGAAGCAAACACAGGATTATAGAGTACAATACATGAAAGAAACACTTCTGGCCAAGATGACAGAGAGAAGATAGTCACAGTTTTAAAGTCTCCTGATATTTCCCCATCTACGACATGAAACAAACCTCATAAAAGAAATCCGATCCACAAAACCCAGAAAGAAAAGCCAGGAGAAAGATCTACCTCAGGATTTGTTTTCCGAGGTACTGGGTGAGTCCAGGGGCAGATTGCAGCGGCTGTGGATCAGTCTGATTAGTGGGTTGAAGTCCCGGGAGCCTGAGGGACTGAAAGCCAGACTTGCTTGATCAGCAGGGCTAGAGGCTGGTTGACTGCAGGGGCTTGGGTCTACTAGGGAGCAGACACATTGGTGTTGGAGCTTACCAACAGGGCTTGGGGGAGAGTTCTGGTGAAGGAGAGCTGAGGACATCATCCCGGGGATCCCCTGGTCTAAGGAAATCCAAGTCCATGCCTCCATTGCAGCTGAGGCCTCTTTCCAGAACAAACACAATTACAGACTACTTTTGCCCCAGGCACAGGTATGTGAGCAGTATAAGGAACTCAGCTGACAATAGGGAGAGGGATGACCTCACCACAGGGTAAAGACAACCACTGAATGAAGACAAAAGTATTTAATAACTTCAATCTCTCTCTCTCTCCGGGCTAAGGGAGAAGGCCTCAATCAAGGTCACAGATATTCCAGAGAAAGCAACCAGAACCTCCTACTGGCCAGCTGGAGGTATTGCACTCAGTGAGTAAAGCCTCTAGGGATCCCAACACCAAACCTGTATGAATCAGCCTCTCCCCAACTCAAGGTGTTAACAAAATGAAGAAAGATTAGCAGAATGGTGGATCCATAGAAAATTTCTTGGAAGGGAAAGACCCTAACTCAGAGAGACCTAGAACCTCTGAGGAGAATATAATCTGCTCTCCAACACAGAAAGACTTCCTTGAATAAATAAGGAAGGAGTTTAAAAATCAATTGGAAAATTTGGGAAAAGAAACCCAAGAGTAGATTAACACCTTGCAACAAGAAAATGAACCATTGGAAAATACAATTGGACAAATACAAAATGAGAATAATTCTCCTAGATCCTCAATTGAGCAAATACAAAAAGAAAATAATTTTCTCAAAATCTGGATTGACCAAATGGAAAGCTTTTTCAAAAATAGAATTGACCAATTGGAAAAGGAGTTGCAAAAAGTAAATGAAGAAAACTCCTCCATAAAAAAAAAAAAATGGAGTCTGTGGAAACTGATGACTTCATGAGACAGCAAGAGCCTATTAAACAAAACCAAAAAAAAATGGAAAAAATAGAAGAAAATGTAAAATACCTCATCAGCAAAACCACTGACCTCTAGAATAGATCGAGGAGGTGCAACCTGAGAATTATTGGATTTCCTGAAAACATTGAAGAGAAAAAAAAATTATGGACATAATGTTACAGGATCTGGTGATGGAAACCAGAGGAAACAGAACCAGAGGGCAAAGTAGTTATTGAAAGAATATATTGATCCCCTCCAGAAAGAGATCCTAAAATGAAAATAACAAGGAATGTTGTGGCCAAATTGAAGAGTAATCAGTTAAAAGAGAAAATACTGCAAGAAGCCAGAAAGAAACAATTTAAATATCAAGGAGAAACCAGGAGGGATGGGAATTCAGGGAAGCCTGGAGGGATTTGTATGAACTGATGCTGATTGAGATGAGTAGAACTAAAACAACACTATATACTCTCACAGCAACATGGGGGTGATGTTCAACCTTGATGGACTTGCTCATTCCATCAGTGCAACAACCAGGGACAATTTTGGGCTGTATTCAATGGAGAATACCATCTGTACCCAGATAAAGAGACATGGATATCGAGCAAATTTCAAGGACTATTCCCTTTAATTTTGATAAAAAAAAAAAGAAACCAAATATCTTATTTTCTGATCTTGTTTATCTCTTATACTTTTTTGTTTCTTCCTTAAGGATGTGATTTCTCTCTCATCACACTCAGTTTGGATCAATGTACAACATGAAAACAAAATAAAGACTGACAGATTGCTTTCCATGGGGAAGGGGGTGGTGGGAGAAAATTAAGATTGGGAGAAAATTTGTAAAACTCAAAACTCAAATAAAAAAATAAATGAAAAACATAAATAAATACCAAGGAGCCACATAAAGGATCACACAGATATTCTGAAGAGCAGGGGAGCTTGGAATGCAGTCAAGAATCCACTATCCTCCAAAACTGAGCCTTCTTTTTCAGGGGAAAAGGTGGACATTTAACTAAATTTAAGAATTCCAAAAATTTCTGATGAAACTACTAGAGCTAAATAGAGAATTTTGGTCCAACAGAATGTTCAGGAGACACATGAAAAGTTTAAAAAAAGGGTGGGTGGAAGAAAATAATAATAATAATAATAATAATAATAATAATAATAATAATAATAATAATAAATAATGAATTGAAAGTGACTATAACCAAGCATGGAGAAAAGATTCTCATAACACTTGAGAATTGTAACTCTAACAAAGAGAATATACCTAGCCAGAAGTGATGGACACTCATGACTTATCCATGAGACTTCTATCCAATGGGATTAAACTGGTTTTAAACCTACTTGTGAGAAAGACTCTAATAACTCTCAAAATCTTTTAACACTATTAGATAGAATGTATTTATCTAGAAGTGATGGATACTAATAATTTTCTATGACTCAGACAGAATGATTTAAAAACACCTCCTCCTTAGAAAGGGGGACAGGAAGGAGACAGGAGGAGGGAGGAGATTTAATGGGGCAAATCTCATTACAGTAAAAGTTGCAAAATACCTATAGTAATAGAGGGGAAGAAAGGAGGAGTTGAGAAACACCTGAATCTTCTTCTAATAAGATTTGGCTTAAAGTTAACTAACACACATACTCAGTTAACTTAAAAATCATCTAAGCACTCAAGTATTAAAAGGGGAAAAGGGGGAGGGGGAATGGAGAAAGGGAGGGGGAGAAAAAAGGGGAACTAACAGAAGGAATGGAAGGGAAAAAGGAAAAAGGGAAATCAGAAAGAAAGGGGAGACAGTAGATAAAGGAGGGCAAACACACTAAAGGAAGTGTTATTCATTAACAAAATACTGGGAAATATGAATAAAGTGGGGAAAGGAAAAAACTGAGGGAATACAGCATGGAGGGCATGGGATGAACTCCCCCTTAAAACATAAGTGAATAGCAGAGTGGATTAAAAACCAGAATCCTACAATATGCTGCTTACAAGAAACTCAGTTGAAGCAGAGAGATACATATAGAGTAAAGGTAAAAGGTTGGAGCAAAATAAATTTTGCTTCAGCTGAAAGAAAAAAGCAGGGGTAGCAATTCTTATCTCAGACAAAGCAGCTGCAAAAATAGGTAGCATTAAAAGAGATAAGGAAACAAACAATATCCTCCTAAAAGTTACCATAGACAATAAAGTGATTTAAATACTGAATATATGTGCACCCAATAAGATAGCATCCAAATTCCTAGAGGAGAAGTTGAAAGAACTACAGCAAGGCATAGACAGCCAAATTCTACTAGTGGGAGACCTCAACCTCCTGCTTTCAGATCCAGATAAATCAAAGCATAAAATAAAAAAGAGAAGTGAAGGAGGTAAATAGATTTTTAGGAAAAAAAGTAGATATGATAATTATGGAGGAAAATGAATGGGAATAGAAAGGAATATAACTTTTTCTCTTCTGTACATGAAACATACAAAAATTGAACATGTACTAGGGCATAAAAACATAAGAAGCAACTGCAGAAAGGCAGAAATAGTGAACAGATCTTTCTCAGATCATAATGCAATAAATGTCATATGCAGTATTGGGCCAGGGAGATATAGACCCAGAAATAATTGAAAACTGAATAACATCATTTTAAAGAATGAGTGGAGCAAAAAAAAAACTTATAGAAAAAATTAATTACTCCATCCTAGACAATGACAATAATGATACAATATACAAAAACCTATGGGATACCATCAAGTTAGCTGACAGGGGATATATTATATCTTTAAATATTTACATCAATAAATTAGAGAAAAAAAATCAATGAACTACATCTACAACTAAAAAAAATGGAGAAAGAACAAATTAAAAATCTCCAATTAAATACCAAATTAGAAATTCTAAAAATTAAAGGAGAAATTAATAAAGTTGAAAACAAAAAAATCTATTGAATTTATAAATAAAACCAGTAGTTTGTTTTATGAACAAAAACCAATAAAATTTATAAAGCTCTGGTCAATTTAACTAAAAAAAGAAAGAAGAAAATCAAATTCCTAGTATCATAAATGAAAAAAAAGGAATTCACCACCAATGAGGAGGAAATTAAAGTAATAGTTTGAAATAATTTTGCCCAACTCTATGCCAATAAATTTGACAATCTAAGTGAAATGGATGAATATTTGCAAAATATAATTTGCCCAGGTTAAATGAAAAGGAAATTAAATACCTAAACAACCCTATCTCAGAAAAAGATATTCAACAAGCTATCATTGAATGCCATAAGTAGAAGTATCCAGGGCCTGATGGATGCACAAGTAAATTCTACCAAATGTTAAGGAAAAATTGGCTCCAATTCTATATAAAACAGGGGAAGACAGAACTCTGTCTAACTCTTTCTGTGAAACCAATATGATACTGATACCTAAACCAGGAAGAGTTAAACCAGAAAAAGGAAATTATAGACCTATCTCCCTGTTGAATATAGATGAGAAAATATTAAATAGAATCTTAGAAAAAAGATCACAAGTTATCACTGGGATAATACATTTTGACCAAGTAGGATTCATCCCAGGAATGCAGAGAGGGCTCAATATTCGGAGAAGTGGTGGTGTCTTCCATTTTATCAACAACAAAGCTATCAGAAATTAAATGATCATATCAATAGATCCAGAAAAAGCTTTTTCACAAAATATAGCACCCATTCCTACTAAAAACATTAGAGAGTATAGGAATAAATGGACTGTTCCTTAGAATAATTAGCATTATCTATCTGAAACCATCAACAAGCATTATATTCAATGGGGAGAGGCTAGGGGCATTCCCAATAAGATCAATGGTGAAACAAGGATGCCCATTATCACCACTACTGTTCAATATCATATAAGGAATGCTAGCTTCAGCAATTAGAGAAGAAAAAATATTTGAAGGATATAGAATTGGGAAGGAAGAGTCAAAACTCTCACTCTTTGCAGATGATATGATGGTATACCTAGAGATTCCCAAGAAATCAACCTAAAACCTCCTGGAAACAAATAGCAATTTTACCAAAGTTGCAGGATATAAAATAAACCATCAGAAATCCTCAGCTTTTCTATATATGACTATGAAGATACAGCAGGAAGAGCTAGAAAGAAAAATCCCATTCAAAGTAACTTCAGAGAATATAAAATACCTCAGAGGCTATTTGCCAAGACAGAGTCAGAAACCTTTTTGAAAACAATTATAAAACACTTCTCCCACAAATTAAATTACATTTAAATAACTGGGCAAACATCAACTGCTCATGGATGGGTAGAGATAATATAATAAAAATGGCAATTTTTCCAAAATAAAACTACCTGTTTAGTACTACACCAGTCAAAATTCCAAAAAAATACTTTAATGATTTTGAAAATGTTGTAAGTAAATTCATATGGAGAAATACAAAGTCAAGAATTTTCAGGGATTTAATGGAAAATCTGCAGAGGGGGATTTAGCCCTACCCTATCTAAAATTATATTATAAAGCATCAGTCATCAAAACTGTCTGGTATTGGCTAAGAAATGGAGTGGTTGACCAGTGGATTAGACCAGGTGCAATAACAGGAAACAATTAATGTAAGCTGCTGTTTGATAAACCCAAAGAGTTCAGCTATTGGGATTCAAAAGTCTCTCTTTGATAAAAACTGCTGGGAAATTGGAAGTTAGTATGGAACAAACTTAGATTAGACCAACACCTCACACCCTTTACCAAGGTAAGATCCAAATGGATACAGGATTTAGACATAAAAAACAAAACTATAAGCAAATTAGAATATCAAGGACTAGTTTACCTTTCAGATCTATCGAAAGGTGAGCAGGTTATGACTAAGGAAGTGATGGAGAACACTAAAAACAAATCAGATGATTTTGATTACATTAAATTTAAAAGTTTTTGCACAGACAAAACCACTGTAATCAAGATCAAAAGAAATGTATTAAACGGGGGGGGGGGGAAGAATCTTTTAATCTAATATTTTCATCTAATATGGACTCATTTCTAATATATACAGAAAACTGAGTCATATTTTTTTAAAAAGCCATTCCCCAATTGACAAATGGTCAAAGGCTATGCAAAGGCAATTTACAGATGAGATCAAAGCAATCCATAGTCATATGAAAAATTTATCTAAATCATTACTTATTAGAGAAATACAAATTAAAGCTTCTCTGAGGCAGTACCTCCCATGTCTCTGACTGGTCAATATAAACAGAAAGGATAATGATCATTGTTGGAAGGTTTATGGGTAATCTGGGACACTATTACATTATTGGTGGAGCTGTGAATTCATCCAACGTTTCTGGAGAGAAATTTGGATCTACACCCAAAGGGCTACAAAAATGTGCATATCCTTTGATCCGGCAATACCACTACTGGTTCTATACCTTGAAAAGATAATGGAAAAATGTTAAAACACATGTTGTACAAAAATTTCCATAGCAATCCTGTTTGTGGTAGAAGAGAATTGGAAATCAAGTAAATGACTTTCATTTGTGGAATGGATTGGCAAACTGTGGTATATGTATGTCATGGAACACTATTGTTCTCTTAGAAACCAGGAGGGAAGGGAATTCAGGGAAACCTGGCAGAATTTGCATGAACTGATGATGAGTGAGATGAGCAGAACCAGAAAAACACTGTACACCCTCACAGGAACATAGGGGTGATGATCAACCTTGATGGAATCACTCATTCCATCAGTGCAGCCACCAGGGACAATTTAGGGTTCTCTGCAATGGAGACTACCATATGTATACAGAGAAACAACTGTGGAGTTTGAACAAAGACCAATGACTATTACCTTAAATTTAGAAAAAAAATTGATCTCTTGTTGCCTGATCTTGTTATCTCTTATGCCTTATGTTTCTTCCTTAAAGATATGATTTCTCTCTCATCACTCTCAATTTGCATTAATGTATATCATGGAAACAATGTAAAGACTGACAAATTGCCTTCTGTGGGGGGGTGGGGGAGGGAAGTAAGATTAGGGGAAATATTGTAAAACTCGAAATAAATAAAATATTTAACCTAGAAAAAATGCATGCAAGAATCTAGAAAGGTATGGGGGGAGAATTTTAAAAGTCTTTGAAAATTAGGATATATGTTGAAGATAGGAGAGAAAGGTAATCTGTTCTTGGTCTCTTCTTCCCACATTTTGAATATTTGGCTTGGGATTCCACCAATTGTCTTTTGAATTTTCCATGATTAGGATGGGGTATGAATTTCTTTTCCTTCCATTCACTCCTTACATGGAAAGGAAGGTATGTAAATCTGGGACATGAGGATGCTTTGCTCTAAATTGTTTCTTCTCTTGAGTAATTCATTTCCAAAGCACGGGAGACCTAACATAATTTCTGAAAGTTGGACCTTCTAAATCTGGTATCTATCTCAGGATTCCTGTTTTCTCTAGATGTATAAGATGTCAACCTAGAAAAATATAATATATTGGAGGAAATATGACCACTGACTGGAGGATGAGCACAAACTATGCCTTGACTTCACAGAACACAGAAATATCGAATCGTTATAATAGTACTAATCAAAAATTAAAGTGAAATGTCTGGTGAGCCAGTCCCACCAAGTTTTTGCTATTTTAATGCTGAAGTTCTCATCCTCTCAGGAGAATATAATGAGAACTTTGAATTATTGTATCCCTTTTTATTGATTTGTCACCGTGAGTGTGTATTTTAGGGATTTTTTTTTTCCTTGAGGAAAGAAATACATACTTACCCTATACTAGATCTATATTGCACATTGTGCAAGTTTCTAGAAAGACCCTTTGACAAACTCTTTAAAGAAACCCTAGATATGGAAAAAAATACTTTAAGAGTTTCTTGGTAAAGACTGTATGGAAGGGGTAGAATGAAACTGGGAGTATAATTCCTTCATTTTGGGGTGAAGTCATACAAAGACATAAACTCATCCTGCAGGAGTGCAGAACTGAAACCTAATAAAGGGGATTTCCCTTACTAAATGTCTTTCTACTTACTTAGATATTATCTGTGCAGTAGATACAATACATATGGAATTCTTTAAATATGTTAGAATGTCTGTACGTGTATAACCACTATCAAATTTCTATCTGTCATGGGGAGGGAAGAGGGAGCTACAAAAATTGGAATTCAAAAACTTACAAAAAATTAATGTTAAAAACTATCTTTGCACATAATTGAGAAAAAATGAAATAACATAAAAAAGATTCTATAATGAATCCACACAGCTCTGTTAGGTTTCTATGGTAGAATTTTTCAGACATTAGTTTGAGGAGAGAGAATTCCTAATTGGGAATTAAGCAATTCTTTATTTAAACCACATAGAGTTTTACATCCTAAACTAGAAAGGTATAGTTGGCTGAGAAAGAAGTCTCAAAACCACAAAATATAATTTAAAATATAATTAAGTCTGACAGTACTAATTTTCTAACACTTTTTATGCTCTCTCTATTTCAAAAAGTAGAGATTTTCCTTCTATTTGGAAAATACCCTCATGATCACAAGTCTATGAAACATATATACTGTTCCTAATGGGAAAAAAATAATAGGAAAAGTACCCTCCTTCTTCAATAATGTTGTCTTCCTTTATCCAATGTCTGGACTTTATGACTTCCTCATTAAAAAGTATCTTTTGTTTTTATATTATCTTCAGTTCCAAATTACTCCCCTCCTGAAAGATAATACCTCTCAACAAAAAACCAAAACAAAACATGAAGTTAGAGAGCAAGCATATATAATACAAAAATTTAATCTAACAATTTATGAAATAATTCCTACACAATAATTCCTACTTTTATGAAGACATGTATGAGATGCAGTTTTGCATCTTTTCTTCTGGACCAAGTTTGATTTATAATTATATAGCATTAAGTTCCTTTTTTTTTGAATGGTTTAATCTATTTTTCCTCAATTCATATGCTTTTTTCAAGTTTCACTATATTTTCCCATTTGTAATATCATTCATTTCAACAATATTACATATTTATACCAGACCTACAATTTAATTTGTGATTTGGACCATCCTTTCACTCTCTATGATAAGGTGTTTTCAATTAAGGGGATCTTATAATTCTTCCCATTAGAGATGGGGAATAGCTGCAGTAATGATAGATCTAAGTTATAAATGTTTTGTAGTAACTGCAGTCTCAGGTCCATTAACCTAGCTGCTGATTCCCCAATCTCTTCTATCACCACCACAACTGCTATGTCCTCAATTTTTCACAGGAAAAAATCAGTCATGGCAGTGTCTGGACCTGGTCTTACTCTGGTCATATCCATACATCCTTTATGTCCTCCCAAATCTGTGAGGATGACAAATCATGGGAGTTGAGGGGTGGGGGTGATAATGATGTCAGAACTGGTACATTTGAATGCTCATCTCAACTTGAAGAATCCCAATAAGATTTATGTTTTCAAAGGGAATTATATTTTAAATTATATTTTGTGGTTTTCAAAGGGAAGTTCTAGCTATCTTTCCATCAGCCTTAACATGCTTCAATCTGCCTTCAAATTCCGTAGTTTTTTCTCTGAATGTGAATGACATTTTCCATAATGTCTTTTGGAGTTGTTTTTGAATACTGTATTGCTGAAAATAGCTAAGTAGAGTCAATAGGTCTTTCCAGAAATTTACACAATATACAATATAGATCTAGTATAGGATGAGAATGTAATTCTTTCTTCAAAAACAAAAAATCCCCACAATACACACTCATGGTGACAAATTTATAAAAAGATACAATAATTCAAAGCTCTCATTATATTCTAATGAGAGGATGATAACTGAGGCAACTGAGGTTCTCTGGCTTCTGCTCACTTCACTCAGCATCAGTACATGTAAGTCTTACCAGGTTTTTCTGAAATCTGCTTGCTCATCATTTCTTATAGAGCCATGGTCTTTCATTGCATTCATATACAGCAACTTGTTCTGCCATTTTCCAATGGTCATATATGCCCCCCCACACTTTCCAGTTCTTTAATAGCAAAAAAGAGCTGCTATGAATATTTTTGTAAATGTGGATCTTTTTCTTTTTTTATCATCTCATTGGGATACAGAGATGAGGTGGTATTTCTGGATCAAAGGGTATAAACAGTATTATAGCCCCTTCAGCAAAGTTACAAATTTCTCTCTAGTATGGTTGGAGTTTTTTAAGTGGTACCAGTACATGTGCAGGGATTCACAACTCCACCAACATTGCCTTAGTGTTCTAATTTTCTCACATCCCTTCCTACATTCATCATTTCCCTTTTCTGTTATATTTTTTTGCCAGGCCATGTGGTTAAGTGACTTGCCCAAGGTCACACAGCTAGGTAATTAAGTGTCTGAGGCTGGATTTGAACTCAGGTCCTGCTGATTCCCGGGCTGGTGCTCTATCCACTGTGCCACTTAGCCTCCCCCTTTTCTATCATATTAACCAATCTGATAGGTTGTTTTAATTAGAGTTGATTTAATTTGCATTTCTCTATTCAATAATGATTTAAAGTATTTTCTTTTGGCTATTTTTACAAGGCAATGGGGTTAAGTGACTTGTCCAAGGTCACACAGACAGGTATTTATTAAATGTCTGAGTCAAGATTTAAATTCAGACCCTCCTGACTCCAGGACTGCTCCTTTATCCACTGAACTACCTAGCTAACCTGATTTAGATCATTTTTATATATTTATATATTTTATATATTTATATATTTTATATATAGTTTTAATTTCTTCCTCTGACAATAGACTTTTTATACCCTTTGACCATTTATCAACTGAGGAATGAATTATATTCTTATATATTTGACTCAATTCTCTATAGATTTTATAAATGAAGCCTTTATCAGAAATGCTGGCTGTAAAAATTATTTCCTTGTTTTCTGCTTTCCTTCTAATCTTAGTTACATTGCTTTTTATGTACAATTTTTTTTAATTTATGGTAATAAACATAATATGTTTTGCATTTTATGATGTTGTCAATACTTTCTTTCATTATAAATTCTTCCCCTCTACATAGTTCTAATAGAAAAAAAAACTATTCCTTGTTCTCCTAATTGGCTTATGGTATCACCCTTCATGTCTAAATCATGTACCCAATGTTTTTATAAAATATTTTATTCTTTACCCAGCCATATGGGAATACAATTTCCAACATTCACTTTTAAAACACTGAGTTCCAAATTTTTTACCTTGCTCCAACCCCTCTCCTCATTCTACTGAGAAAGCAAGAAATGTGAGTGCATAAAGATGCAGTCATGAAAAACATTTCCATAATAGTTATGTTATGAAAGAAAATATAGACAGCTCTTCATAAGCTTATAGAAAGACAAAGTAAAATAAAATGCTTCAATCTGAATTCAGACACCAGAGCTCTTTCTCCAGGGAGAGAAAGAACTCTTCATCAAAAGTTCTTCAGAGTTTTCCTGGGTCATTGCACTGAAAAGTTAAGTCATTCACAGTTGAATATGCTATAATATTGTTGCTAATTTGTATACAGTACATTTCACTTTGCATCAGCTCTTGTGAGTCTTTCCTGCTTTCTTTAAGAGCATCCTGTTCATCATTTCTTATAAGAGAACAACATTGCATCATAATCACATACCACAATTGATGAGTCTTTCCTAATTTTCCAATTCTCTGCCACCATAAAAGAGGCAGCATAAATATCATTGTGCACATAGATCATTTTCCCTTTTGTTATTCATTTCTTTTGGAATACAGACAAGTACTGGCATTTCTAGATTAAAGAGTAGGCATGTCTTTTAGGCCACTGGGCATAGTTCCAAATTACTCTATAAATGTTTGAATCAGTTCACAACTCCACCAACAATGCATTAATGTCTTGATTTCTTTACATTTCCTCCAACATTTATCATTTGCCTTTTCTGTCCTATTACCTAACCTAACAGTCATAAAGTCATACCTTGTAATTATTTTGATTTTTATTTCTTCAATCTGCTTAGAACATGTTTTAACCCTTTCGAAATTTTATTTTAACTATTCTTATTTTTAATCAAATTAAACAAAGGTTTATCTATTTTTTTCACAAAATCCAGACTTTGTTTTATTTATTAATTCAGTAGTTTTCTTACTTTCATTTTTATCAAACTTTTCCTTGATTTTCAGGAGTTCTAATGGTATTTATTTGAGGATTTTTATTTTTCTCATTTTCTACCTTTTTTAGTTGCTACTGCAAATAATTGATTTCTTCTTTCTCTATTTTAGTCAAGTAAGTTTAAAATGATAAAATTTCCTCTGATAACTACTTTGGTTTCATATTTTCACGTAATGACTCATCATTGCCTTTGTCTTGGATGAATTTATTGATTATTTCTATGATTTGTAGCTTGATCCACTCACTTCTTAACATTAGGCTATATAATTACCAATTAATTTTGTTATATTTGCATAGTGTTTTATTACATGTAATTTTTAGTTCATCATGATCTGAGAAAAATGCAATTAATATTTCTGCATTTGATTGTGAGGTTTCATGCTATAATACATGGTCAATATTTTTTTTTTGTAGATGACATGTTCAGTTGAGAAAAATGTGTATTACTTTCTATCCCCATTCAATTTTTTCCAGAACTCTAATCTGGATAAATTTTCTATGTTCTGTTTACCTCCTTGACCTCTTTATTGCTTATTTTGTTGTTAGATTTATCTATTTCTGAGAAAGGAAGATTGTGATCCCTGACTAGTATAATTTTGCAGTCTATTTCTTCTTCTAACTCACTTAACTTCTCCTCTAAGTATTTGGATGCTATACTACTTCATACATATATGTTTAGTATTGATATAATGGTACCTTTCTATGGTACCATTTCATAAGATGCAATTTCCCCGCTTATTTCTTTTCTTTTAATCAATTTTTGCTTTTATTTTGTCTGAGGACAGAATTACTAACCCTGCTTTTTAAAAAAAATCTTTTACAAGTTATTTTCTGCTTCAAATATGTTTCCTGTAAGCAATCTATTTTACCATTCTGGTTTTTAATCCACTTTGCTGTCTGCTTCTATTTTATGACAGAGTTCATCACATTCGCATTCATGGTCATGATTTACTAACTCTGTATTCTAATTCATCCTGTTTTTCCCCAGTTATACTTTCACCCTATACCTCTTCTTCCAATATTTTGCTTTTAAACACTATTAGTCTAAATATGCCCTCTTTTTCATTACCCCTTTTTTCTTTCTCTTTTACCCTCCTACTTCTGCCATCTCTTTTCTCAATTCCTCCTTCCCTTCCCCCTCCTACTTTCTTGTCAGTTAAGATAAAGTTCTAAAGAACAATTAATTCCTACTGAACATAAAATATTAAAAAAATAGTTTTTTCAGATTCCTTTTATGACACCAATATTGTATTTATACCTAAACCAGGAAGAACCAAAAACAATAAAGGAAAATTATAGACCAATCTCTGTAATGAACACTGATGCAAAAAATCTTAGATAAAATTTTAGCCAAGAAATTACAACAAGTTATTACTTGGCTAGCACACTGGGTTCTATATTAGGTTCTATGGTTCTATATTAGGAAAACACTCAACATAATTGTACATATCAGTAGCAAAACCAAGAGAAATCATCTGATTTGCTCAATAGATACTGAAAAAGAGTTTGATAAAATAATGTATTACTATAAAAATATGAGAAAGTATAGGAATAAATGGAGTTTTCCTTAAAATAATAAGTAATATGAGGCAGCATGGTAGTACAGTGGATAGAGCACCAGTCTAGGGTCAGGAGGACAAGAGTTTAAATTCAACCTCAGATACTTAATAATTATCTAGCTGTATGACCTTGTGCTAGTCACTTAATCACGTTGCCTTGCAAAAACAAAAAGAAAAGAAAAAGAAAAAAACATAGTATCTTTCTAAAACCATCAACAAATATTAATGTAATGGAGATAAAGCAGGAGCATTTCCAATATCAGTGGTGGAACAAGGAGGACCTGTATCACCATTACTATTCAATGTAGTATTAGAAATGCTCACTTTAACAATGAGAGAAGAAAAAGAAATCGAAGGAATCAAAACTGGCAATGAGGAAGCAAAACTTTCAATCTTTGGAGATGTTTTATGATGGTATACTTAAAGAACCCAAGAAAATCATCTAAAAATAGTCCTTGAAGCAGTCAACAAATACAACAAAGTAGCAGGATATAAAGCAAACCCACAAATATCATCAGCATTTCTACATATGAACACAAAGCCAAAGAGCAAAAAGATAGAAAGAGAAATTTCATTTAAAGTAAGTACACACGGGGCAGCTAGGTGCAGCATTGGATAGAGTACAGGCCCTGGAGTCAGTAGGATATGAGTTCAAGTCCAATATCATATACTAGCTGAGTGACCTTGGGTCAGTCATTTAAATCCATTGCCTTGCAAAAATCAAAAAACAAAAAAACCAAAAAAAAAAAAAGTAACTGCATACATCATTAAATACTTACTCCCAAGTCAAACCCAGAAACTTTATGTATGCAATTACAAAGTGCTTCTTGTACACATAAAGTCATATCTAAACAACAGGAAAAATGTCACTTGCTCAATGATAATTCTACCCCAACTAAAATACTTATACAGTGCCATACCAGTCAAACTAGCAAATAATTATTTTACTGATTTAGAAAAAAATAATAACAAAATTCATCTAGAGCAACAAAAGGCCAAGAATATCAAGGAAACTGATGAAAACAAAGTAAAGGAAGGTGGCCAAGTTCTGCCAGACATAAAACTAGACAACAAAGTGACAGTCATCAGAACTTGTTAAGAAATGGAGGAATGGGGTGGGGGGAGGGTGGCAGAACCAAGATGGCAGCATAAGGCAGGAACTCCCAGAAACTCATTCCACCCCCAAAATTCTAAAAGCCTTCAAATTATGACTCTAGCCAAAATTTAGAGGGTCAGAATCCACAGAAAGTTTGAGTGGTACAATTTCCCAGGACAAGATAACTTAGAAGTTCAGTGGGAAAGGTCTGTTTCACTGGGATGGGGATTTCTAAAAGCCTCTGTGATCACAGCTGCAGCCCCAGCACATTCTGGCTGAATGCCCAGATCCCAGGGGCATCTAGATGCATGTCAGAGGGGGCAGTCTCAAGACTTCCTGGCACCAGGATCACTGGGAACAGCTTGAAGGGGTGGTAAGAGAACTCTGCCACACCAGAGTGAGTGTGGAATGAGTGCTGGCCTTGGAACATCCCTGCAGCAGGAAGCTCCAACAGGACTCAGGAAAACCAGCTGCACCGCCAGAGTGCAGCCCACAGACTGTGCGGGGATTTGGGAGCACTGCAGATGTTTCTCTGCTCTCCATGGGGCAGAACTCAGCTGTTTCCCCACACTCAAATTCAGGTTGCAGTTTGGGTTCAGAGCCTCTCATAAGACCTCGAAGGAATTAAGGGCCCCGTGGGTTGCCCCCAAAACCCCACAAAGCATTGGAAGCAAAGTAAATCAGTCATAGGCTGAGGAAAGGAGCAAACAAAATAAAAAAGAATCTGATGATAGAAAATTACTTTGGTCCCTTGGAAGATTCAGAAGCTGACAAAATTGAAGCTTCTATACCCCAAAACTCCAAGAGAAATAGAAAATGGTCTCAGGTTATGAATGAATTCTAAAAAGACTTTGAAAATTAAGGGATGGAGAGGAAAAAATAGGAGGAGAAATGAGAGTGATGCAGATAAATCATGAAAACCAAATCAGCAACTTAGTGAAAAAAATACAAAAAAATATTGAAGAAAATAGCATGTTAAAAAACAGCTTAGGCCAAATGGAAAAAGAAACACAGAAGGCAAATGAGGAGAATAATGCCTTAAAAACAGAATTGAACATCTGGAAAAGGAGAATAAAAAATCTTTCTGAAAAAAATAACTCCTTCAAATGTAGAATGGAACTAAAGGAAGCCAATGACTTTGCAAGAAATCAGGAAGAACTAAAACAATTCCAAATAAAACAAAAGAAAATGTGAAATATCTCATTGGGAACACAACCAACCACAAAAACAGATCTAGAAGAGATAATTTAAAAATTATTGGGCTATCTGAAAGCCATGACCAGGAGAAGTGCCTAGACTTCATTTTTCAAGAAATAATACAGCAAAATTGTCCTGAGATCCTAGAAGCAAAGATTAAAATAGAAATTGAGGAAATTCTTTGGTCACCTCCTGAAAGACATCCCAAAAGAGAAAATTCCAGGAATGTTAAAGCCAAGCTCCAGAACTCCCAAGTCAAAGAGAAAATGCTAAAAGCAGCCAGAAACAAGCAATTCAACTACCATGATTCTATAGTCATGATTACACAGGATCTGGCAACATCTACATTGATGTCTTATGAGTGCTTGGAATAGGATATTCTGGAAGGCAGAAGATTTTGGTTTACAACTGAGAATCAACTACTAAGCAAAACTGAATATCCTGTTTCAGAGGAAAAGATGGATTTCCTATGAAACAGGAAACTTTCAAATTTTCCTACTGAAACAACCAGAGTTGAACACAAAGGTTGATCTCCAAGTTTAGAACTCAGGTCAACAATAGAAGGGGTGGATGAGAAGGATTACCTATGAGAATCTTAATAATGTTGAACTGCTTGTATTCCTGCATGGGAAGAAGATACTGATAACTCATATGAACTTTCTCATTTATAAAAACACTTAGGAGAATATATAGTCAAGGCACAGGGAGGAGCTGAATAATGGTATAATATAGTGAAAAGGATGGAGTCAATGGGTGATAAAGGAAAGTACTGGGAGGAACAGAAAGGAGAGGAAGAAAGGGGCTAAGTCATTTCACATAACATTCAAGAAAAAGTTTTTACAATGGATTGGAAAGGGGGAAGGTGAGGGGGTATGATTGTACCTTCATTCTCATCAGAAATGGCTCAGAGAGGAAATAACAGTTAATGGGGTATGGGATTCTATCTTATCCTAGAGAAAAATGAGAAGAAAGCATTGGGATAAGGGGAAATTGGGGGGGGGGGGCGATAGGTGATAGAAGAGAGGGAAGATTGTGGGAGAGAGTACTCAGATTCAACATGCTTTTGAACAGGGACAGGGTGAAAGGAGAGAAACAATAAAATAAATTATCGTGGCAAGAATAGAGTGGAGGGAAATATAGCTAGAAATAGGAACTGTGAAAAATATTTAAGCAACTTCTTTGGTGGAATTATTATCATAAGAAGACAACTCATCCCAGAGAAAGAGCCACTGGAATCTGAACACAGACTGAAGTACATTTTCTCTCTTTCGGTATTCTTGAGATTTCTCATCTTCTTGGGGGGGGGGTGGTTATTTTACTCTCACAACAAGATTATTGTAATACTATAAAATAACAAACATACAAAAAATAAATGAAGACATTGTGGTACATGTATGTTGAAAACAGTAATAGAGGATAGTAAATGACTATAGTTTTTTTTAAGCAATAAAATGTTTATTAAAGATATTATTTGAGTTTGACAGTTTTCCCCCAATCTTGCTTCCCTCCCCCCCATCCCCACCCAGCAGATAGCACTCCGTCAGTCTTTACTTTGTTTCCATGTTGTACCTCGATCCAAATTGGGTGTGATGAGAGAGAAATCATACCCTTAAAGAGAACAGAATTCTCAGAGGTAACCAGATCAAACCATAAGACATCTGGGTTTTTTTTTTCCAAATTAAAGGGAATAGTCCTTGTACTTGTTCAAACTCCACAGCTCCTTATCTGGATACATATGGTACTCTCCTTTGCAGAAAGCTAAAAATTGTTCCCAATTGTTTCGCTGATGGAATGAGCAAGTCCTTCAATTTTGAACATCACTCCCATGTTGCTGTTAGGGTGTACAATGTTTTTCTGGTTCTGCTCATCTCACTCAGCATCAGTTCATGCAAATCCCTCCAGGTTTCCCTGAAATCCCATCCCTCCTGATTTCTAATAGAACAATAGTATTCCATGACATACATATACCACAGTTTTCTAAACCATTCCCCAACTGAAGGACACTTACTAGATTTCCAATTCTTTGCCACCACAAATAGGCCTGCTATAAATATTCTTGTACAAGTAATGTTTTTACCCTTTTTCCTCATCTCTTCAGGGTATAGACCCAGTAGTGGTATTGCTGGGTCAAAGGGTATGCACATTTTTGTTGCCCCTTGGGCATAGTTCCAAATAGCTCTCCAGAAGGGTTGGATGAGTTCACAGCTCCACCAACAGTGTAATAGTGTCCCAGATTTCCCACATCCCTTCCAACAATTATCATGATCCTTCCTGGTCATACTGGCCAGTCTGAGAGGTGTGAGGTGGTACCTCAATGAAGCTTTAATTTGCATTTCTCTAATAATTAATGATTTAGAGCATTTTTTCATATGGCTATGGATTGCTTTGATCTCATCTGTAAATCACCTTTGCATATCCTTTTACCATTTGTCAATTGGGGAATGGCTTTTTTGTTTTAAAAATATGACTCAGTTCTCTGTATATTTTAGAAATGAGTCCTTTGTCAGAATCATTAGTTGTAAAGATTGTTTCCCAATTTACTACTTTTCTTTTGATTTTGATTACATTGGTTTTATCTGTGCAAAACCTTTTTAATTTAATGTAATCGAAATCATCTAATTGGTTTTTAGTGATGTTCTCCAACTCTTCCTTAGTCATAAACTGTTCCCCTTTCCATAGATCTGACAGGTAGACTAGTCCTTCATCTTCTAATTTTCTTATAGTATTGTTTTTTATGTCTATGTCCTGTAACCATTTGGATCTTATCTTGGTAAATGGTGTGAGGTGTTGGTCTAATCTAAGTTTCTTCCATACTAACTTCCAATTATCCCAGCAGTTTTTTTTTATCAAAAAGGGAGTTTTTATCCCGGTGGCCTGACTCTTTGGATTTATCAAACAGCAGCTTACTATAATCCTCTCCTGCTTTTACACCTAGTCTATTCCACTGGTTCACCACTCTATTTCTTAGCCAATACCAAACAGTTTTGATGACTGATGCTTTATAATATAATTTTAGATCTGGTAGTGCTAAGCCACCTTCATTTGCATTTTTTTTTCATTAAGCTCCTGGCAATTCTTGACTTTTTATTTCTCCATATGAATTTACTTACAATTTTTTCTAGCTCATTAAAGTAATTTTTTGGAATTTTGATTGGTAGGGCAATAAACAGATAGTTTAGTTTTGGTAGAATTGTCATTTTTATTATATTAGCTCTACCAATCCATGAGCAGTTGATATTTGCCCAGTTATTTAAATCTGATTTAATTTGTGTGAGAAGTGTTTTATAATTGTTTTCAACAAGATTCTGAGTCTGTCTTGCCAAATAGACTCCCAAGTATTTTACACTATCTGAGGTTACTTTGAATGGAATTTCTCTTTCTAGCTCTTCCTGCTGTTTCTTGCAAGTCATATATAGGAAAGTTGAGGATTTATGGGGGTTTATTTTATAACCTGCAACTTTGCTAAAATTGCTGATTGTTTCCAGTAGTTTTTTAGATGATTTCTTGGGATTCTCTAGGTAGACCATCATGTCATCTGGAAAGAGTGAGAGTTTTGTCTTTTCCTTCCCCATTCTAATTCCTTCAATTTCTTTTTCTTCTCTAATTGCTGATGCTAACATTTCTAATACAATATTGAATAGTAGTGGTGATAATGGGCACCCTTGTTTAACCCCTGATCTTATTGGGAATGCCTCTAGCCTCTCCCAACTGAGTATAATGCTTGTTGATTGTTTCAGATAGATACTGCTCATTATTTTAAGGAACAGTCCATTTATTCCTACACTCTGTAGTGTTTTAATAGGAATGGATGCTGTATTTTGTCAAAAGCTTTTTCAGCATCTATTGATATGATCATATGGTTTCTAATAGGTTTGTTATTGATATAATTGAGTATACTAACAGTTTTCCTAATATTGAACCAACCCTGCATTCCTGGAATAAATCTTACTTGATCATAATGTATTATCCTAGTGATGACTTGTTGTAGTTGTTTTGCTAAGGTTTTATTTAGAATTTTTGCATCTATATTCATGAGGGAAATAGGTCTATAATTTTCTTTCTCTGTTTTAACTCTTCCTGGTTAAGGTAGCAGTACAATATTGGTTTCATAGAAAGAGTTAAGCAGAGTTCCATCTTTCCCTATTTTTCCAAAGAGTTTATATAGGATTGGAACCAATTGTTCCTTAAATATTTGGTAGAATTCACTTGTGAATCCATCAGGCCCTTGAGATTTTTTTTAGGGAGTTCACTAATGGCTTGTTGAATTTCTTTTTCTGAGATAGGGTTGTTCAGGTATTTAATCTCTTCTTCATTTAACCTGGGCAACTCATATTTTTGTAAATATTCATCCATTTCACTTAGATTATCAAATTTATTGGCATAAAGTTGGGCAAAATAATTTCAAATTATTACTTTAATTTCCTCCTCATTGGTGGTGAGTTCACCTTTTTCATTTATAATACTAGGAATTTGGTTTTCTTCTTTCTTTTTTTAATCAAATTGACCAGAGCTTTATCAATTTTATTGGTTTTTTCATAATACCAACCTTTGGTTTTATTTATTAATTCAATAGTTTTTTTGCTTTCAATTTTATTAATTTCTCCTTTGATTTTTAAATTTTCCAATTTGGTATTTGATTGGGGATTTTTGATTTGTTCTTTCTCTAATTTTTTTAGTTGCATGTTTAGTTCATTGATTTCCTCTTTCTCCAATTTATTCATATAAGCATTTAGAGCTATAATATATCTCCTGAGAGTTGCTTTGAATGAATCCCATAGGTTTTGGTATGTTGTTTCATTATTATCATTATCTAGGATAAAATGGTTAATTCTTTCTATAATTTGTATTTTGTTCCACTCATTTTGTAAGATGAGGTTATTTAGTTTCCAATTTGCTCTGGGTCTATATCTCCTTGGCCCAGTATTGCATATGACTTTTATTGCATTGTAATCTGAGAAAGATGTATTCACTATTTCTGCCTTTCTGCAGTTGATCATCAGGTTTTTATGTCCTAGTACATGGTCAATTTTTGTATAAGTTCCATGTGCTGCAGAGAAAAAGGTATATTCCTTCCTATCCCCATTCAGTTTCCTCCATAAGTCTACCATATCTAATTTTTCTAACAATGTATTTACCTCCCTAATTTCTTTCTTGTTTGTTTTATGATTTGATTTATCTACATCTAATAGCGGGAGGTTGAGGTCTCCTACTAGTAGAGTTTTGCTGTCTATGTCTTCCTGTAATTCTTTCAGCTTCTCCTCTAAGAATTTGGGTGCTGTCCCACTGGGTGCATATATATTCAATATTGAAATGACTTTATTTTCTATGGTACCTTTTAGGAGGATAAAGTTTCCTTCCTTATCTTTTTTAACACTATCTATTTTTGCTGCTGCTTTGTCTGAGATAAGGATTGCTACCCCTGCTTTTTTTTTACTTCAGCTGAAGCAAAATATATTTTCCTTCAACCTTTCACCTTTACTCTATATGTATCTCTCTGCTTCAAATGAGTTTCTTGTAAGCAGCATATTGTAGGATTCTGGTTTTTAATCCACTCTGCTATTTGCTTACGTTTTAAGGGAGAGTTCATCCCATTCACATTTAAGGTTATGATTACTAATTCTTTATTGCCCTCTGTGCTATCTTCCCTCTGTTTGTATTTTCCCCCTTTCCCCCCCTTTTATCCATATTCCCCAGTATTTTGTTTTTGAATACCACCCCCTTCAGTGTGTTTGCCCTCCTATATCACACCCTCCCCTTTCTTTCCCCTTTCCCTGTTCCCTTCCCTTCCTTTTGTTATTTCCCCTTATTTCCTCCACTCCCCTTCCCTTTCTTTGTCCCCCTCCCCTTTTCCCCTTTTACTTCTTGAAATGTTAGATGTTTTATAAGTTAACTGAGTATGTGTAGGTTGACTTAAGCCAAGTCTGATGAGAAGAAGATTCAGGTGTTTCTCCTCTACTCCCTTCTTCCCCTCTATTACCATAGATTTTTTGTACCTCTTAGTGTAAGGAGATTTGTCCCATTCAATCCCCTACCTCCTCCCGTCTCTTTCCTGTCCCCCTTTTTAGGGAGGTAGTGTATTTTTTTTTTAGATCATTCTATCTAAGTCATAGAAAATTCTGAGTGTCTGACCCTTCTAGCTCAGTATATTATGTTGAATAGAGTCCAAATTCCTGAGAGTTATTAGAGTCTTTCTCCCCGGTGGAGTTAAAGCCAGTTACATCCCATTAGATATCAGTCTCCTGGATAGGTCATGGATGTCCAGCATTTCTGGCTAGGTATATTCTCTCTTTTAGAGTTACATTTCTCAGGATTCTCAGGATTTATGAGATTCTCTACCCGCCCCATGCTGGGATATAACCAGTTTCAACTTGCTGGATTGCATTTTTTCCCTTTTACCGCCCCCCCCCCTTTTTTTTTACCTTTGCATGTGTCTCTTGAACCTCCTGTTTGATATCCAAATTTTCTGTTTAGCGCTGGTCTTTTCATCAGAAATTTTTGGAATTCTTCCATTTCATTTTGTTAAATGTCCATCTTTTTCCCTGGAAGAGAAGGCTCAGCTTTGCAAGAACGTAGATTCTTGGCTGCATTCCAAGCTCCAGTGCTCTTTGAAATATCTCGTTCCAGGCCCTTGGATCCCTTAAAGTTGGTGCAGCCAGGTCCTGCGTGATCCTTACTGTGGCTCCTTGATATTTGAATTGTTTCTTTCTGGCTGCTTGCGGGATTTTCTCCTTTATCTGATAGTTCTGGAGTTTGGCCACAATATTCCTTGGTGTTTTCCTTTTAGGATCTTTTTCTGGTGGGCATCGATGTACTCTTTCAATATCTACTTTGCCTTCCAATTCCATGATGTCAGGGCAGTTTTCCAGCACTAGATCCTGTAATATTAAGTCCAGGCTTTTTTTCTCTTCAATGTTTTCAGGTAGTCCTATAATTTTCAGGTTCCCCCTTCTCGATCTATTCTCAAGGTCAGTGGTTTTGTTGATGAGGTATTTCACATTTGCTTCTATTTTTTCTAATTTTTGATTTTGTTTGTCTTGCTGTCTCATGGAGTCAGTAAATGACTATAGTAATCCTCTGATTGAGAAACCCAAAGATATTAGTTTCTGGGATAATTACCTATTATTTGACAAAAATTTTGGTGCAAACTGCAAAATAAAATGGCAAAAACTAGGTATAGACCCAAATCTCATACCATATAATAAAATAAGGTCAAATGGGCACTGGAATTATACATAAAGTGCCATACCATAGACCAAGAAATATTACATCTGTCAGATTTATGGAGTCAATGAAATTTATGAACAAACATGAAATAGAGTACATTATCCATTGCAAAATGGATGTTTTTGACAATATTAAATTTAAAAGTTTTTATACAAATAAGGAAAACAGAAAACTGGAAATTAATTTTCATAGCTAAGGGTTCTGATAAATATGTCACTTCTAAAATTTATAGAAAATTGTCTCAGATTTATAAGGCTTCAAAGTCATTCCCCAATTGATAAATAGTCAAAGGACAAATAGGTTTCAAATGAAGAAATTCAAGCTATATAAAATTATATGTAAAAATGCTCCAAATCATTACTGATTAGAGAAATGCAAATTAAAGCAACTATGATGCTTTACCTCACACCTATCAGAGTGACTAAATTGGCACAAAGGGAAAATGTTTAATGTTGGAGAGGATGTGGGAGGATTAGCACATTATTGCATTGCTAATGGAGTTGTGAGCTGATCCAAACTTCTGGAGAGCAATGTGGAACTAAACTCAAAGAACAATAAAGCTGACTTTGACTCAGTAATCCCAGTATTGGTCTATATCCAGAAGAAATCAGAAAAATGGGAAAAGTCTAACTTGTTCCAAGATATTCATAGCAGTTCATTTTGTAGTGACAAATAATTTGAAATTGAGGGGATGCTTATTAATTGGGGAATTGCTGAACAAGTTATGGTATATTAATGTTATGGAATTCTATTGTTCTTTGAGAAACCATACATGGTTGGATTCTAGAGATGCCTGGAATGAATTACAGGATCTGATGCTAAAATGAAAGGAGCAAGAGAACTTTCTATACATCAATAATAGCCTTTTGTGTTGCTCAGCCTTGATGGATGCAAGCCCTCTCATCAGTTCAGAGAGCTAGGACAACCCTATTAGAGTGTCTATGGAAAATGCTAACTCTAATCAGCGGAAGAGAAACAAAACAAAACTAATCTAAACTAAACTAAACTAAACTAAACTAAACTAAACTAAACTAAACCAAAACCCCTTCATAATCCATTCACAATTTAAAAAAAATTTCTCTTCTGTATTTCTTTCCTATCTCAAGATTTTCTTTCTTTTCCCTCAGTCCTAATTCCTCATATAGAAAATAACTAATCTGGTGGCAGCTAGGTGGTGCAGTGGATAAAGCACCAGCCCTGGAGTCAGTAGTACCTGGGTTCAAATCTGGTCTCAGACATTTAATAATTACCTAGCTGTGTGGCCTTAGGCAAGCCACTTAACCCCATTTGCCTTGCAAAAACCTAAAAAAAAAAAGAAAAAAGAAAAAAGAAAATAACTGATCTGTAAACAAGTTTAACACAAATGGGTATGTACAATATTCATCTGACTGTTTGCCACTGAGGGTAGTGGGGTGGGAAGGAAGAGTGGAAGGAAATTATGTAACTTTAAAATATGCATATGCATATGGATGAATGTTGAAAAACTTTCATAACATGCATCTGAGCAAAATAACAAATCAATTTAAAAAAGATGTATTTCTAAACCTAAATAGGAAATTATGGCATTGCCTCTGAACAAAATCTATTGAGAATAAGATTCAATCAGTATTCTTTCCTTTCTTTCCCCTGTATTATAATGGGTCTTCTTTACCTCTGTATGTAGTGTGATTTACCCTAGTCTGCCTTCCCTTTCTTCTTCCTGTATGATCTTTTGTTTAATGCCATGATTATTTTTTAAAACATTTTAGCACACTATAATCACCTATTCAAGTGTATCTTTCTAACTGTACCAATAAAAATTTAGTTCTCAAGAATTTCAAATGTCATCTTCCCATGTAGTGATGTAAAAAGTTTAGCTTCACTGAACTGTCTACCTATTTACATTCTCTTGATTCTTATATTTGAAGACTGAATTTTCTTTTCAACTCTGGTCTTTTAATCATGAAAGCATGAAGTTCTCCTCTTTTGAATGTCCACTTTTTTCCCTGAAAGATTATGTTCAATTTTACAGGATATTAATTCTTTGTAATTATTGTAATTAACACTCCTTTGTTTTCCTAAATATCATATTATAAACCCTCTGGTCATATACTGCTGAACCACCTGAATTCATGTAATCCTACCTAGGCATCTAATTCCCTTCTGTTTGCTTACAGTATTTTTCTTTTTATGTTGATAATTATGGAATTTACTTATAATATTCCTTGAAGTTTTTATTTTGGTATGTCTTTCAAAAAGTATTCTGTGGAATCTTTCAAAAACTATTTTGTCTTCCTCCAGTATATTAGGACAGTTTTCCTTCATAATCAATGAAGTGAAATCAATATTAAACATATAAGAACCAAGTGGTACAGCATCAAAATTCTTAGAGGAGAAGCTAAAGGAGATATAGGAAGACATACACAACAAAACTATATTAGTGGGAGAAATCAATCTCCCTTTTTCAGAATTAGATAAATCTCACCACAAAATAAATATGAAGAAAGTTAAGGAGGTACATAGAATTTCAAAAAGTTAGATGCGATAGATTTCTGGAGAAAACTGTGTCTTATCTTCAGTACACAATATCCACTCAGAAACTGACCAGATATTATGACATAAAGACTTCATAATCAAATGTAGAAAAGTAAATATTTTAAATACATACTTTTCAGATCATTATAAAATAGCATGAAATAAAGGGCCATTGAAAGATAGCTTAAAGATTAATTGGAAATTAAATTACCTATTGTTAAACAATGAGTGAATCAAACAACAAATCATAGAAATAATTAATAATTTTATCCAAAAAATGACAATGTGGAAACATCATATCAAACCATGTGGGATGTAGTCAAAGCAATTATTTAAAGAAATTTTATATCTCCAAATACATATGTGAACAAAAATAAAGAGTAGATCAATGAATTGGACATGCAAACAAAAATGCTAGATAAAGAAAAAAAATTAAGAATACTGAACTAAATAGAAAGACAAAGAAGAAATTTATAAAATTGAAAGTAAGAATTCTATTGAATTAAAAATAAATCTAATAAGTTTTATTAAAAATAATAAATTGATAACACTTTAATCTTATTTAAAAAAGAAAGAGAAAAACAAAATTATTAGTATTAAAGATAAAAAGGGTAAACTCATCACCCATGAGGATGAAAGTAAAGTCATAATTAGAAGATATGCAAATAAAATCGAATATTTAAAAGAAAGATAAATTGCCCAGATTAACAGAAGTGGAAATAAATTGCAGAACAAATTATTGGACAAATCATTATTACACTCCATAAGAAAACTTCTCCAGGGTCAGATTGATTTATAAGTGAATTCTACCAAACAATTAAAGAGCAATTAATTCCAATTATTCATAAATGATTTTAAAAAATAGATGCAATTTTGCTGAATTCCTTTTATGAAGTCAACATTATACTGACACCTAAAATAGGAAGAGCAAAAATAGAAAAAGAAAATTATAGACCAATATTTCTAATTAGTATTGATAGAAAAATTTAAAGTAAAAATTTAGCAAATATATTACATAGCAAGTTATCACTAGAGTAATAATATGTAATTAGGGAGGATTTATAACAAGAATGCAGGAATGTTTCCATATTAGGAAAACAATCAACATAATTGAGCATATCAGGAATAAAATTAATAGAAGTCATATGATTATCTCAATAGATGCTGAAAAAGTCTGACAAAATGCACCAATTTCAATTTAAAAGACTTGTAAGCAGAAAAATGAATGGTTTTCTTTTAAATGATCTGTACAATCTATCTAAAATCATCAGCAAGCATTATATTTAAGGGGGAATTAAACTTGAAGATGGGGAAACAAGGATGCCCATTATCAACATTATTATTCAAAATTCTATTAGAAAAATTAGTTTTGGGCAGCTAGGTGGCACAGTGGATAGAGCACAGGCCCTGGAGTCAGGAGTACCTGAGTTCAAATCCAGCCTCAGACACTTAAAAATTACCTAGCTGTGTGGCCTTGGGCAAGTCCTTTAGCCCCAGTGCCTTGCAAAACAATACTATTAGTTTTTAGCAATAAGAGAAGAAAAGAAATAGAATGAATTAAAATAGGCAATAAAGAAACAAAACTCTCTTTCTCTTTATGGATATTATGAAGTTATACTTCTAGGGCCTTGAAAATCAACTAAAATTTTGCCTTATTGAAAAAAATTAACAATCAGTAAAGTCACAGTATTAACCCAAATAAATCATCAACATTTCTATATATTTTCAACAAAACTCAGCAACATGAAATGGAATGAAAATTTTAATTTGATATAACTGCAGAAAAAATAACACTTGGGAATCTACCTCTCACAACAAATTCAGAAAGTATATAAACACAATTAAAAAATACTTTGTTCACAAATAAAGTCCAATCTAAATAATTGGGAAAATGTGAATTGCTTAAGGGTGGGCTGAGCTAGTAAAACAAATACAATTCTATCTTAATTAAATTACTTATTCTGTGCTATACCAGCAAACTAACAATAGACTATTTTTCAGAACTAGAAAAAAATAGAAATAAAATTCATCTGAGAAATAAGAGGTCAACGATATTGAGGGAAATATTGAGAAAAGGTAAAGGGAAGTAGTCTAGTCACATCAGATCTAAAAAATACATATAATTAGACTGCAATCATTATTTATCTAATACTGGCTAAAAATAGAGAAGTGGATCAGTGGAGTAGATTAGATACAAAAGGAATAGTAGTAGATGACAATAGTAATCTGCTGTTGATAAATACAAATACTCTAGTTTCTGGGGGGGGAACTAACTCATTGACAAAACTTCTTGGACAACTGAGAAATCTTATGCAGAATCTGGGCATAGATCAATATCTCACTTTATTCTAAGATAAATTCAAACTTGGTACAGGACTTGGATACAGAGGTTGATACCACAAACCAATTAATGGAGCAAGGAAAAGTCTATCAAATATAAGGAGGGGGACAAGTTCATGATAAAATGAGAGATAGAGACATTATAAATTGTAAAAACTTTAAGACAGTATGACACAAACTAGGCATAGACCAACATTTCACACCATGTACCAAGAAAAGGTTAAGGTTAATGCACATTACCAAGATAATGTGTATAGGATTTAAACATAACAGGTGATGTCATAAGCCAAATAGGAGAACAAAGAGTCGTTTTCCTGTCAGATCTATGAATAGAGCAGCAATTTATGAACAAAGAACAGATAGAGAACATTATAAAATTCAAAATGGATAACTTTGCATTAAATTGAAAAGTTTTCAAAATCAAAAACAATGCAACAAATATTCAAAGGAATTAAGTAAGTAGGGAAACAATTTTACAAGTACTGCATCTATCAAGAAACTAATTTCTAAAGCATTGAAGACAACTGAGTCAAATTTATAAGTATACATATCATTTCCTTAATTGCTACATGGTGAAAAGATATGAGAAGGCAATGTTCAGATGAAAAAATTTAAACTGTCTACAATCATATGAAAAACTGCTCTAAATTATTATTGAATAGAGTAATGCAAATTGAAACAATTTTGAGATTCCAACTTATATCTCTCAAATGGGTCAATATGATTAAAAAGGGAAATAATCCATGTTAGAGGGGATGTGGGAAAATTGGGGCTCTGATGCATTGTTGGTGAAGCTGTGAACCCATCCAATCTTTCTGGAGAGCAATTTGGAATTATTACCAAAGGGCAATCAAACTGTGCATACCCTTTGATTCAGCAATACTACTACTACATCGGTATCTTAAAAAGATCATGAAAAAGGATAAAAAAGCCACATGTACAAAAATATTCATAGCAATTCGTTTTGTGATGATAAAGAACTGGAAATAAAAGGGATGCCCATCAATTGGGGAATGACTTAAGAAATTATCATATATGAATACTGTGGAATACTATTGTTCCATAAGAAACAATAAATGTCTTCTAGAGAAGCAAGGAATGACTTACTGGAATCTGATGCTGAGAGAAGGGAGTAGAACCAAGAGAATAATGTGTACATCCACAACGACATTATAAGATGAACAACTTTAATGGAAACAGCTCCTCTTGCAATTCAGAGAGCTAGGACAACTATATTTGACTGACTATAGATTATATTATACACATCCAGAGGAAGAAAAACAAAACAAAACAAAACACACAGGAAAAAACAACTCAAACCTTCTGTATATGATGAACACTTAAAAATGATCTTGTAGCTTTCCTTTAGTTTTAATTCCTTAGGCTGATTATTAGTAATTTGTAAGCATGTGTATCAAAGTATGCATGTAAAATTCTAACCTGACTGCTCTCTGGTGAGGGGAGGGTGGTGAAAATATTTTAACTTGGTAATATGCATGTGCATATGGCCTAAAAGAAATAAATTAATAAATTGTTTAAAAAAAAGAAATTGAGGGAATGTTCATCAAATGAGAAATGGCTGAACAAATTGTGATACAAAAAATGTGATGGAGTGGGGCCTTCAGAATAGCCTGGAAATACTTTCAAGGACTGCTATTGAGCAAAGTGAGCAGAAATAGAATGTTATACATACAGAAACATGGGGTGATGATCAACTTTGAAGAAATTCTTCATTTAAACAGTATATAATAATCAAAGATAATACAAAATGAGTTATCAGGGAAAATAACATCTATATTCAGAGAAGGCTCTGTGCAGTTTACATACAGACCAAAACTTACTGTCTTCATTTTTTAGAAGTTACTTATGCAATGTCTTTTTCTCTATATAGTTTTTTTTCCCTGAATTTTGATTTGAGTCTTCTCTCAGAATGTAACCAACATGGATTTATGTATAGCATGATGGCATGATTATACCTGTATTACCTATGTTGGAATGCTTTCTTTTGGGACAGGGAAAGAAGTGAGGGAGGGAGAAAAATGTAAAACTCTGTTCCATATATAGTTGGAAAAATTAATAAATAAAATATTTAATTAAAAATACTACAAAATGTTTTGACTACATTAAATAAAAAGCTTTTGCACAAATTAAACCACAGCACATTGGGAAACAATTTTCCCAGCTAGTGTTTCTGATAAAGAATTCATTTTTAAAATTTATAGAAATAAGAATCAAATTTATAAGGATAAAATTAATTTTCCAATTGGTAAATGGCCAAATGAAGAAATTAAAGCTATCTGTAGTCATCTGATAAAATGCTCCAAATCATTTTTGATTGGAGAAATGAAACTTAAAACAATTCTGAGGTAGTACCTCACACTTATCAGTTTGGCTAAAATGACAAAGAGGAGAAATGAAAAATGTTGGAGAGGATGTGAGAAAAATGGGAGACTAATATTCTATTGGCAGAGTTGTGAACTGGTCCAATTATTCTGGATTGGAGTTGTTTGGAACTGTTCCTGAAGGGTAATCATGTAACTATTCTCCCTCCTTAGGGCCTAAGATCAGTGGTTTCCTGCCTTTACTTAAGTCATTTTTTCCCTCAGTTTCTAATAATCAACCTGTGCTTTAAGTCACTATGAAATTTATTATTTTGCTATTTCTCAGAAGTACCTAAATTGTGAACTTTTGTAGTAGCTTGTAAACTTTCATGCAATCTGAAAATTAAAATCCAATTTTAAAAATTTCTCTTTTTTAAATTTATTTACACGTTGCTAGAATTTTCTTGTTATAAGAGCAAATATAATTCTTTCTACCCCCCAACAAAAATAGGAAAACGTCACAAAAAACAAAATGAGAGAAAGAGAAAAAAATGTACTTCAGTCTGTGTTCAGTCATCATCAGCTCTGACTCTGGGGTGGATCACATTCTTTATCATAAGTCAATCAGAGAAGATGCTTCCATATTTTATCCTTCAGTTTCTACTGCTGATTTTATTTCCCTTCATCCATTCCTCCCCACTGTCATTTATTCTATTTTCTCTCTCTCTCCTTTCACTTTGTATGAGTGGCACAGTGGAAAGAGCACTGACACTGGACCCAGCAGGACCCACAACCAAGTCCCACCCAAGAAATCCAACAATCACCTAGCCTCATAGTCCCAGGCAGGCCACCCAGTCACACCATCTTTCAAAAAACAAAAAAAGTGTGTTGTATATGATTATCCTCTCCTCTATCACCTACATTCCTCCTCCCCTCCCCCATCACCTTTCTCCCATCTCATTCCTCTTCTTCTTCCTCTAGGGTAAGATAAATTTCTATAGCCAGTTAAGTGTGTATGTTGTTTCCTCTCTGAGTCATTTCCAAAGAAAATGAAAGCTCATTCAATCCCCCTTACCTTCCCCCCTTTCTAGTGCAAAAACTTTGTCTTTACCCTTTTATATGAAATATCTTAACCTATTTTGCCTCTCCTTTACCTTTCTCCCAGTACATTGCCTTTTTCACCCATTGACTCTATCTTTATAACATATTATACCTTCATATTCAGTTCTCTCCTGTGTTTTGTCTAAATATGCTCCTACTAACTGCTCTGTTAATTGAGATGGTTCATATGAGTTATCAGTATCATTGTTCCATGCAGTAATACAAGCAGTTCAATATCTTTGAATTTCTCATTATTTTTCATTATTCATCTACCCTTTCTATGCTTCACCTGAGTCCTATACTTGGAGATTAGAATTTCTGTTCAGATCAGGTCGTTTCAATTGGAAGGCTGGAAATTCCCATGTTTCATTGAATTTCAATCTTTTTTCCCAGGAAGATGTTCAGTTTTGTTGGGTAGTTGATTCTTGCTTGCATTCCAACCTCTTTTGCCTCCCTGAATATTATATTCCATTACCTACAAGAAATTAATATAGAAGCTGCTAAATCCTGTGAAATTCTGACTGTGCCACCCTAATGTTTGAATTGATTTTTTTTTTCTGGTTGCTTCTAATATTTTCTTTTTGACCTGGGAGTTCTGGAATTTGGCTTTAACTTTTTTTGATCTCTTGCAGGATGAGATTGGTAGATTCCCTCAATTTCTATTTTACCCTCTGCTTCTAGTATATCAGCTCAATCTTCCCAAATAAATTCTTTAAAATGAATTCAAGGTTCTTTTCTTGGTCATGATTTTCAGGTAGCCCAATGATTTTTAAATTATTTCTTCTTGATCTGGTTTCCAGATCAGTTGTTTTTCCAATAAGATATTTTGCATTTTCTTCTGATCTTTAATTCTTTTGGTTTTGTTTTATTGTTTCTTGATTCCTCACAAAATCATCAGTTCCCTTAGTTCCAGTCTGTATTTGAAGATAAAGCTCATCAGAGAGCTTTATTATTTCCTTTTTTGTTTGGTTTTTTTTAAGGCATTCTTCTCTTCATTAACTTTTTGGATTGCTTTTTCCATGTGACCTAAATCAGTTTTTATCATCTTGTTTTCTTTGAAATTTTTTTTGTATCTCCTTGACCAAATTGCTGACTTGGTTCTCATGTTTTTCCTGCATTATTCTCAAGACAGTTTCTGTACTCATAAGGAAGATGAAAATACATACAAAGAAGATAAAGTCAAAGCTTCTACATGCAAAGCTCCAAGAAAAATAGGAATTGATCTTAGTCTATGAGAAAGCTCAAAAAGAATTTAAAAATCAAAGAAGGGAGGTAGAGAAAAATTCAGGATCTGAACAACATTTGATTCCCCAACTTTTCCTCTACCTCCCTTACTTGCTTTTCAAAATCTTTTTTGAGTTCTATCATAGCCTGTGCCCAATTCCTATTTTCCTCGGAGACTATGGGTATATAAGCTTGAACTTTGTCTTTTGCTGAGTCTGTATTTTAATCCTCCATGGGACCAAAGTTCTTATCTATGGTCAGATTCTTTTTTTTCTGTTTACTCATTTCCCCAGCCTATGGCCTGTTTTTGAAGTGCTTCAAAAGCTTTTGGGTGTTATTGGGGCACCCCCAAAAGGATCTCAGTTCCTTCAATGTCTTAGAAGAGGCTCTGACTGATCCCCTGGCCTGCGCTCTGGCCTGTGGATGACCACAAGAATTTCCCTCCGTCCTGGAGCTGTGAAGAGGGTTTCTGTTCTGCTATGGCAATAGGGGGCCCTAGACTGCTCCCATGATCTGCTTATGGGCAAAACAACAGAGTCTTGTTCCAGGGATAGAAGAGACTTGATAGTATTCCCCCACCATCTTACCTTCCCTTTGTTGAATGCTCTGGAAGCAGCTGCCTGGTGGTTCCCTGCTAGATGACTCAGCAGGCCTGCTTCCATTTGCTGGGAGAGGGGCTTTGCAGAGGGTTGTGCGCACCTGGGCTCTGTGCTCATTCTTCCCTGGTGATCTTCCAAGTTCTGCTTCATGATCCTTGGGTTGGGAGGTCTGGATACATCTTCCACCAAGATAAACAGATGCCTTGGGGACCAGGGCACATTGCAGACTGTTCCTGGGTGCCTGGAACTCATTACTCTGGCACAGTGTGACACTGGCTGCACTGCCACTATGCCATTAAACCTTCAGACCCTGGTGGAGTAGAACCTTTCTTTGAATCTTCCAAGTTACTTTGGACTGGAGAATTGTTTCACTGGATTTTTCTATGGATTCTACTTCTCTAAAATTTATATGGAGTCATAATTTTAGAGTTTTTGAAGTATCATGAAATAGAACTTCTGGGAAATCCTGCTCTCACATCGCCATCTGGGCTCAGACCCCCCCCCCCCATGCCTTTCTTATTTTCCTGAAACAGAGCTGTTGATTTTGGCACCCAAAGAAACCATAGCTGTGGCCCTCTCTGGCAACACCCTAAGACACTACATCTATTTATATTTATTAAATAGTTCTTTTTATCTTTATTTTTTGTCCAGAAAGTATTATTTCTTTGGTGTATGGAATTTAAAGTGTAATTCAGATCAATAACTGTGTAGATCAGTAATTTATTTTTAATCCCTTTATCAAGGGGCCTAGAATGATTTATAGATGGTTATATGTATAGTGGGTGTCAGAGGTAGAAGTTGAATTCAATATATCTTGACTCTATCAATGAAGTGATGCTGTTCTTTGTGAGTTTATATATCTTCCTAATTAATTTCCTAGTTTCTATTCTTTTTTTTCACAATCAAAGTTGAATGTGTTTGCCCAAATAATATTTTAAGGCATTCATCCTGTGGAGAAAAATCCAACCCCATGCACTTCAGAGCTGTGAGTCTCTGGGTATGTCATTTAATATTTGCTCTCAATTGTAAAATGAGAGAAATAATAGTACCTCCCTCATAGGGGAGCTGTGAGGATTAAATGAGATAAAATTCATCATAATATCAGAACAGAGCCTTATGCAAAGTAGGAACTTAATGAATGATTATTCCCTTCCTTCTCTTTCTTCCCCCCATTATTGTATCAATGTGATACATGTATCTCTATGTATTACTGCATAGTGGTAAGACAGTCTGCCATAGAACTAAGAAGTTCAAGTCCTTCCTCTTAAATAAATTGGTTTTGTGGCTCTAAGTCAAGTAAACTCTCAATGCTTTGGGTAACTCTTAAGGACTATAAATTGTAGAGAAGGTACAAAATAACATTGGCAAAGGAAGTTTCCTAGTCTAGCAGTTTCCTATATCATGGAAATCTCTGAGTTATGGGAGTTGGATACCCTAGAGATAAGGAACCTCAGAGATTATATGGGTTGCATGACTTTGAAATTCTTTCATCACTCTTCACTGCCATTCCTTTTCCTCAAAGTTAATCTTTTATTAAGATGATCCACTCAGTTCAATAAGAGCATGTATGGATTTACTTGAACTTCATTAGTGACAAATTTTTTTGTCATTGAATATGTAGAATAATATACTTATTATTGATTTTAGTCATTGTTTCCTATCAGGTAATGGAAGTATAATGTCATGAAATACTGAAGGAAGGGAGTGGATTCAATTTTGTTATTCTTGTTTTTCTTTTCTGGGTTTTTTTGATTTTTTGAAGACCCTTTGATTTAGTTTCAACTTGGAAATGATTTATTTTAGTTGATTTTCCTATTATTATTATTATTAATATATAATTGAATTGATATACCAAAGCCTTAAGGATCATATATATCTTTGTGCAGGTTTATGTCACATAACTTGGAGTTTTTAGGATCACTATCTCTTTTATTAAATTAATAACATCTTTAGAGATCTTTAGAGAATAAATATCATGTTAAGCTTGCATTTATTTTGGTACAGGGATGTGTGTGTGTGTGTGTGTGTGTGTGTGTGTGTGTGTGTGTGTGTGCATCTGTGTGTCTGTGTATCTGTGTAATAGTGCATGTTGTCCATGTAGATTATGTTTCTCTATATGAATCTGTTCAAATGTAGCATGAATACTTCTCTATGCCCATTATTCTTTCAGAGAGATTTAATTATCAACCAAGAAGGGACCAGAATTTTGAGGCTATGAGGTTGTCAGCTCTACTGCTATAAAGAGGCAGTATTAGGCTATAAATATTTCTATCTATTCTACAAAATATTCTGGAAAAAATACAATTTATATTCAAGTTGAAGCCATGATTGCTATCAACTTTATGGAGAAGGTATGGTCTGTGTCTATATATGCATGGCTTGGCTTCTTTCCCATCAAATACCAATTACACAAAGATCACGTGTAGTTAATTAGCAAAAAACACAAATCTATCCAAATAGATAGCAAGTAGAAATCAGAAGACAGAATGCCAGGCAATATGCAGAGTGAATGAGCTCTCCCACTGGGTGCGAGATATCTCAGCTCAACTAAAAGGGGAGTGAGAGGGAGAAATTCCGTATTTCTCAAAAGGGTTAATTTCTTGAAGTACCTGAGCTGCTGACTCATCTACATGTTGGCTTCTTCTCAGAGTCTTTATCTGGAGCCAGATGTCTTTGTTCTCAAAGCTGGAAGGCAGATGATTGGGGTTTTTCTTGTTTCAGGTTCTTGCTCACTCTGCCCCTTATGCATACATAGAGTATTGAGTAGTCATTTCCCACAGATGAGGAAAGTATTATTCAAAATTGATTCCCTAGTTATACTGGTAATGAATTATAATTCTTATAAATATAAACAATGTAGGCATGAATAGTGTTCTCTAAATTATCAATTCAGTCTTCCTTAAACTAACAACAAATATATTCTGCCTATTACCTTGGAGTGAAAGGATCTAGTACTACCTTGCTCTCAAAAGCCTTTGATACCTACTTTACCTCAACACAAAGAGGAAACTAATTGCAATACTTTCAGTCTCATAAAATCTAATATACTGTAAATCCAGTGGGGATTTTTCTTTCCTTCTGAAAGAAATTTAGCTTTACTGTCAAATCTCAATGTCAAATAAAAAAGAAAATCTTCTATGGTTAAAGGATTTATTTATAAGCATCTCTATGATATAAAAGCAAAAGGACCTATAAGAGCTGTTGTTGATTTGCTGTTTGATCTAGAATAACCTAATTCTTATATTTTTTCCTGTTTTTATTTACCTTCAGTTTACAATATTCCATTTACAAGAATCCTTTGGAGTCACTATGAAAAAAATTGCCCTCTCCCCAATGCACTCAGTGTAGTATGTTTGTCCTTAGATCACGTGCTGGGGATAGGAAATTAAAACAAAACAAAACAAAACAAAACACAACATGGTACAAAAGGGACATGCACCTGGCTCTTTTTCGACTTGTAGCCTGAACCAGTGAGACAGCTGTTTTCTCCCACACTGTGAAGAAGAGATGAATATTAAGCTGCTGTATTTGGCAGCCTTTCAGAACAATAGGAAACTGAACACCTGTCAGTTCCTGGCAATCAGGGATAGTAAAATTACTAATTTGGTTTCCCTAGCTTTCTCTTACTGACAAGTATATCACCGGCTACATTTCTCTCTCCATCACTTCTCAAATGGCTTAGATTTCTCCCTTGAGGCATTGGAAGGAATTAAGCAGTTTTACCACTACAGCTTTTGTATCAACAGCTTTCTTTGAAAAGAACTCTTTCTTTTTGGCTAGGTTTAGTTTATCACCATTTTCTTTACACAGCAGGTTTTTCTCCGCCCACTCCTTCTCTCCCCTCAATCTGCCAGTCACTATTTGGCTTCTGTAAGCATTTTTCATTTGCTGCACCCTGGTTTCCTAAAGGCAATCCAAAAGTGCCTTAAGCTAATGGCTCATTTAGTGATATTTTTCTGTTAGAGGTATACTCTGTAGGTAATGATGAAATGAGTGCTAACTTCCGCTATGTACTTGGGTATGAGATCCATCTTGTAAGATGGAGCTCATAAATTTGAGATTACCTTGGGATCATCAGCACTCATTTCAATGAAAATATACTTGCTATATTGCAGACTCTGAATGAAGGTGAAATTCTTTCTTCGAGAGTGCACAAGTCATTCTTTATGAAAAGGAGAAAGAGAGAGAGAGAGAGAGAGAGAGAGAGAGAGAGAGAGAGAGAGAGAGAGAGAGAGAGAGAGAGAGTTTGTTCATGTGTGTGTATTGAGGCAAGGGAGGGTTCCTAAAAGAAAAAATATAATATTAAATCATCTAGGAGTCTTTAGCAATGAGTATGTATAAACTGTTTTTCCTACCTCTTTCAACTTTATCCCAGTTAATTAGTTTTTTAAGATATATACAGAAATAATAACAATATAAGTAGTGGAAAACTCTTTGGTTTATTTCAAATCCAAACTGATATTACCTAGTTTCAGTAAAAAGATAAATTTGACAATAAGAAGTATATTCAAGAAATAATCATTCTAAGAGGAATGCTGGAAACTTTAAAGTTATTAATCAGAAATGATTTATCAAATAACCAGAAGAATGGAATTCATCTGAACTTTAACTACTTTATCCTACTTAAGCCAGAACAGGATTGCTGAACTGAGCACTTTTAAGATTCCCACAGCTGCACTAGCTATGTTTTCATTCATGGTACTAAATTGTTTCCATTAGCCTGAAAAGGATTATAAAACCTACAATCATTTTAGTTTCTGGGGCATTGTGTTTTGAATACCATTTAATAGGGTGTGACAAAAACACATAATTTCTCCACATGTTCTTAACATTGCCAGCAGATTTTCATAGAGTTTGGCAATGCACCAAGTGCTGTGGAGAGTGGAGAAAGCCTTGGAAATAGAAAGAAAGAATTATATCAAATAGTTAGAATATATCTAAAGCATGATGAGAATCTTAAATGACCTGGATGAGCATAAGCTGTATTGAAAATCTTTGTCATTTGCTTTCTCTTCAGCTCAGTGTTTGTCATGGATAAATTTGATCATTCTGAATATCAAAAAGAAAAACACATTCCCTGAATAAAAAGAAGAGACCTTAAACAATAGAACATTGAACATCAAGTAGAGATGAGGGTAGAATGTGACATGCTGGTAAGGATATAATCTCCCTTTTGATTAGTTGGAATAGTTCAATTCCCAATAATATCCCCAAGCTTTAATTTATTTTAATGAATATTTTTAACAAAGAGAGATATTAATAATTATTTTGACCCATTTAGGTCTTGCCTATGCTTCTCTCAACATACAAGTTACCTCACCCCCTAATGCTGCATTGCAATGCATTTTATTAAAGCTCCTATGCTTTATTAAACACATTGAATTTACATATCCTGAATAGTTGCTCTTTGGGGACATTTGCAATATATCCTGGCGTAAGGTGACTCACACAGAATGTGAAAACACAGCATGACATTTTTTTTTACAAAAATGCAGAAAATTGTGGCAAGTCAAACACTTGTCACTTTTTTTCCAGCTGTCTTGTTTCTCTCACAAACAGTAGTGTTTCAACAGTAGTTGAAATATGATTTCATTTCAAATGTGTTCACAGCTAGCCTGCTGATCATAAACAGAGCAGGTGAGTCACACACAAATACCAACTAACAGAGCATGCAAGTTTCAATGGAGGTTCCTACTATGTTTCCTCTTTAAAAAATCTAGGTGGTGATAATTGACTGTTTTACTAGTTTTGGTTTAATTTTTATTATTTTCTTCTTTTTGCTTGTTTGTTCATTTTCTTGCATTTGCAGATAGTGCATGTAAAAAGAATTAAATTAAACATTGTACTTTAATTTCTGCCTTGATATCAAACTAGAGAGTTGTTTTTCATCTTTTAACTACAAAGATGGCTAATGGATGACAAATGATGTGGCACCAAGAAGTATATGGAATTTTCAGGGACTTGTTATTCTTTAAGTCTCTCTTAACAACACTCATGTCTTAGACTTTAATCAGAGAAATTAGATATAGAATGGGGGAACAGAGGCAGGGAGAGAAACTGACAATTTAAAAAAGAGATAATGGTAGAACTGAATGCTTTTGTTACTCTACCAAGCAGTCAAGAGTATAAACATCGGTGAAGTTCAATTCTACCTTCAAATATAAATGAGTCATTTCTTCCATAAATATCACGATTAATGAGTTTCTTGAGATTACATGAGATAAGTAGTATGAGTCATGGATGAGTGGCAAGCTTAGAATAACACCTAGGTCCATATCCCACATCAGAGTCTAGGGAAAGAGAATTCTGGGAAGTTGGTGGAGTAACTAAGAAAATTTTTGGTTCTTCAGACACACACATGACAGACCAGCATCTCGGAAACAATGTAGTGCAGCCAAAATGGGTAGGAATCAAGTTCTGGGCTTGTACTAAGGACAATTTTATTCCAATTAGATAAGTCAAAGGGGATTATTTGGGACCAGACTAATATTAAGAAGAAAGTATAGCTTGGGACATCATTCCCCATTCTATGGTAATAGAACTTGATTATATCAATAGTTATTAAAACTAAAAAAAATGAGTAAGCTAAGGAGAAAGAATCCAAAGATAGTTACTTAATATAGAAATAGAGAAGATCTGGATTCATATTCATAGGGAGATAATAGAGTTGAAAAGTGACTCCTATCCATGAGGAATGCCAAATGGTCCCAAGACAAAAAGAAATTCTTGGAAGAACATACAAAGAATTTTAAGAATCAGATAAGAGTTATTAAGTAAAATTAGAAAAAATAAGAGCAATAAGAAAATAAAGAAAATTATGAAAAGAAAGTCAATTAACTGGAAAGTCAGAATCAAAAACTTAAGAAAATGATTCATTGAGAACTAGAATTGGGCAAAGGGGAACTAGTGACATTATAAGCCACCAAGAAATAATAAAATAAAATAAAAAGAATGAAAAAAAGAGAACATAAACATTTCAAAAGAAAAGCAACTGTTCTGGAAAACAGATTGAGTAGAACAAACATAAGAATAGGCAGGCTACTGGAAAACTCTGATCAAAAAAATAATCTTGAAACTGCAGTAAAAGAAATTATCAGAAACTATTCCTGCATCTATTAATATAATCATATAATTTTAAACAATTTTTTACATATTCAAATATGTTAATGGTTTCCTTATGTGAAACCATCCATACCACTCATAAATTCCACTTATTATAATATATAATTATTGTAATAATTTTTTAATCTTTTAGTTGATATTTTATTTAGAAGTCTTGTCATTATTACTAAAATTAGTAAGTTTCTTTCTTTTTTTTTCCTGGTTTAGGTATTAGTGTTTTATGTTTTCCATAAAAGGGATCTGGTAGAATATTTTCTTGAATTATTTTCCAAATAATTATTTAATAGTGGAAGTAGTTGTTCCTTATATGTTTGATAGAATTCACTCATAAATTCATCTGGTCCTGGTGTTTGACTCTTAGGAATATAGCCTACTCAATTTATTTTTCTAAAAATAGGTATTTTTAGGCAATCTATTTCCTCTTCTGTCAAAAATAGATAATTTTTTTGTAAATTTTCTTGCATTTAACTTAAATTATTAAATTTATTGGCATATCATTGGACAAAATAACTCATTATAATTGCTTTATTTGCATCTTGATTAGTGGTATATTCAGTCTTGATAATAATTTGGTTTTGTTCTTACTCTTTTTAAAACATTAAGAAGCAATTTTAAATAAATTATCAAAACAAAATGCCCTGAAGCTCTAGAAAAGGAAGGCAAAAGAGAAAGAGAAAAAAACAATTACCAACTAACACTAAAAAAAATACACAAGTAATTTTAACTTAGAATGGGAATGGCAAGAATTTATCAATAAAATGGAAAGGGATAGCAAATAAAATTATGAATTCAATAATGTGTTGATTTCAGGAAACAGAATAAAAAGTAAAAATACTCAGAAAGATAAAATGAAGGACTGGAGTCAAATTTATTATGTAAAAAATAGAGTAATAAATCGCCATCTCAGACAAAGACAAAACTAAAACAAATTTTAATTAAAAGTGAAAAATAGGAAAATTACACTGTCTTCAAAATTACTCAATACTGTTTTATACCATTTAAAATAACTCAATATTATAAAATAACTGAGAGCATACTTGCAAAAACAGACATTAGAACTACATGAACATAAATATAAAGCACAATCATAGATTTAAATCATTGGAATAATAATTATAGTTCATGGCTAGGTAAAGCCAATATAATAAAAAATGAAAAATTATATGAGAAATATATTTATTCAATGCCATCCCAATTAAATTACTAAACAATCTTCCTGTGTGTTAAAAAATAAATATTAAAAATAACTTAAAAGAATTTTATTAAATTTAAATTTCAAAAAAAACTAAAGAAGAAGATTTAGAGGAGAAAGATTCAGTAGTACTGGAACTTAAGCTATATTGATTATAATATAGACAAGAGGATTATTGAAATGCAATATAAACAATTACAATTATTTTAAATTAAAAATTTCTTCTTTTAAAAAAGTCCACCAACATAGTAAAGAGTAGAAGTAATGCAAGAAATTAGGAAGAAACTTATTTTCAAAACAAAAAAAAATTTCTATTTAGTTTTCCAATAAATATAATGATAGTTTTAAACATGCATTTTTGTAAAGTATTTTTTCTTTTCCTCCCCCCCTCATCCTGGCTGAACAATTAATCTGATGTAGATTATACATGTACAATCATGTTACACATATTTCCATATTAGTCAAACCATGAAAGAATAATCAGAACCAAAAAGGGAAAAACCACAAGAAAGAAAAAAAAAAGAATAAGAAAAAAGTGAATGTAGTATGCTTTGATCTGCATTCAGATTTCATAGTTCTTTCTCTGGATATGGATGGCATTTTCCATTATAGGTTTTTTTAAATTGATTTTGATCACTTAATTATTGAAAAGAGCAAAGTTTCATAATTGATCATTACAGAAACTTGCTGTTACTGTGAATAATTATATTCTTGTTCTGGTCACTTCATTCAGCATCAGTTAATGAAAGTATATCCAGTGTTTTTTCCTGAAATCTGCCTGCTCATCATTTCTTACCAAACAATAATATTGCATAATATTCATATATTGCAATTTATTCAGTCATTCCTATTTCTCATTGGTGTTCCTCTTGTTTCTTTGCTTGTTCATTTTCCCAACCTAAGCCTGTTTTTTGGGGTGCTTCCTGAGCTTTTGGGACACTCCCACAAGGGTCTCAGTGTGTGAGGTTCTGTCCTCCCCCCTGGTCTGTGAATGACCATGAGTGCTCCCCTCTGCCATGGGGCTGAGGTGGTGGGGCCCTGTTGTTCTATGGGGGGGCCTAGACTAGGATCAGGATCTGAATGTGGTCAGAGCTCCAGAGTCCTGTTCCAGGGACAGAGGACAGAGCTCTGCAGTCTCTCTTCACTCCCCTCCCTCAGCTCAATGGGCCCATGCCCTGGGGGCTCCTGCTTATGGGCTCTGCCTGCTTCTGTTTCCAGGTCTAGGCTGCCAAAAGACCAAGCTGCTTGCTGTGTTCCCTGGGGGCTGGGCTCCATGTGCTTGCTCTGGCAAAGGTCCCCCACTGTTCCCCCACTTTGTGCCCGGTGTTCCCCGGGGTGCAGCTCAGGAGACTCCCCCACTGCTGTGAGCTGTGGCTCCCAGTGCCCTGGGGTTGCCTCCGGGAGGCTGAAGTTCTTTAGCTCTGGCCGGCCACCCCTCTGGCGGCCGCCCCACCAACCCCAGGGAGCAGAGCCTTTCTGCTCTTTTCCAGGTTACCTTGAGTAGGAGAACTGCCTCACTGGGTCCCTTTATGGGTTCTGTCTCTCAAAAGTTTAGTTACAGTCCTTAGTTTATGAGTTTTTATCAGAGAGCTCCTAAGACTTGATCCCTTCATGTCACCATGTTGGCTCCCTATATGGGTGTCTTGAAATTAATATTTATTATTTTATATTGAATTCTTTCCTAAACTCTGTTGGGTATGAGAAAATACCCTTTTTTAATTTTCTCATTTTGTACTTAAGTTTAAAATACACAAAAATGAAAAAGAAAAATAATTCTAAGCAAAACAACTCAAGCTTTTTGTGCTTCAGACAGTATCCAAGACTTGGCTTGGAATTCTGATATGCCTCATGGGGAGGGTGAATGGAAGTGCTCATAGTGGAATTTCCAGAATGATAGCTGTGTTGTAGAATACAGAAGAGGAGTTGAAAATCCTTGCTCATAATTAATTGTGCCAGAATGGAAGAAAATTTTTGAAAAAAAAATTTTGAAATATTTCTAGAAGAGAAATAACTAGATAAAACCAGCTACATGCTGTGTAGTTTAGTTTGTTTTGAAGATCCCTAACTTATTTTAAAAGTAACTAATCTTTGGCAACAAATCAATATTTATTAAGTTGTATTTCTTCTCAATGTAGCTTCTTTTTATTTTTTAGGGTTTCTTTTTTTCTTAAAGTTTTTATTTATTTTGAGTTTTACAATTTTTCCTCTTATCTTAATTCTCTCCCCCCACCCCCACAGAAAGCAATGTGCAAGTGTTTACATTGTTTACATCTTGTACACTGATCAAAATTGAATGTGATGAGAGAGAAATCTTATTCTTCAGGAAGAAACATAAATGATAAGAGTTAAAAGACCAGAAATAAGATATAAGTTTTTTTCTAAATTAAAGAAAAATAGCCTTTGGATTTTGTTCAAACTCCACAGTTCTTTCTCTGGATACAGAAGGTATTCTCCATTTCAGACAGCCCAAAATTGTCCAAGATTGTTGATGCAATGAGCGAGTCAATCAAGGTTGACCATTGCCCCCATGTTGCTGTTAGGTTGTACAGTGTTTTTCTGGTTCAGCTCATCTCACTCAGCATCAGTTCATACAGATCCCTCCAAGCTTCCCTGAATTTCCAGCCCTCCTGGTTTCTATTAGAACAATAGTGTTCCATGACACACATATATCACAGTTTGCTAAGCCGTTCCCCATTTGAAGGACATTTACTTCATTTCCAATTCTTTGCCACCAACACAAACAGGATTGCTATGAATGTTTATGTACAAGTGATGTTTTTACCATTTTTCACCATCTCTTCAAACCCAGTAGTGGTAGAGCAGGATCAAAGGGTATGCACATTTCTGTTGCCCTTTGAACATAGTTTCAAATTTCTCTCCAGAAAGACTGGATGAGTTCACAGCTCCACCAACAATGTAATAGTGTCCAAGGATTCCCACAACCCTTCCAACAATGATCATTATCCTTTCTGGTCATATTGGCCAGTCTGAGAGGTGTGAGGTGGTACCTCAGAGAAGCTTTAATTTGCATTTTTCTAATAAGTAATGATTTAGAGCAATTTTTCATATGACCATGGATTGCTTTGATCTCCTTATCTGTAAATTACCTTTATATATCCTTTGACCATTTTTCAATTGGGGAATGTATTTTTTTTAAAAATATGACTCATTTCTCTGTATATTTTAGAAATGAGTCCTTTGTCAGAAAAATTAGTTGTAAATATTAGTTCTCAGTTTATTACATTTCTTTTGCTTTTGGTTACAATAATTTTGTCTGTGCAAATGCTTTTAATTTAAAGTAATTGAAATCATCTAGTTTGTTTTATTGATGATCTCCATCTCTTCCCTAGTCACAAACTGCTTCTCTTTCCATAGATATGAAAGGTAAACTAGTCCTTGATATTCTAATTTGCTTATAGTATTGTTTTTTATGTCTAAATCCTTTTTCCAATTGGATCTTATCTTGGGATAGGGTGTGAGGTGTTGGTCTAATCTAAGTTTCTTCCATACTAAATTCCAGTTTTCGCAGCAATTTTTATCAAAGAGAATTTTCAATCCCAATAGGTGAACTCTTTGGTTTTATCAAACAGCAGGTTACTATAATCCTTTCCTGCTATTGCACCTAGTCTATTCCACTGGTCCACCACTCTATTTCTTAGCCAATACCAGACAGTTTTGATGACTGATGCTTCATAATATAATTTTAGATCTGGTAAGGTTAAGCCCCCTTCTTTTGCACTTTTTTTCATTAAATCCCTAGAAATTCTTGACTATTTATTTCTCCATATGAATTTACTTGCAACTTTTGCAAACTCATTATAGTAATTTTTTTGGAATTTTGATTGGTAGGGCACTAAACAGGTAGTTAAGTTGTGGTAGAATTGTCATTTTTATTATATTAGCTCTACCTATCCATGAGCAGTTAGCATTTGCCCAGTTATTAAAATTTGATTTAGTTTGTGTGAGAAGTGTTTTATAATTTCTTTCAAAAAGTTTCTGAGTCTGCCTTGGCAAATAGACTCCCAGATATTTTAAATTGTCTGAGGTTACTTTGAATGGGATATCTATTTCTAGCTCTTTCTACTGTATCTTTATATTCATATATAGCAAAGCTCAGGATTATTGAGAGTTTATTTTTATATACTGCAACTTTGCTAAAATTGTTATTTTTCCAAAAGGTTTTAGGATGACTTCTTGGGATTCTCTTGGTATACCATCATGTCATCTGCAAAGAGTGAGACTTTTGTCTCTTCCCAATTGTAATTCCTTCAATTTCTTTTTCTTCTCTAATTGCTGAAGCTAACATTTCTAGTACAATATTGAATATTAGTGGTGATAGTGGGCATCCTTGTATCATCCCTGACTTTCTTGGGAATGCCTCTTGTCACTCTCCTTTGAATATAATGATTTTTTTTTGGTTTCAGATAGATACTGTTAATTGCTCTAAGAAACAGTCGATTTATTCCTACATTCTCTAGTGGTTTTAGTAGGAATGGGTGCTGTATTTTGTCAAAAGCTTTTTCAGCATCTATTCATATGATCATATAAGTTCTGATTGGTTTGTTATTGATATAATTTATTATACTAACAGTTATCCTAATATTGAACAAACCCTGGATTTCTGGGATGAATCCAACTTGATCAAAATGTATTGTCCTAGGCATAACTTGTAATTGTTTTTCTAAGATTTTATTTAAGATTTGTGCATATGTATTCATTGGGGAGATAGGTGTATAATTTTCTTTATCTGTTTTAAATCTTCCTGTTTAAAGTATCAGCACCATATTGATTTCATAGAAAGAGTTAGGCAGAGTTTCATCTTCCCCTATTTTTCCAAAGAGTTTATATAAAATTGGAATCAATTATTCCTTAAATGTTTGGTAGAATTCACTTGTGAATCCATCAGTCCCTGGAGACTTTTTCTTAGGGAGTACAATGATGGATTACTGAATGTCTTTTTCTGAGATAGGGTTGTTTTGGTATTTAATCTCCTCTTCATTTAATCTGAGCAACTTATATTTTTGCAAATATTTATCTATTTCATTTAGATTGTAAAATTTATTGGCATGGAGTTAGGCAAAATAATTTCAAATGGTTATTTTAATTTCCTCTGATGGTGAGTTCAATTTTATCATTTATGATACTAGCAATTTTCTTTTCTTCTTTCTTTTTTTAAATTAAATTGACCAGGGTGGCTAGGTGGTGCAGTGGATAGAGCACCGGGCTTGAAGTCAGGATTACCTGGGTTCAAATCAGACCTCAAACACTTAATAATTAATTACCTAGCTGTGTGGCCTTGGGCAAGCCACTTAACCCCATTGCCTTGTAAAAAAAAATCTATAAAAAATATAGCTAGGTACCGTAGTAGGTAAAGAACCAACCTTGGAGTCAGGAGCAGCTGGGTTCAAATCCGGTCTCAGACACTTAATAATTGCCTAGCTATGTGGCCTTGGGCAAGCCACATAACCCCATTTGCCTTGAAAAAACAAACAAACAAAAAAAATTAAATTGACCAGAGTTTTATAAATTGTACTGTTTTTTTTTTTTTTATAAAACCAACTTTTGGCTTTATTTATTAATTCAATAGTTTTTTTGTGTTTGCTTTTATAAATTTATTCTTTAATTTGTAGAATCTCTTTGTATTTAATTGGGAATTTTTAATTTATTCTTTCTCTAATTTTTGTACATTCATATTTAGTTCATTGATTTCCTCTTTCTCTAATTTATTCATGTAAGCATTTAAAGATATAATATAACCCCTGACAACCGCTTTGAGTGAATCCCATAGGTTCTGGTATTTTGTTACATTACTGCCATTATCTAGGATAAAATGAATAATTCTTTCTATAGTTTGTTTTTTGATTCACTCATTCTTTAAAATGAGATTATTCAGTTTCCAAATGGTTCTGTGTCTATATCTCTCTGACCCAATATTGCCTATGACTTTTATTGCATTGTGATCTGAGAAAGATGTATTCACTATTTTCTATTTCTGCCTTTCTGCAGTTGATCAATAGGATTTTATACCCTAGTACATGGTCAATTTTTGTATAAGTGCTGTGTTTTGCAGAGAAAATGGTATATTCCTTTCTATCCCCATTCAGTTTCCTCCATAAGCTATCATATCTAGTTTTTCTAACAACCTCTTTACCTCCTTAACTTCTTTCTTGTTTATTTTATGATTCTATTTATCTAGATCTGAGAGCAGGAGACTGAGTTTTCCCACTAGTAGAGTTTTTCTGTCTATGTATTCCTGTAGTTCTTTCAGCTTGTCCTCTATGAATTTGGATGCTATCATATTGGGTGCATATATACATTCAGTACTGAAAGCATTTTATTGTCTATGGTACCTTTTAGGAGGATAAAGTTTCCTTCCTTATGTCTTTTAACAATATCTATTTTTGCAGCTGCTTTGTATGAAATAGCCATTGCCACCCCTGCTTTTTTCACTTCAGTTGAAGTAAAATATATTTTGCTCCAACCTTTTACCTTTATATGTATCTCTCTGCTTCAATTTAGTTTCTTGTAAGCAGCATATTGTAAGATTTTGGTTTTTAATACACTCTGCTACTTGCTTACATTTTAAGGGAGAGTTTATCCCTTTCACATTCAAAGTTTTAATTACTAATTCTTTATTGCCCTACATGCTATCTTCCCTTTGTTTGCATTTTTCCCCTTTCCCCCTTTTATACATATTCTGAATACCACCCTCTTCAGTGTGTTTGCCCTCCTATATCCAGCCTTCTCCCCTTTCTTTCCCCTTTCCCTTTTTCCTTTTTCCTTTCCCTTACTTCTGTTAGTTCCCCTTTTTTCTCCCCCTCCCTTTCTCCATTCCCCCTGCCCCTTTTCCCCTTTTAATACTTGAGAGCTTAGATGTTTTTTAAATTAACTGAGTATGTGTGTAAATTAACTTTAAGCCAAATCTGATTAGAAGAAGATTCACGTGTTTCTCATCTCCTCCCTTCTTCCCCTCTATTACCATAGGTATTTTGTACCTCTTAGTGGAATGAGGTTTACCCCATTCAATCCCTTCCTTCCCCCCATCTCCTTCCTATCCCTTCTATTAAGGAGGAGGTGTTTTTAAATAATCCTACTGAGTCATAGTTAATTCTGAGTATCCTTTACTTCTGGCTAAATACATTCTATCTAATAGAATTACAATTCTTGAGTTATTAGAGTCTTTCTCCCAAGTAGGGTTATAGCCAGTTTCATCCCATTGGATATCAGTCTCATGGATAAGTCATGAGTGTCCATCACTTGTGGCTAGGTATATTCTCTCTGTTAGAGTTACAATTGTCAAGAGATATGAGAATCTTTGTCCTATGCTGGGATATAGCCAGTACCAGCTTATTGGAAATCAGTTTTTTTTCCTTTACCCCACACCCACTTTTTTTTAACCTTTTCATATGTCCCTTGAATCTCCTGTTTGATGTCCAAATTCTCTATTTAGCTCTGTTCTTTTCAGCAGGAATTATTAAAATTCTTTCATTTCATTAAATGTCCATCTTTTCCCTTGAAAAAGAAGGCTCAGCTTTGTGGGATAGTGGATTCTTGGCTGCATTCCAAGCTCCCTTGCTCTTCAGAATATCTGGCTCAAGGTCCATTGGTCCCTTATTGTTGATGCAGCCAGGTCCTGCATGATCCTTACTGTGGCTCCTTAGTATTTAAATTGTTTCTTTCTGGCTGCTTTCAGGATTTCCCTTTTATCTGATAGTTCTGGAATTTGTCCACAGCATTCATTGGTGTTTTCATTTTAGGATCTCTTTCTGCAGGGGATTGATGTTTTCTTTCAATAACTACTTTGCCCTCTGGTTCCATGATATCAGGGCAATTTTCCATCACTACATCCTGTAATGATAAGTCCAGGCTTTTTCTCTTCAATATTTTCAGGAAGTACAATTATTTTCAGGTTGCTCCTCCTCAATCTATTCTCGAGGTCAGTGCTTTTGCTGATGAGGTATTTTACATTTTCTTCTATTTTTTTCTATTTTTGGCTTTGTTTAACAGGCTCTTGCTATTTCATGAAGTCATTAGTTTCCATAGATTCCATCCTTTTTTTTTAGAGAGGACTTTTCTTCATTTAACTTTTGCAACTCCTTTTCCAATTCCTCAATTCTATTTTTGAAAGAGCTTTCCATTTCCCCAAGTGATGTTTTGAGAGAATTATTTTCTTTTTGTATTTGCCAAATTGAGGATCTGAGAGAATCATTCTCATTTTGTATTTGTCCAATTGTATTTTTCAATGGTTTGTTTTCTTGTTGCCAGGTGTTAATCTTCTCTTGGGTTTCTTTTCCTAAATTTTCCAATTGATTTTTAAATTCCTTCCTTATTTCTTCAAGGATGTCTTTCTGTGCTGGAGAGAAGATCTTATTCTCCTCAGAGGTTCTAGATCTCTCTGAGTTAGGGTCTTTTCATTCCAAATATTTTTCTATGGATTCACATTTCCACTGACCTTTTTTCATTTTGCTAAGACCTTGAGTTGGGGAAGGGCTGGTTCATAGAGGACTGGTGTTGAGATCCCTAAAGGCTTTACTCACTGAGTGCAAGATCTGTTGCTGGCCAGTAGGGGAAGATAGACGTTTTTCTTACTGAGTGCAATCTCTCTGACTGGCCAGTAGGAGGTGCTGGTTGCTTTCTCTGGAGTGTCTGTGACCTTGATTGATGTCTTCTCCCTTAGCATGGAGGGAGTGATTGAAACTGTTAAATACTTTTGTCTTCAATCAATGGTAGGTTTTACCCTGGGGTGAGGTCATCCCTCTCCCTATTGTCAGCTGTGTTGATTCTACTCATATACCTGTGCCTGGGGCAGAAGTAGTATGTAATTGTGTGTGTTTTGGAAAGAGAACTCAGCATGGACTTCCAGTTCCTCAGACCAGAGGAGCTCAGGGATGGTGTCTGCCACTTCCCTGCACCAAAACCTCTCCCTCCAGCCCTGCAGGCAAGCTCCATATCATCAGCCCAACACCAGTACCCCTGTTCGCTTGCTGACCAAGCCCCGGTGGTTGACCACACTCTAGGCCCGGCTGATGAAGCAGGTCAAGCTCTTGCCCTCAGGTTCCTGGGGCTCCAGCCCTATAGCTAATCAGGCTGATCCATGGCTGATCCACACTCTGTGCCCAGACTCACCCAGGACCATGGAAAACAAATCCTGAGGTAGATATTACTCTCCTGGCTTTTCTTTCTGGGTTTTGTGGCTCAGATTTCTGTTAAGAGGCTTGTTTCATATCATAGATGGGGAAAGATCAGGAGACTTTAGAACTATGCCTGTCTTCTCTCCACCATCTTGACTGGAAGTGCCTCAATGTAGTTTCAGTGGTGAGTATGTTGACTGGGATAAACCAAAATATTTGTATATTTTATGTATGCATGTATGTATGTTTGTATATGTATGTATAATATAATAAATTTTCTGTCGATTTTTAAGAAAAAAAGCAAAAATTTGTTTTCCTGTTGCTGAAAAGATTTGTTTTACATGACTCATTTTAATTGCAAGGCTTTGACATACATCCTTTAATTCATTTTTAACCACTTTTGTCACTTCAGATATTAGACCTATATTTTATGAGCAATTCATGTTTCTAGGATTAATTTGGCTTATATTTAGTGAGTTTAGGATTTAAATTACATGAATTTCCAGGACCCTGAATCATATTTACAAGCATTTTTATTTTTAGACATATTTCTTATTGTTTTATTATCATGTTTATATTTGAGAATTTTTATAACTGGAACAATTTTTCCCAGTTCATCTATATATTTATCTGAGCTAATAATTTCCTCAATTGACACAGGAGTTCCAGGCCCACTGGAAGTAAGAAACAAACACAAGCAAAACAAAAGGAAATCCACTCTAAATATATTTTGTGAGTAGATATTTAAAGTGGGATGATTTTGTTCAGTTATTACAGGTTCACCTGATAATATGGCCTTTATTAGAAAATACTTCCTTTGCTAGTTTTTATAATGTCTTTCCCATGATTTTTTAAAATATAACAATGGTTGGGAGATTTTATTTATACTAAGGTGTTCTAACTTAAAGAAGATTGTGCCTCATTGGAAAAGCATTCTTAAATTCCCTTCAACTTCTGGGGTCTTCTGCAGGTCTTACATTGTATTCTAATGAACAATTCGACAGTTTTACAGCAATAATTTGTTAATTTTTTGTATATTTTTGTTGTATTTTGTTTTCTTTTGTGATTCAATGAGAATGATTTTGTTTCATTGTGAGCTTTAAGACTTTGATATACTTGACTTGCCCACACCAACAGCTCTTTAACATGTCACCAAAGTTTGTTCTTTAAGAGCAACAACTTTTAAATATTTTCTTAGAGTAATATTCATTTCTAAAATCCATAAAATTAAAACCACCACAAAAGCTCAGTGAAAACTGTCTCTGGCATGAAATCCAGCATTCATCCAACAATGAACTAACTAAAGTGAGGAAAACAGCTTGATCTGTTTCCATCAACTGAAAGCCAAACATTGAGTCAGTATTTGTAGAAGCATACATGTATGATCATTGCTGTCATTAAATATAATCATCATATTATTGCTTGTTTTGAGTAATTCACAGAGCATTATAGTAAATATAAAAATACAGACCCAAATTATATTAACCAAATTATTAATCATCCTGTCTACAAAATACTCAAAATATATGAAGATGATTTTTTGCAGTAACGGAATATCTTTATTCAAAGGAGGCGATGTCATTTCATTTCCCTCTTTTCTCCTTTACTGTCATGTCCTCTTCTCTCCCCTCATTTTCTCCCCCTCTCCTCCCTCCTTGCCCTCCCCTCTTCTCCCTTTCCTTTTTTTCCTCCTCTTCTCTCAGTCATCTTAAAATTGTTCTAAGATTTTTGCATCTCTTTAAATACTTAACAAAAATAAGTTGTGTGAAGAAAAAAAGAGGAGCAGAAGAGTAAGGATAGCAAGGCATGGAAAAGGAATGGCAACACATCTTTGGATGTGAAATTCTGGAATATAAAAAGATCATTCTCTGACCTGTGTAATCTAGTGAGACTGGCTTCCTTTCTCTTCCATGAACAAGACACTCCATCTTTCAGATCCAGGCATTTTCTCTGGTAAGCATTTAGGATGATTCTCTTTCTCTTGACTACTAAACTTCCTGACTTCCTTTATGTTCCAACTAAATCCCATTTTCTTCAAGATGCATTCATAACTTTACTTAATTTCAGTAGTTTCCTTATTTTAATTTTTCCTATTTTCCTGTTTATTTTGCTTAATTTGTATATATTGCTTTGCATATTGTCTCCCTAATTAAATTATAAGCTCATTGAGGACAAGGACTGTCTTTGACTTCTTTTTGTATCTGCAGTGCATAGCTTAACCTGGCAAATAGTAAGCATTTAAAATGTGTAATGATTATTGAGTAATAGTGACAAAAGGTGTTAATAGAGAGCAGGACAGAGAATATTAGGATTCAGTCAAGATTGCTTGGTTATTAAAAAAAAAAATCTTCCTTTTCAACGGTCTAAAAAAATGCCTTTGCACATGGACATCACTAGATGGTCAATATGTAAATCAAATTGATAAAATATTTTTCAAGGAAAGGTAGAGAAGCTCTATACTGTCCCTTAAAACAAGACTGTAGCTAATTGTATTTCAGATCATGGGTTTCTAATTGAAAAATTCAGACTTAAATTGAATAAAATAGAGAAAACTAGTAGACCACATATATATACATATATATGTATATACATATATATGTATATATATATATATAATATATATTATTATATATATATATATATATATATATATATATATATATATATATATATATGACTTTACACCCATTATGGAGATGAAGTGGAACTGATATATAGGTTAAAGGGATTAGATCAGGTAGGTATACAGAGAATATCATGTGAACTGTTAAGTTGGATAAATCAAAAGCTGGAATTAAAATTGCTGGGGAAAATATCAATGATCTTGATAGGCAGCAATACACATTGATAGCAGAAAGTAAAGAAGAATTAAGACTCTTTCTGAGGGTAAAAACATAGTGTAAAAGTTAACTAGAAGATTAATCTTAAAATCAAGATCATGGTAATTGGTCCCAGTTACTTCCTGGGAAATAGAGGAAGAAGAAATAGGTTTAAAGATTACTGCAGATGGTGGGTGTAGCTATGAAATTAAAAGATTCTCCTTGGAAGAAAGCTATGGCAAATCTGGACATATTGAAATGTATTGAAAAAAGACAAAATAGGGATATCACTTTACCAGCAAAGGTTCATATAGTTAAAACTCTAGTTTTGCCAGTAATGATATATGTCTATAATAATTAGACTAGGAAGGAAAGGTAAACACCCCAAAATTGACACTTTAAAATATATGTGTGTGTGTGTATTTATTTGTTTTTGAAAATACATACAAATGTAGCTTTCAAAAATAATTTTTGCAAGGATTTGAGTTTTATATTTCCCCTCCCTCCCTTACCTCTTCCTCCCCTGGTAGAAAACAATCTAATATAGATTATACACATATAACTGTATTAAACACAAATCTGTATAACTTGTGTTTTGAAAGAAAAATCAGATTGAAACACAAAAAAATTAGAGAGGGGAAAAACATAATAAATGATAACTTATAAAAATTGAAGGTACTAAGCTTTTGTCTGCAATTAAAATCCATAGTTCCTTGTCTGGATATAAATGATATTTTCCATTACACATTTTTTAGAATTGTTTCTGATTTATTGTACTGATGAAATAAACAAGTCCATCATAACTGATCATCACCCAATATTGCTATTAGTGTGTACAATGTTCTTCTGGTTCTGCTCACTTCACTCAGCTTCAGTTCATGCAAGTCTTCCTAGGCTATTCTGAAGTCCCTTCCCTCGTGATTTCTTATAGAAAAGTGGTGTTCTATCATATTCATACATTACAATTTGTTCAACCATTCCTCCTTGATGGGCATTCCCTTAATTTCTAATCTTTGCCAGTACAAAAAGAGCTGCCCTTTTGTGATTTCTTTGGGATGCAGAGCTAGTAGTAGTGTTGCTGTATTAAAGGATATGCACAGTTTTATTGTCCATTATGAGTAAGAATTGACACGTTTTAACTGTGATAATGGGGAAGACTTTTGAGAGTACCTTGAACAGAAGGAGATCAAATTAGTTAATACAAAATTAATTCATTATATTCACTTTAAAGTCAAATGCTGAAATTGAAGTTTAAAAACTTTGGCCTTATAACGAGGAAATAGAGCTCATTGCATTCAAGTCAATGTCAGGACTTTTGTCCTCCCAATAGCTTTTGATGACTTTGGAAGAGAGAGTAAGACTGATGACCTTGCAAAAATCTGACTCACTTAAATGCAATTCAGGGGAAATTCAAGACGCCATCCTTGATACCATTGGCCATCTTTGAAAATGGAGGATGAACAGCAGCAACCTAGCCCTGATAGTGCAGATTAGGGAAGTTTAATCTCAAAAAAGAACAAAATAAAACAAGCAAAAAACACCAAAAATCTTGAACTCTAATCCTTTAGGTCTAAAAAGTGAGAAATTTTCTACCAGAGGCTTGGCCTTGATCTAAATTCTCTGGCAAGATCCAGAACCAAAAAAGCTCAATAATCCAGCTACCAAGGATTCAACTAAATTACTAGACTTGCCTTTGTGATAATTCCTTTCTTCTAAAGGTAAAGGAATGAATAAAGTGATGTTCTATCTGGATGTGATGCTCCTTAACAGAGAAGAATTTATGGTGAAAATAATAGAAACCCACAAGAAAGTGACCACTTCCTCATAGAATCTTTTGTTAGAAAAAAAAGACAAGTTGGTTAAGATAACTATCTATGTCCTTTAAGGCAGAGGCTGTAAAAACTGTCAGAGCTAACATTCAGAATAATTGTGAACTGGCAGTGGAAAGTAAATCTTTCCAAAATGGGTCTTTAAACATTATATTGGGAGAAAAAGAAAGATCCAGGAAGGGAAAGAACCTTGACCTGTGGTGAATGCAATAATGATATATTAATGATAAAATCCCTGATTTCTTATTTTGCTTTTTTCTTTGAATGGTGAAAGATATTCATACTAGAATTGTGAAAAATAGTTGACAGAAAGTTAATAAACAATATAAATAAAAGATAAGAAGAAGAATAAGAGAACATCTAATTGCTCTTGATGGAGTAATGCCACACCTCCCCCCGACCAGATTCTTGAATCTTTGAGTACTGAAAAAACTAATATATAGCTGAATCATGTAAGCAACAGTATGGAAAAGCATATATTTTTTTCGAATCCCTATGACCTCTTAGGCCCTTTCCAAAATGAAAATTATATGCCAGGTATAAAGTGACTTCACTACTTCCATGTCCTAGGGCACTCAGGATTCAAAGAAAAAAATAATTGTCCCTCTTCCCCACTATCTAGGATCTGGTGCTGACTGACCTTTGGTTCATTCAGAACCTTTCCTCATCTTCCATGCTACTGTTAGTGAGGTCACTCTAGCAGATCTAAGACCCAAGACACAACACAGGCTTATATAGAAGCTCACCTTACACCCAGTTATCACTCCTTTTCTGTTCTCCCCATTTCTCTACTGCAAAAGTATCCTTGAGCTTCACTAGTTAACTTGAGCACACTTCTCCAGAAGTAAAAATATCCTAGGCACTGCAAGTCTGTGTCACAAACTCTTACAAAGCTCTGAATTACTACTGATAAGGAAAACAGCTTTATCTTGGCAAAGCCAGAAGATCTAAAATTCCATTTCAAGGCAGAGTATGAGGGAATTGAGGGAGAGGGACAAGTCACCAGGATAGAAAATTATACATGATGAACTATGAAGCACTCCATTGAACCATATATATATATATATATACATATATATATATACATATATATGTATATATATATATGTATATATGTACATATATTTGGGACAGAGACTTAGGTCTCCAGAATCTTATATCTCCAACCTTTCAATATTTTAATTTATAAAATGATAAATATTGTGTTAAATCTGATTGTGACGCTTTGATACTTGAATTTCTTTTCTACTGCTTGCAATATTTTCTCCTTGAATTGAGAGCTCTGGAATTTGACTATAATATTTCTGAGTTTTAAGGTTGAATTACTTTCAAGAGGTGATCAGTGGAGTTTTCTGATTTCCTTATGGATCTAATATATTAAGACAGTTTTTCTTTATAACTTTTTCAAATATAATATCTAGGTCCTTTTTTTGTTCATGTGGGTTTTTTGAGGTAGTGAGGTAGTTGAGCTCAACAATACTTAAATTAACTCTGCTCAATATATTCTTCCAGATCAATTGATTTTTCAGTGAAATATTTCACATTTTTTCTATTTTTCATATAGTTTTGAATTTATATTGTTTTCTAATGTATTATAAATTCATATATTTCTTGACTGTTCTATTTTGAGGGTTTTTTCTTTCGATGAAGCTTTGTACCTTTTTTTAAATTGGGTAAATTTTAGTTTTGTTGTATCTGAAGTATAAGCATTTTTCCCCCTTTTTAAAAAATATTTTTCTTTTACTTTTCTAATTGCATAAAATTTTAACATTCATTTTTGTAAGATTTTGAATTTTATCATTTTCTCTTGTCCTTCCTTCCCTAGGTCTTAATGAATAATCACTTTTTGTGTAGGTACCCTATAGCACTGAGAATATGGTACATCCCTTTCTATCTCTGTTCAATTTTTTTCCAGAGCTCTATCATTATCTAACTTTTCTAAAATTTTATTTACTGTCTTCACTTCCTTCTTATTTATTTTGTGGCTAGATTTATATAATTCTGACAGAGGGATGTCCTTCACTAAAACAGTTTTGATGTCTCTGTCTTCTTTGAAACTTATTTAGCTTCTCCTCTGAATTTAGATGCAAGTACTTCTTGGTGAATTTATGTTTAATATTGATATTGTTTAATTGTGAATGGTACTTCTCAGGAAGATATAATTTCCTTGCTTATTCCTTTTAATTAAATCTACTTTTTTTCTTGCTTTGTCTAAGGTCAGGATTGCTACTCCTGTTTTTTTTTAACTTCAGCTGAAGTATAATATATTTTGTTCCACTCTTTTACCTTTACTCTGTGTGTATCTCTCTACTTCAAATGTCTATAATGTAAAGAATATATTATGGGATTTTGTTTTTTGATCAACTCTTATCTGCTTCCATTTTATGGGAGAGTTTATCCTATTCACATTTACAGTTAAAATTTCTGATTCAGTATTTTTCTGCATTATATCTTTTTTCTTCTTTCCTTTCTTCTTTCAAATTGCTCTTTAGAATACTAGAATCAGTTCACATCTCCTCTAACCTTATATTAATACCTAATTTTTCCCAAATACCCTTCTACATTTGTCATTTTCTTTTTCTGCACTGTTAACCAATCTAAAAATGAAATTAGTACTTCAGATTTCTTTTAATCTTTATTTTTCCAGTCAAGAGTATGTTGATTTTCACAGTGATATAGATAACCATGATTACCTCATCTGAAAAGTATTCATATATTTTCATCATTGAGTATAGCTCCCATTTATATAAATTTGATTTAATTCTCTGTACTACTTAGTTGAAGAAATAAAACCATATAAGCGAAATCTCCTTAAAATATTTTTCACAGTTATTATTGCTAATTGTATTTCCCTCCATCCTATTACTTCCTGTGTCTATCATATTCTCTCTTGCCTTTCACTATGTCTCTTCTCAAGTGTTTTGCTTCTGAGTAATCCTACACTAATTTGCTTCTGTCAGACCTCCTTCTCTTATCTCCTTCCCCTCCTGCTTTCCTGTAGGGTAATAGATTTCTATATTCAAATGAATTTGTATGCTATTGCCTATTTGAACCAATTCTGTTGAAAAAATTCACTCATTTCCCTTCACCTCTATTCTCTTTACTTCGGCTGTAAAAGATTTTCTTGCTTCTTTTATGTGAAATAATTGACCTAATTCTACCTCTCCCTTTCCTTTTCTCCCTAAAAATTCCTCTTAAATCTTAATTTTATATTTTAAGATGACATCCCTTCATATTGAACTTAACTGTGCTCTCTATCTATATAAACTTACTTTTATTGCCTTAAAAATAAGAAAGTGCTTATGAAGTACAAGTATCATCTTCCCATGTTGGAATGGAAATTGTACAACATTATTTCAAGACCTTTGATTTGCCTTGAGTATATACACTTCTAAGCTTCTCTTGAGGCTTGTATTTGAAGATGAACTTTTCTGTTCATCTCTGGTCTTTCAATAGAAATGTTAAAAATTCCCCTATTTCACCATATGTCCATTGTTCCACTCCCAAAAGGTTGTGTACAATTTTATTTTGTAGTTGATACTTTTTTTAAATCCAAGCTCTTTGGGTTTTTTGGAATATCACATTCTAAGCTCTCTGATTCTTTAATGTAGAAACTGCCAAATGTTATGTTACCCTGACACCATGATAATTGTTTTTTTTTCTGTCTGCTTGTAGTATTTTCTTTTTGACCTAGGAGATCTGGAATTTGACTATATGGCTTCTCTGAGGTTTCATTTAGGGATCTCATTCAGGAAGTGATTGGAGAATTTTTTTTCAATTACTGTTTTCCCATCTAGTTTCCATGGCAATGTCTTGAAAGAGGATGTCTTGAGGATCTTTTTTAAAACTATTGCCTTTCAGGAAGTACAATAATTTTTAAATTATCTGCTTTGGCAATATTTCACATTGTCTTCTACTTTTTTAATTCTTTTGTTTTTTAATTACTTGATTGCTCAAAAGTCATTTGCTTCCATTCTCTCAACTCTAATTTTAAAAGAATTATTTTCTTAAGGGTGGCTAGGTGGCACAGTGCATAGAGCACTGGCCCTGGAGTTAGGACTACCTGAGTTCAAATGTGGCCTCAGACACTTAATAATTACCTAGCTTTGTGGCCTTGGGCAAGCCACTCAACCCCATTGCCTTGCAAAAAAAAAAAAACCCAAAAGAATTGTTTTCTTAGGTGAACCTTTATACATATTTTTCCATTTTGTCAATTCTGCTTTATAAGTCATGCTTCTTTTTTTTGTTCAAACTGTAAAGTTCTTTATCTGGATACAGATGGTCTTGTCCATTGCAGACAGCCCAAAATTGTCCATGATTGTTGCACTGATGAAATGAGCATGTCTATCAGGGTTGATCATCCCCCTCATGTTGCTGTTAGGGTGTACAGTTTTTTTCTGGTTCTGCTCATCTCATTCAGCATCAGTTCGTGCAAATCCCTTTAGGCTTCCATGAATTCCCATGCCTCTTGGTTTCTAATAGAACAATAGTGTTTCATGACAAAAATATAGCACAGTTTGTTAAGTCATTCGGCAATTGAAGCACATTTGCTTGATTTCTAATTCTTTGCCACCACAAGAAGGGCTACTGTGAATAATTTTGTACAAGTGATATTTTTACCCTTTTTCATCATCTATTCAGAGTAAAGGGCCATTAGTGGTATTGTTGAATCAAAGGGTATACACAATTTTGTTTCCCTTGGGCACAGTTCCAAATTTCTCTCCAGAAAGGCTGGATAAGTTCACAGCTCCAACAACAATGTAATATTTGTCCCAGATTTCCCATAACCATTCCAAAAATGATCATTATCCTTTCTGGTCATATTGGCCAGTCTGAGAGGTGTGAAGTGGTACCACAGAGAGGCCTTAATTTGCATTTCTCTATTAAGTAATGATTTAGAGCAATTTTTCATATGACTATGGATTGCTTTTATATCCTCATCTGTAAATTGCCTTTGCATATCCTTTGACCTTTTGTCAATTGGGGAATTTTTTTTAAATATGACTCAGGTCTGTATATATTTTAGAAATGAGTCTTTTGTCAGAAACATTAGTTGTAAAGATTGTTTCCCAGTTTACTACATTTCTTTTGATCTTGGTTACAGTGGCTTTATCTGTGCACTATTTAATTTAATGTAATCAAAATCAACTAGTTTGTTTTTAGTGATATTCTCCATCATTTCCCTAGTCATAAACTGCTTCTGTTTCCATAGATCTAACAGGTAAGCTAGTCCTTGATCTTCTAATTTGCTTATCATACTGATTTTTATATCTAAATCCTGTATCCATTTGGATCTTACCTTGGTAAAGGGTGTGAGGTGTTAGTCTAATCTAAGTTTCTTCCATACTAACACCAATTTTCCCCAGCAGTTTTTATCAAAGAGAGAGTTTTTATGCCAATAGCTGGAATCTTTGGGGTTATCAAACAGCAGGTTACTATCATCCTTTCCTGCTATTGCACCTAGTCTATTCCACTGGTCCACCACTCTATTTCTTAGCCAATATCAGACAGTTTTTATGACTGATGCTTTATAATACAATTTTAGATCAGGTAGGGCTAAATCCCCTTCTTTTGCAGTTTTTTTTCATTAAATCCCTGAAAATGCTTGACTTTTTATTTCTCCATATGAATTTTCTTACAACATTTTCAAACTCATTAAAGTAATTTTTTGGAATTTTGATTGGTAGGGCACTAAACAGGTAGTTTAGTTTTGGTAGAATTGTCAATTTTATTTTATTATAGCAAACTATCCATGAGCAGTTTATATTTGCCCAGTTATTTAAAACTAATTTAATTTGTGTGATAAGTGTTTTATAATTACTTTCAAAAAGTTTCTGAGTCTTCCTTGGCAAATAGTCTCCCCGGTATTTTATACTGTCTGAGGTTACTTTGCACGGGATTTCTCTTTCTAGCACTTCCTGCTGTATCTTGCTAGTCATATATAGAAAGGTTGAGGAGTTATGGGGATTTATTTTACATTCTGCAACTTTGTTAAAATTGCTAATTGTTTCCAGTAGTTTTTTGGATGATTTCTTGGGATTCTCTAGGTATACCATCATGTCATCTGCAAAGAGTGAGAGTTTTGCTTCTTCCTTCCCAAATCTAATTCCTTCAATTTCTTTTTCTTCTCTAATTGCTGAAACTAACATTTCTAATGAGATATTGAATAGTAGTGGTGATAATGGGCATCCTTTTTTTTACCTTGATCTCATTGGGAATGCCTCTAGCCTTTCCCCATTGAATATAATGCTTGTTGATGGTATTAGATAGATACTACTAAATATTCTAAGGAACAGACCATTTATTCCTGCATTCTCTAGTCTTTTTAGTAGGAATAGGGGCTGTATTTTGTCAAAAGTTTTTTCAGCATCTATTGATATGATCATATAATTTGTGATAGGTTTTTTGATTGATAAAATTGATTATACTAACAGTTTTCCTAATATTGAACCATCTCTGCATTCCTGGCATGAATCCTATTTGGTCAAAATCTATTTTCCCAGTGATAACTTGTAACTGTTTTGCTGAGATTTTATTTAAAATTTTTGTATCTATATTCATCAGGGAGATAGGTATAAAATTTTTTCTTTCTCTGTTTTAACTTTTCCCGGTTAAGGTATCAGCACCATATTGTTTTCATAGAAAGAGTTAGACAGAGTTGTGTCTTCCCCTATTTTTCCTAAGAGTTTATACAGAATAGTAAGCAATTTCTTCCTTAAATGGTTGGTAGAATTCACTTGTGAATCCATCAGGCCCTGAAGATTTTTTTTTCAGGGAGTTCAATAATGGCTTGTTGAATTTATTTTACTGAGATAGGATTGTTCAGGTGTTTATTCTCCTCTTCAGTTAACCTGGACAACTTATATACATTTGTAAATATTCATTTCACCTTAGATTGTCAAATTTATTGGCATAGAGTTGAGTAAAATACTTCCAAATTATTTCTTTAATTTCCTCTTCTTTGGTGGTGAGTTCACCTTTATATTTATGATACTAGCAATTTGGTTTTCTTTGTTCTTTTTTAATCAAATTGACCAGAGGTTTATCAATTTTATTGGGTTTTTTCATCAAACCAATATTTGGTTTTATTTATTAATTTAATAGCTTTTTGCTTTCAATTTTATTAATTTCTCCTTTAATTTTTAGAATTTCTAATTTGGTATTTATTTGGGAATTTTTAATTTACTCTTTCTCTAATTTTTGTACATGCATATTTAGTTCATTGATTTCCTCTTTCTCTAATTTATTCATATAAGCATTTAAAGATATAATATATCCCCTTGCAGCTGCTTTTAGTGAATCTTATAGGTTTTGGTATCTTGTTTCATTATTGTCATTATCTAGCATAAAATAATTATTTTTTTCTATAATTTGTTTTTTGATCTACTCATTCTTTAAAATGAAGTTATTCAGGTTCTAATTAGTTCTGGGTCTATACCTTCCTGGCCCAATGTTGCATAAGACTTTTATTGCATTGTGATCTGAGAAAGATGTATTCACTATTTCTGCCTTTCTGCATTGAATCATTAGGTTTTATGCCCTAGTGCATGGTCAATTTTTGTGTAATTATCTTATACTGCAGAGAAAAAGGTATATTCCTTCCTATCCTCATTCAATTTCCTTGTTAAGTCTATCATATCTAGCTTTTCTAACTGTCTCTTTACCTCCTTAACTTCTTTCTTGTTTATTTATGATTAAATTTATCTAGATTTGAGAGCTGGAGGTTAAGGTCTCCCACTAGTAGAGTTTTGCTGTCTATGTCTTCCTGTTGCTCTTTCATCTTCTCCTCTATGAATTTGGATGCTATCACATTGGGTATACATATATATTCAGGATTGAATATATATATATATATATATATATATATATATATATATATATACACACACATATACACATAGGATACATATATACACATACATAGGGTACACACACACACACACACACACACATATATCACATATATATATATAGGATCTCTTCAGTATAGAAATCACTTTATCGTCTATGGTACCTTTTAGGAGGAAATACTTACCTTTCTTATTTCTTTTAACACTATCTATTTTTGCAGCTGTTTTGTCTGGGATAGGGATTGCTACCCCTGCTTTATTCACTTCAGCTGAAGCAAAATATATTTTGCTCCAAGGTTTTAGCTTTACTCTATATGTATCACTCTGCTTCAAATGAATTTCTTGTAAGCAGCATATTGTAGGATTCTGGTTTTTAATCTTCTATGGTATTTGCTTTTTGCTTTAAGGGAGAGTTTGCCCATTCACATTCAAAGTTGCCCACCATGCTATCTTCCCTCTGTTTGTATTTTCCCCTTTTCCCCCTTTATCGCCCCCAGTATTATGTTTCTGAATACCATCCCCTTCAGTGTGTTTGCCCTCCTATATCCACCCCTTCCCCTTTTGTTCCCCTTTCCCTTTTGCCCTTTTCCCTTCCCTTCCTTCTGTTAGTTCCCCTTTTTACTCCCACTTCCTTTCTCTGCCCCCTCCCCCTTTCCCCTTTTAATATTTGAAAGATTAGGCTTTTTTAAGTTAACTGAGTATGTGTGTATTTTAACTTTAAGCCAAGTCTGATGAGATGAAGATTCAGGTGTTGCTCATCTTCTCCCTTCCCCCCTCCCATTACTACACATATTTTGTACCTGTTAATGTAATTATATTTACCCTATTCAATCCCCTCCCTCCTCCGGTCTCCTTCCTGTCCCCCCTCTTAAGGAGGAGCTGTTTTAAGCCATTCTATCTGAGTCATAGAAAAGTCTGAGTATCCATCACTTCTAGTTACATAAAGTCTATCTAATTGAATTACAATTCTTGAGAGTTGTTAGTCTTTCTCTCAAGTAGTGTTACAGCTAGTTCCATCCCATTGAATAGCAGTCTCATGGATAAGTCATGAGTGTCCATCACTTCTGGCTAGGTATATTCTCTCTATTAGAGTTACACTTCTTAAGAGTTATGAGAATCTTTCTCCCAAATGGGGATATATAGCCAGTTTCAAATTATTGGATAAAAGTTTTTTTTTTACCTCTGCCCCCCCATTTTTTTTACCTTTTCATTGTGTCTCTTGAACTTCCTGTTTGTTGCCCAAGTTTTCTATTTAGCTCTGGGCTTTTCATCAGGAGTTTTGGGAATTCTTCCATTTCATTAAATGTCTATCTTTTTCCCTGATAAAGAAGGCTCAGCTTTGTGGAATAGTGGATTTTTGGCTGCGTTCCAAGCTACCTTGCTCTTTGGAATATCCCATTCCAGCCCTTCAATCCCTTAATGCTGATACAGCCAGTTCCTGAACAATCCTTACTATGGCTCCTTGGTATTTAAATTGTTTACTTCTAGCTACTTGCAGGATTTTCTCTTTTATCTGATTGTTCTGGAATTTGGCCACAACATTCCTTGGTGTTTTTGTTTTAGGGTCTCTTTCCAGAGGGGATAGATATATTGTTTCAATAACTACTTTGGCCTTTGGTTACATGATATCAGGGCAATTTTCCATCACTAGATCCTGTAATATTATGTACAGGCTTTTTTTCTCTTCAATGTTTTCAGGAAGTCCAATAATTCTCAGGTTGACACTCCTCTGTTTATTCTCATGGTCATTGGTTTTGCTGATGAGGTATTTTACATTTTCTTCTATTTTTTCTAATTTTTTGGTTTTGTTTAACAGGCTCTTGCTGTCTCATGAAATCATTAGTTTCAGCAGTCTCCACTGCATTTTTTAGGGAGGAGTTTTCTTCATTTACCTTTTGGAAATCCTTTTCCAATTCATCAATTATATTTTTGAAAGAGCTTTCCATTTTCCCAATTGATGTTTTGAGAGAATTAATTTCATTTTGCAATTGACCAGTTGAGGACCTGAGAAAAATATTCTCATTTTGGATTTATCCAATTGAAGATCTGAAAGAATAATTCTCATTTTGTATTTGTCCAATTGTATTTTCCAGTGGTTTGTTTTCTTTTTGCAAGGTGTTAATCTTCTCTCGGGTTTCTTTTCCCAAATTTTCCAACTGATTTTTAAACTCCTTCCTTATTTCTTCAGTTAAGTCATTCTAGGCTGGAGACGAGATCATATTCTCCTCAGAGGTTCTAGGTCTCTCTGAGTTAAGGTCTTTTCCTTCCAAGAATTTTTCAATGGATCCACCTTTCCACTGACTTTTCTTCATTTTGCTAAGACCTTGTGTTGCGGAGGGGCCGGTTCACAGAGATTTGGCATTGGGATCCCTAGAGGCTTTCCTCACTGAGTGCAATAACTCCAGCCAGCCAATAGGAGGTGTGGGTTGCTTTCTCTGGAGTGTCTGTGACCTTGATTGAGGCCTACCCCTTTTTTTCTGGAGGGCATGATTGAGGCTGTTAAATACTTTTGTCTTTAATCAATGATGGGCTTTTACCCTGGGGTGAGGTCATCCTTCTCCCTATTGTCAACTGAGTTGGTTCTGCTCACACACCTGTGCCTGGGGCAGAAGTAGTCTGGAATTGTGTTTGTTCTGGGAAGAGGACTCAGCTGCAATAGAGGAGTTCCTCAGACCAGAGGATCCCTGGGATGATGTCTGCAGCTCTCCTGAACCAGAACTCTCCCTACAACCGTGTTGATAAGGCCCAACACCAATGTCTCTGTTCCCTAGTAGACCCAAGCCCCTGCAGTGAACCAGACTCTAGCCCTGCTGATCAAGCAGGTCTGGCTCTCAGTCCCTCAGGCTCTGGGAGCTCCAACCCCTCTGGGCACTAATCAGGCAGATCCAGGACTGATCTACCTTCTGTCCCTGAAATCACCCAAGACCTTGGAAAACAAATCCTGTGGTAGCTGTTCTTTCTCCTGGCTTTTCTTTCTGGGTTTTGTGGATCCTTTTTCTTTTAAAAGGTTTGTTTCACATCATAGATGGGGGAAAGATCAGGAGACTTTAGAACTCTGCCTTTCTTCTCTTTGCCATCTTGGCCAAAATTTATAAGTCATTCTTCTCATTTTTCGTACCTTTATTTGGTCTAGTTTTTTAAGGTGTTTTCTTTTTCTTCAGATTTTCTCTGTTTGTCTGTGTATATGTTTGTCTCTCTCTCTCTCTCTCTCTCTCTCTCTCTCTCTCTCTCTCTCTCTGTGTGTGTGTGTTTGTGTATTTTCTTTCCCAAGGTATTGACTAGCTTTTTGTCAAATTTTTTTTGTATTACTCTCATTTCTCTTCCCAGTTTTTCTTCTACCTCTCTAATTTTTTTTTAGGTTTTTGCAAGGCAAATGGGGTTAAGTGGCTTACCCAAGGCCACACAGCTAGGTAATTATTAAGTGTCTGAGACCGTATTTGAACCCAGGTACTCCTGACTCCAATCCTGGTGCTTTATCCACTATGGCACCTAGCTACCCTTCTGCCTCCCTAATTTAATTTTCAATACCTTTTTGAGTGCTTCCATGGCCTGAGTCCAATTCATGGAAAATTTGGATGTAGTAGTATTGATTTTCTCATTTTTTTCAAAGTATTTTGTGATTTTCCTTGCATTCATAGTAGCTTTCTATAATCAGATATTTTTCCCTATTTGCTCATTTCCTCAGTTTATTATTTAATATTTAACTTTGTTAAAGTAGGGTTCTGTTTCCAGGGTGGAAAGCCCACCATACCAAGTTTCAGGGGCTTTGTGCAGTTTTGGGGGATATCTTCAGAGACCTTTAATTTTTTTCTGTTATTTCAAGTTATATGATCTAGAGATGTGTTTACTACTTTACTGTACTGAACTCTTTGTGAGTGACCACAAGCAGCTACTGAAACTATTTGATACTGGTTAATGAATAAGAAACAGATGTATACAACAGATTAGGGTACTAGATTAGGGAGCTGCAGAAAAATAATAGAATGAACCAAAGCAGTATTTGATAGAAATGGTAAACATAAGTTACCTAGTAAAAAATTCTATAACTGATAGAAACCACTGATGAACCTGAAATTTATTCTAGCAGAAACTAGGCTTTGGTAAATATTTAATACCATACTATGCACTACATCCTAAGTGGATATATGGACTTAAAATTAAAGATTATATTACTAAAAATGAGAAGAGAAAGAGATTACATATGTCTGATAGCTTTGGGTAAGAAATGTATTCTTAACATATAAAGAAATAGAGGCAATTACAAAATATAAAAAATAATTTTGATTAGTAGAAATTGAAAAACTTCTGTACATATAATAATAATGTGACAATAAAAATACACAAAATAAAGTTGTCAAATGGAAAAAAGTTGCATCATATTTTTCAATATGATTTTGGAATTGAAATGATTAAATTTGAATTTACATATTTTCATATTGATCCTATTTTCTATTAATTGATATTATTTTGTATTATATTTATTTTGGTCTTTTAATTGCTTGTCATGGGTGTCTATCTCTGAACTTAGTTGAGAATTCAGTTGGCCTGAACAGCTTAAGTTTAGAATACCCATCCTGCTAGTCACTGTTCTATTTTATGTCTCAGGGAATTCAACTTAAACATTCAGATAAAGCATAAAAACACAAAGTAGTCAGGTCTAGCATCTTTACATCATCAAACTATCCAACAAGGACATCTAAATTGCTTTTCAAAAAGTGTAGTCTATTATCCCTAACAACTTACAGGTGAATTAAGTGAATCCTTCTTAGGCACAGGGAAAAAAATAATTATTGTTGGTTCTTCTTTACCAAACTTCATATTTTTCCTGCATCTCAAATTTGTAGTCAATCATAGTTCCCTCAAATATAGGATGTCACCTGTTCTATATTCTATTCATTCTTCTGTATGCCCTGAAATGTACATACAGGGAGCTGCTGTCCATCTTCTTGAGGATGTTCACTAGAGGAACAGCTTTTGCTCTATTGGCAAACATCATGCCCATACTAATGTACAGTGTCTTTCTCAGGGAAATGACCTCATTTTGCCTTTTTATTAGATATTTATTGCAACAATGTCTAAGTTATATATCTATATATGTATATCTATCAATAGATCTATCATCTATGTCTCTTTATTATTTGATTTATCTAGTTCTCAATCTAACTAAATATCTTTCTAAAAATCTATCTAATTAACAAATCAGCTAGACATTTACCAGTCTATATATGGTCAAAGGATATGCACAGTTTTCAAAAGAAGACTGCAAACTATTCACACAACAGAAAAAAAGTTGCGTATCACCAATAATAAGAAAACTGTCAAGTAAAACAACTCTAAGATTTTCCCTACTCTCTGAAAGTTGGTAAAAATGACAAAAAATTGCAATAGTCAATTTTGGAGGGATTGTAAGAGGACTGGAATACTAATATATTGTTAGTGATTCTGTGAAATGTTGCAATCAGTTCATAAGACAATTTATAATTTTGCAAGCAAAGTGATTAAAAATTTCCATTCTCTTTGACAGAAATGCATTACTGGGAATGTATCATAAAACAACATATACTCCAAAGCATTTATAGGAATATTGTATGTGTGTGTATGTGTTTATGTGTGTGTGCTTGTGTGTGATAGCAAAGAATTCAAAGTTAAATAGATTACCCATCATTCTGAAAATAATTAAGTTGTTGTACATGAGTGGAATACTATGGTGCTCTATCAAATGGTGCATGTGATGAATAAAGAACAACAACACTCATATGTGTATATATGTGTTTATATATATATATATATATATATTTACATATGTATAAAAATTGATGCAAAATAAAATAGAGTCAAGAATACAGCATGCACAGCAACAACATATATAATGAACAGGCACCCACAGAAAAAATAATCTAAAACAAATGCAATAATATTATAAAGGTTTATTCTCAAAAACAACAACTTTTTAATCATATGGGATGACTGTCAGAGAGGTATAGGTGGAATATTATGATGATATAAGAAACAGAAAACTTCAACGAAATTATTTTTTTATTTTATTTTTAGGCTTTTGCAAGGCAAAGGGGGTTAAGTGGCATGCCCAAGGCCACACAGCTAGGTAATTATTAAGTGTCTTAGAGGGGATTTGAACCCAGGTACTCCTGACTCCAGGGCCACTGCTTTATCCACTACTCCACCTAGCTGCCCCTACTCTACCTAGCCACTCTGAAATCATTTTTAATAGTAATTTAATATATGGATTTTTTCCAGAGGAATTATTCTTAAACATTTACCAGCATATCTTTGGAGTCATAAAACTCCATTGATGAATTGTTCAAGGCTGTACTGCTTTTTTTATTATTGAAATAATTTACTTTTTTCTAGTAGACACAGTCTTAAATAAGGGACTTAAATAAATTTTATTTAATAAGTATTTATTAAGCCCTTGCCATTTGTTATACATTATGTATGTGCTAATGCTCTTTAAAAAAACACACTAAAGTGTGGGTAATGAGAAAATTATTTTTTTTCTTTTTGATATTAGATTTTATTTTTCTAATTACATACTATGAGAGTTTTTCAACAATTATCCACATGCATGTTTACAAGATACAGAATTTTCTTCCACCTTTACTTCCTACCCCACCCTCCTTTATCAACAAATAGTCTGGTGAGATGTTTATATCAGGTTTCCCAGAGCTGTCCTAGTTTTTTTGTACTTTTGAGAGGAGGTGAATATATTAAAAATAATGAACTCACAATATTGTTGTCATTGAGAAAAATATTCTCTTGATTCTGCTCTCTTCACTCAGCATCAGTTCCTGTGATTCTTTTCAAGCTTCTCTAGAGTCCAACCATTGATGCTTTCTTATAGTATAAAAGTACTCCATTACTTTCACACATCATAATTTGCTCAGTCATTCCCCAATTGATGGGCATCCCCTCAAATTTCAATTCTTTGTCACTACAAAAAGAGCTGTTGTAAATGTTTTTAGAACATGTGGGATTTTTCTTATTTTTTATTTTCTTCTGGGTATAGGCCTAGTATTGTTATTGTTGGGTCAAAGGGTATGATCAGTTTTATTGCTATTTGAGCATAGTTCCATATTATTCTCCAAAGAGTTTGGATTATGTCACATTCTCTATAATATTGAATGTTTTCCCTTTTTTGTCATCTTAGCCAATCTGATAAGCATGAGATGATATCTCATATTTGTTTTAATTTGCATTTCTCTAATAAGTAAGGATTTAGAATATTTTCATATGATTCTATATAACTAAATTTGCATTGTTTGAACACTGCCTGTTCATATCCTAGGACCATTTTTCAATTAGTGAATGACTTGAAACCTTATAAATGTGATTCAGTTCTCTATATATTTTAGAAATGAAACCATTCTTGGAACCCCTAAATTTGAATTGTTCCCTAACTTTCTGTTTTCCTCTAATCTTGGCAATATTAGTTCTTAGGACAAAAATTATCTATTTTGTAATTTATATTGTACCCTGTTTCTTCTTGGTCATAAATTTCTCCCCATTCCATAGATCTGACAATATTTCTTGGTCTGTTACCTATGATGTTGCACTTTTCATATAAATCTTGTACCCATTTGTCCTTAATTTGGTATAGGTTGTGAGATGTGGGTCTATGTCTAATATTTGCCATACTATTGTCCAGTTTTCCCAACAATTTTTGCCAAACTGTGAGTTCTTATCCCAGATGGTAATGTCTCTAGGTTTGTCAAATAATAGGTTGATATAGTTATTTACTATAGTTTCTTTTGTACCTATCCTAATATATTGGTCCATAACTCTATTTCTTAACCAATAATAGGTAGTTTTGATGGCTGCCATTTATAGTACAGGGTTTTTTTTAGGTTTTTTTTTTTTTTTGCAAGGCAAATGGGGTTAAGTGGCTTGCCCAAGGCCACACAGCTAGGCAATTATTAAATATATGAGACCCAGGTACTTCTGACTCCAAGGCCGGTGCTTTATCCACTATGCCACCTAGCCGCCCCTATAGTACAGTTTTAGATCTTCCTTAACTTTTCTTTTCATTAGTTCTCTTGATATTATTGATCATTTGTTGCTCCATATGAATTTTCATTATTTTTTCTAGCTCAATAAAATAGTTATTTGTTGTTGCATTGGTATGGCACTGGATAAGTAATTTAATCTAAGTGTCATTTTTATTATACTAGCTTGACATAACAATGAGCAATTGATATTTTTCCAGTTGTTGGGATCTCACTTTATTTTTATGAAAATTATTTTGAAATTGTTTCCTTATAGTTTCTGGATTTGTCTTGGGAGGTAGATTCACAAGTATTTAGTTACTTTAAATGGAATTTCTCTTTCTATCTCTTGCTCTTGGATTTTGTTGTTCATGTATATAAATGTTGAAGATTTTTTGTGGGTTAATTTTATATCTTGCTGCTTTACTGAATTTGTTAATTGATTCAAAGAGATTTTTAGATGATCTTCTAGGGTTATTTAAGTACACTGTCATTATCATCTGAAAAGAGTGAATGTTTGGCCTCCTTATTGCCAATTCTAATTGTTTCAATTTCATTTTCTTCTCTTAATGCTAAAGCTAACATTTCTAATACTAAATTGAATAGTAATGATGATAATGTGCATCCTTTTTACATCCCTTATATTATTGGAAATGCATCTAATTTCTCTCTATTACAGATAATATTTGTTGATGCTTTTATATAGATACTGCCTATGATTTTTAAGGAACACTCCATTTATTTTTATATTTCAAGTGCTTATAATAGGAATGAATGCTGTATTTTGTCAAAGGCTTTTTCAGTAACTATTGAGATAATCACATTTCTGTTGATTTTGTAATTGATATCTTCAATTATGTTGAATGTTTTCCTAATATGAAACCATCCCTTTCTTCCTGGTATAAATCTTACCTGATCATGTTGGATTATCCTAGTAATATCTTTTTACTAAAATTTTATTTAAGAATTTTCCATCAATGTTCATTAATGAACTTGATATATAATTTTTTTTGTTTTGACAATTCCTGGCTTAGGTATCAGGACCATATTGGCATCATAAAACATGTTTGGCAGAATTACTGATTTTTTTTTAAATAGCTTAAGTAGCAAAGAAATTAATAGTTTGTTAAATGTTTGGTAGAATTCATTTATAAATCTATCAGGACATGGAGCCTTTTTCTTAGAAAGTTTATTGATGATTTCTTCAATTTCATTTTCTCAAATGATGTTACTTAAGTAGTTTATTTCCATCTCTGTTGATCTGGGCAGTTTTTTTTTTTAAAATTCATCCTTTTCACTCAGGTTATATAATTTCTTTTCATGCACTTGGGCAAAATAGTTTCAAATTATCTCTTTAATTTCCTTCTCATTGGAGATGAATTCACCCTTTTCATTTTTGATACTGGTAATTTTGTATTCTTTCTATTTTTTAAACAGATTAACAAAAGGTTTATTTTATTATCCTTTTCATAATGTTAATTCATAATTTTATTTATTAGAGCAATACTTTTCTTGCTTTCACTTTTATTCATCTCTCCTTTGATTTTCATGATTTCTAATTTGGTATTTAATTGAGGATCTTTAATTTTTTCTTTTTTCTGACTTTTTTAGTTACCTACCCAAGTCACTGATTTTCCCTTTTTAAATTTATTCATGTATGCATTTAGAGATATAAAATTTCACCTAAAAACTACTTTTGGATTCATCCCACAAATTTCAATATGATGTCTCATTGTTTTCCTTTCTTTGGATGAAATGATTGATTCTTTCTCTCATTGGTTATTTGATCTACTCTTTCATTTATATTAAGTTATTTAGTTACCAATTAATATTTGGTTTATCTTTCCATAGTCTTTTGTTACATGCAATTTTTATTTCATTATGATCTAAAAAGTATGAATTTATAATTTCTCTCATTCTGCTTTTGATTGGAAAGGTTTTTTGCTTTAATACATGTTCAGTTTTGGTATAGGTGCCATGTACTTCAAAGAAAAACATATATTATTTTATATGCCCATTCAATTTTCTCCAGCGGTCTATCAAATGTCAGTTTTAAAATATTTCACTTACCTTCTTAACTTCCTTATTCGTTATTTTGTAGTTAGAGTTATCTAATTGTAAGAGTGGGAAATTAAAGTTCCCCCCGCCCCCGCTATTATATTTTTGTTGACTATGTCTCCTTGTACTTCATGGAGCTTTTCCTCTGTGAATGATATAACTTCATTGCCTATAATACCTTTTAAGCAGATGTAGTTTCCTTCCTTATCCCTTTTAATAACATCAAATTTTGCCTTTTCTTTGTCTGAGATGAAGACTGCTACTTCTAATTTTTAAAAAAATTCTGCTAAAGCATATTATATTTTGCTCTAGACTTTTGTTTTTACCTTTTACCTCTCATTCAAATGTGGTTCTTGTAAATGACATACTGTAGGATTATGTGAGTTCATCCCATTCACATTTACAATTAAGATTGACAATTCTTTATTTTCATCTTTGCTTCTTTCCTCATTTGTACTTTTTTTTCTTTCCTTTGCTCCTATTCGTCCTCACCTATATTTTGGTTCATTTCCTCTTTAACTTTTCTTTTAAAATTGAATTTTGAGTTTGCTTTCATTTCGCCTTCAGCTCTCCTTTATAAGTACCTTCTTCCCTGTACTTTTCCTTTCCCTCCACCTTCTTCACTGTAGGGTAGGATAGATTTTTAAACCCAATTGGGGATGTATTCTATTCCCTCTCTGGGTCAAATCTATGGACTAAGATTAACTCATTGTTCATATCCTTCCTTCTTTTCTTCTACTAAAATAGGTCTTTGTACCTCTTCACCTGACATTATTTATTCACTATTGCTTAGCCTTCTCCCAGTATTGTCCTTTTAATCTTCTTATTGTTTAAACCTTATCTTGGACTTACTTCCCATTTGTCAAAAAAATACTCCCTTTATCTGACTTGATAGAGGTACTAAACTCAGAGGTTGATAGATTGTTTCCTTGATTGATTGATAAGTAGCATTTTCTCATAGTCACTAAGTGCCCTCCTCTCTTCTGTCTAATTAGAATTACAGGTCTCAAGAGTTATGAATCACATCAAATTATATTTGTTTTATGCCTTACCCCCTTTTCAGTTATTTTTCATGGTTGCACTATACAATACACATGAAACAAAGAATCATGCTAAGTCAAATCAATTTATGAACCATTTCTATTCCTCCCAACACAAACATTCTCCTTTCAATTATAGTCAAAACATCAAGCAAAGCAAATCTCTTTGTTTTCATGTCCAGTACCTCATTAGTTTCTATTTGTCCAATTCTGATTTTTATGGTTTTATTTTCTTCAGCTAGCTTGTGTTTTTCCTTTTCCAATTGGTTAATTTTACTTGCATTCCCTTTCCAGTTGGTCAATTTGAGTTTCAGATGAATTGCATTCTTTTTCTAGTGGGTTGATTTTATTTTTTGAAGAGTTACAATCTTTTCACAATTGATTATTTTTACTTTCTAATAAGATTTCTTTCATCAATTTTTTGTAATTTACCTGTATGGCTCTATTTTATTTTATTTTTTTCATTTTTCTTCTTCTCTTCTTTGGTTTTTAAAATCTTTTTAAAAATTTTCTGTGGGGTTTTTGGTTTGAATCCAATTCATATAATCCATTGAGACATCCCATGTAGGTATTTCGTCCCTACTTTCTTCTTCTGAGGGGGCATTTTCATCATCTCTATATGCATAGTAATATTTTATGTCTAGCACTGTTTTGGTTTGGTTTGGTTTTGGCTTTTTTGATCATTTGGATTGCTGAGTTCTATTCCTGGTAGCAGAAAATAGTCCCAAGCTTTTCTGCAGAGGCTGGGATCTGATCCAAAGCTTACCACAGGCCAAGATGTTGTCTAGGCAGCCCAGGTTTTGCCTATGCAGAGGTTTGTTTCCTCCTTTATGTCCACATTTTGCCTATTCTGTTATTTGCCCCTGAGCTTTAGTCTTTGCCTCTGGTTGAGACCCTTCCTGTTGGTTTGATATCTATCTTCCAGTTCCTGGGCTTCTGTGTAGTTGCCAAGACCTGGGTGCACTGGGGCTAAAAGTCTCTGACTGACTCTCCTAGCGAGGCTTTACTTCTGCCTTTCCCCTTGATGAGACAGACCTTCACTGAGAATCCTCCATGATATTTATAGTTGAAAACTGGTTTCAATCTTTTTTTTGGTGGGAATTGTACCTCCATTTAACATTGTGTAGGGAAAAGCTCCAGGGACATGCTAGCTTCATGCCTCCATCTTGGCTCCAACCTGGAAGTTCCCCCAAAATTCTTTAACTCTTACTATATGCTTTAGCATTACATTCTGGAATCATTAGTTAATTGATTAACTATTCTGGAATAATTGATTAAATTGATATGTCTGAGTCTTATGTGTTTACATTAATTGATATGGAATAGGCAGAAATGTTGATCTCCATTGCACCTTTATTATGTTATTCCAAAGTATAGCTTAGTCACAAGTATAATAAACAATCTTGGAAGAGGTAAAAAAAGGGAAAAAAAAGTGAGGATTTCAAAAACAAATAGTGGTAGAGGAAAAAATGGGGAAAGAAAAATGAAAGCAATGTAAGAAAACTATGAAAACACAGTGTCTTGTTAATAAAAAGGCAAAAATATTGAAGAAAATAAAATTTTAAAAATTTGAATTGGCCAAATGGAAAAGAAGATGCAAAGTCTCACTAAAGCAGCTATCTCCATGAGACGTTAATAAGCAGTAAAACAAATTAAAGAATCAAAAAATAGAACAAAATGTGAAAAGCTTCTTCAGAAAAGCAACTGAGCAAAGCCAAGATACCAGATTAAAGGAAATAAGTAAAGTAAATTATCTTCCAAAAAAATTTAAAACAGTACTTCAAATCAAATTTTATTGTGGCAAAGTTAACTGAAGGTCAGGGTGTTATTTTTTATTTTGCTATTAAATCTCTATTTTATTCCCCCCCCATTACATGTTGTCATATATTTTTAAACCTAAGACAATTTAGTAGACCAGGAGTAGATGTCTGAGACAAAAATTGAAATTAGCTTGACCAGAACAAATGTGGTGGCAGCACCAGTGGTGATAGTGGACATAGGCTGTGCCAGTGGAAGGTGTAGATATAGGAACTATTAGGCCAGAAATGATAAGTGTTAGACAACTCACAAAATGATTATATGGGATTTTTGCTGTCTTAGGGACCAACCAACATTGATTGTGAACTCTTGTCAATATACAGTTCAGTTCCAATTGCAGGGAGAGACAAGCATATGTGGTTGATCCCAAGGGAGCAAGAGCCTTGTTTTCAGGACTATGTCAGGACTTCTTACAGAAGCAAGAGATCAGGAGGTTCCAAGTTCAACAAATGCTCTAGCACTTGCTGCTGTAGAGGAACAGGGAACCTCTTTGGAAAGAGCTCAGAGTGCAGACCAATAAAGAAGGGAATCTACCTCCCTGAGATTGTCATTTTAGAAGTACTGAAAACTTGCAGACTCCCAGAATTAGATCTAAAAAATAACAGAAAACAACATGGAAAAAGTCCCCACACCCCCAGATGGACACAGCTCAACTTTATCATAAAACTCAAAATCAAGAAATAAACTCAAAAATTGAACAAGCACCAAAAATGGAATTTGACCATAAAAAATTACTACAGATGAAAGCAATATGAAAAGAATTACCAAAAGAATCTCAGAGAAAATTATAAATTGAACTCAATCCCCCAAAGAATTTTTGAAAGAGTTCAAGAAAAAGATAGGAGGGTTATAGGAAAATTTAGAAAAAGAAATAAGAAGGTTTCAATGCAGTCATGAAAATACAAGTAATAATTCAGTAAAAAAAGGGACCCTACAAAATTGGTGATGATAACAATACCTTAAAAACAGAATTGGTCTAATAATATATGAAGATAAAATTTCCCCGATGGAGAATAAGGCCTTAAAGATCAAAACTGGTTGAGTGAAATAAGAGATGCACACTGAAAAAAATAGCTTTGGGCAAGTGAAAGACAATAATGCCAAGAGACATCAAGAAATAATACAACAAAATCAAAAGAATGAAAAATAGAAGGAAATATGAAATATTTAATTTAAAAAATGAATTGACAAGGAAAATAGACCAAGAAGAAATGATTCAAGAACTCCTGGATAGTCTGAAATTCATAATTTAGCAAAAAATACTAGACATATTTCAAGAAAATTTAAAGGAAAACTGCCCTACTATTTTATATAAGAATATAAAATAGAAATTTCAAAAATCCACTTTTCAACTCTCTTGAAAGAAATACCCAAATGAAAACTTATAGGAATGTTATAACCACATTTTACAACTCTCAAATCAAAGAGAAAATACTACAAGCAACTAAAAAGGAACAATTTAAATATCGTGAAGTCACAATCTGGATCCTATAAAATTTGACAACTTATCCATTTAGAGAAAATAAGGAAATTTTGTATATCACACTGACTCCATCTTGTGACTCAAATGTGGTTTTATATATATATATATATATATATATATATATATATATATATATATATATATATATATATATATTCTTTTATTTGAATTTAATACAATTTCTTTCTTGTGAAAAAACCCAACTTTTTAATTTTTTTTATTTTTTTTTATTTTTAAAGTCAATGGGGTTAAGTGGCTTGCCCAAGGCCACACAGCTAGGTACTTATTAAGTGTCTGAGGTCAGATTTGAACCCAGGTACTACTGACTCCAAGGCCGGTGCTCTATTCACTGCGCCACCTAGCCACCCCCCAAAACCCAACTTTTTACAATTATGAAAAAAAATTAATGCATTGTTGAAACTAGTTTTCTGTGGCTTGGAAGCTGATCTAACTTAGGACTTCAGCTATGCTGACAAGAAACCTAGTCTGATATGTATATTAATTCAATATTAATTCCTTTATAAATCTCAAGAAATCATATGTCTTATTTTCAAATTAACCACCCCAACTGTTCAATCAATGACTATTTTCTTTTTTCCTTTGATTGAATATAGCTTGGAGGAGTATAGGATAACCTTTCAGAATTTATTTTATTTATTTTGTTTACTTAATCTATATTTTTACAATAATCTTGTTGTGAGAAAAATAATAAACCCCCCTTCCCCACAAAAAAGATGAGAAACCTCAAGAATAGTGAGAGAGAAAAGTAAAGTGTACTTCAATCTATGTTCAGATTTCAATGACTCTGTATCTGCGATGAGTTGCCTTCCCCATCATAGCCACAAGAGAAGTTACTTCAATATTTTTCCCACATTTGCTATAACTAACTCTATCTCCCTCCACTCTATTCTTCCATACTATCGTCTATTCCATTCTCTCTCTCTCCTTTTATCCTGTACCTATTTAGAAGTGCACTGTATCTGAGTACCCTCTCTCACAATCTTCCTTCTCTTCTATCACCTACTCCTCAATTATTTCCCTCCATTCCCACTTATCTCATCCATTTCCTCTCATTTTTCTTTAGGGTAAGATAGATTTCCATACCCTATTACGTGTGTATGTTGTTATTTCCTCTCTGAACCATTTCTGATGAGAATGATTCAGTCATTCCCCCTCACCTTCCCCCTTTTCACTCCATTGTAAAAGTTTTTTCTTGACTCATATATGAAATATCATAGCCCCTTCTTCCTCTCCTTTCTCTTCTTCCACAATTCCCATGATCATCCATTGACTCCATCTTTTTACTATATTATACCATTATATTCAGTTCCTTCCTGTGCTTTGTCTATATATTCTCCTTCTAGATGTTATTATTAATGAAAAAAGTTCACATAAGTTATCAGTATCTTCTTCCTATGCAGGAATACAAACAGTTCAACATCATTTAGCTCGTCATACTTAGTCTTTCTTGTCCACCCCCTCTCTAGTTCTCTTAAGTCCTGTATTTGGAGATTAAACTTTCTGTTCAGCTCTGGTTGTTTTGATGGTAAAATTTGAAAGTCCATCTTTTCCCCTGAAAGATGTTTAGTTTTGCTGGGTAGTTGATTCTTGGTTGTAAAACAAGATCTTTTGCCTTCCAGAATATCATATTCCAAGCCCTATAAGCCCTTAATGTAGATGCTGTCACATCCTGTGTAATCCTGACTATAAAGTCACGGTTGTTGAATTGCCTGTTTCTGGCAGTTTTTAGTATTTTCCTTTTGACTTGGGAATTTTGGAGTTTGGCTATAATATTCCTGGATGTGTTTCCTTTGGGGGTCCTTTCAGGAGGTGACCAATGACTTCCCTAAATTTCTATTTTTTCTCTGCTTCTAGGATCTCAGGGCAATTTTGCTGTATTATTTCTTGAAATGAAGTCTAGGCTCTTCCCATGGTCATGACTTTCAGGGAGCCCAATAATTTTTAAATTATTTCTCCTGCATCTGTTTTGAAGGCCATTTTTTACAGTGAGATATTTCACATTTTCTTCTCATTTGGGGTTTTTTGGGGGGGAATAGTTTTATTTCTTCTTGATTTCTTGAAAAGTTATCAGCTTCCTTTGGTTCCATTCTGCATTTGAAAAAGTTTTCTTCAGAATGTTTTTTTTAATATCCCTTTCCACCTGGCCAGTTCTGCTTTTTAAGGCATTATTCTCTTCATATGCTTTTTGGGTTGGTTTTTCCATTTGGCCTAAACTAGTTTTTAATATGTTATCTTCTTCAGTATTTTTTTATCTTTCTTTCACCAAGTTGCTGAGTTGGTTTTCATAATTTTCCAACACATTCTCATTTCTCCTCTGAAATTTCCCTCTACCTTCCTTAATTGCTTTTCAAAGTCTTTTTTTTAGGTTTTTACAATGCAAATGGGGTTAAGTGGCTTGCCCAAGGCCACACAACTAGGTAAATTATTAAGTGTCTGAGAGTGGATTTGAACCCAGGTACTACTGACTTCAGGGCCAGTGCTTTATCCACTATGCCACCTTGCCACCCCTCAAAGTCTTTTTTGAGCTCATCCATAGCCTGAACCCATTTCCTATTTCTCTTGGGGGTTTTGGATACAGAAGCTTCAATTTTGTCATCATCTCAACATGTATTGTGATCCTCCATTGGACCAAATTAATTTTCTATAGCAGATTCTTCTTTTCTTTTTTGCCATGTTCCTCAACCTATGACTGATTTTCTGCATTTCTAAGGTTTTGGGGGTTTTTGGGACAACCCACAAGGATGTGAATTCCTCCAAGGTCTTATGAGAGGCTCTGACTGCTCTCATACCTGTGTTTAGGCCCTCCCCTCTGCCCTGGAGCTGTGTGGATGACCCCTGCTCTGCTATGGTAGGGTTGTGGGGGCCCAGATCTTGGATCTGAGTGTAGGAAAACAGCTGATTCCTGCCCCAGGGAAAGCAGAGAGACTTCTGCAATCTCCCCTGACACCATTAATGTCTATGACCTGAGAACTTTGGACGTGCTAGTTGACTCTGCTTTTGGGCGCTCCACTTTGCACTCACTCTGGTGCTTCAGACTTTTCTCACCATCTCTTTCAGCTATCCCCAATGATTCCTTATCCAAGAATTCTGGAAAATTTCCCCTAAGCTCCTGGTCCAGCTGTGCTGTGCTGGGCTCTGCAGCTTTTTCCAATCCCTGGTCAGGTGGAAGAGACCTTTACTGTGGAACTTTGAAGTTGTCTTAGACTGAGAAATTGTGTCACTTAGTCTTTCTGTGGGTTCTGCCTCTCTAAATTTTGGCAAGTTATAATTTTATGACTTTTGGAAGTTTTTTTGGGGGGATGAGTTTTCAGGAATTCCTGCTTTTAAGCTTCCATTTTGGATCCCACTGCCTCTGAATTTTAATATATCTATTCACTGTCTCCTTCCAATGTGGAAAGTCCCTAAAGTTTACTTCAATTAGAAAGTAGATTACCTAATTTTATCCCCTGATTGCTTTCCTTTCAATTAATTGGTATTATTAATTCATCCCTTTTAATTCTTAAAAAATATGTCTTACCTTATATCCAGAGTCCAGTCCAAGTTGAGGAGATCTGATTATACAATTGTCAACCATTTCAATATGAACTTTTGTTTTTCTCTGATGTTTCAGATTTCTCCAAGGACAAAATAGATATGATATTCTAGAAGTCAAAGGAGCCAGAATTATAACCAACAAAAACTTGCAAAGCAAAACTTGGGAAGGGGAAAAGGATATTTAATGAAATAGAGATCTTACAAGCATACTTGATTTAAAAAAAAAACCAAGGCAAACAGAAAATAACATTCACAAACTAGATTCAAGAAATAATAAAAATGTAAATAAAAATAGAAATTATTATAGAATCAATAAAGTTAAACTGTTTATCCTCCTATATGGGAAAATTATATACATATAGAATTAAAGACCTGCATGCAAAAACATCTACATGCATATACAAATTACTAAGAAATTTATAATTATTAAGTCACTTGAACTGTTTTACATAGATCACATGATAATGAATCACCTATGTTGGGATGATCCCAGAAAAAAATGAAGTGGCAAGAAAGGGTGTGCAAAAAGAGAAGACGATAAAAGAGATAGAATGGAGAAAAAATATCTTGCATAAAAGAGGTGCACAAAGCAAAGATTTCAAGGTGGAAGCAAAAAGGAATGGTAGGCAAACCTTGAGCCTCCCTTTTATTGGAATTGGTTTAAGAAGGTTTATGTTGGATACAGAAATCTTCCTAATTGATAGAGAAATAGAAAGGGAAGGGGATAAGAAAAAGAAGGCAATGATGGAAAAGGAAATGGAGAATTATGGAATACAATGGTCAGAAGTAAAACAGACTTTGAAGGGGAAAGCAAGAGGACAATAAACAGAAGAAAATAAGATCTAGGGACATACTCAGTAATCAAAACTGCAAATGTGAATAGGATGAGTTCATGAAATGGCAGTAATTAGAAATCTGAATACAACAATTTCTTGTTTTACAAAAGACACACATAAAACAAAGACACACAAAAATTTAAAGAAAGAAGATAGAGAATCTATTGTACTTCAATACAATTTAAAAAACACAAATAGCAATCAATATCTCAGAACAAATAAAATAAAAATAACCTCAATTAAGAGAGATAATCGGGGTGGCTAGGTGGTGCAGTGGATAATGCACCGGCCCTGGAGTGAGGAGTACCTGGGTTCAAATCCAGTCTCAGACACTTAATAATTACCTAGCTGTGTGGCCTTGGGCAAGCCACTTAACCCCATTTGCCTTGCAAAAAAAAAAAAGAGAGATCATCAAGGAAACTACATTTTGATAAAAGGTACCAGCTCATGAAGTAAATATTTACATAAAGTTTCTCTGATTAAGGGTTTTTTTTTGTCTCAAACGTATAAGGAGCTGAAATTTATCCAAATAAGTAACCATTCTCCAATGAATAGTCAAAGTTTAAAAACAGTTTACAAAGGAGAAATCAAAGTACTCTATAGTCATGAAAAACAATGATTAGAGAAATGCAAAACAGAAAAGCTCTAGATATCATCTCATATCTATCATATATAACAAATGCTGAAAGTATGAATTAATGTTGGAATAGTGAACTGCTGAAACTATTCCAGACAACTATTTGGAATTAAAGAACTGTAAAACTGTTCTTACCCTTTAATCCAGCTATAGTACTAATAGGTCTGTATCCCAACGAGATCAAAGCAAAGAAAAATAAATTCTAGCATAAATTTTTTACAATAATCTTTTATTTTTTGTTTCAAATAATTAGAAATTGAAGGAGTGTCCGTTACTTGTAGAAATGCTGAATGAATTGTGGTATAATTTGTGGCATATTATAGTTCTTGTATGCTTTAAGAAATGATGAGATATATAGTTTCAGAAAGGCATAGGAAGTTCTACGCTAATCAATGTAATGATTCAAGAAAATAACAAACACTCCTCATGAAAAATGCTATCCACTTCCAAAAATAGAACTGATAAATTTTGAATGCAAAGTGAAGCCTAACCTTCTCACTTTATTTATTTTACTTACATTTTTGGAACAATATATCTAATAACTAAGTTTTTATGAGGTTTATTAAGTAGGTTTGTTTTTGGGGGAATGAGAGAAATGGAAAGATTTGAAATTCAAAATTTTAAATTCTTAAATAAAAATGAAGGAAAAACAATTGATCTAGAAAAGATATAAAGGAAAAGAATTTAAGAATTATTGGATAAACTAAAAGTTATGATGAAAAAGGAACCTAGATATCAGATTTTAAAAACTTAAAAAGGAAAAATGTCCAGATATCTTGGAACTAGAGAGTGATATAGAATTAGAAACAATTCACCGAGCATGTTCTTAAAGACATTTTAAAATGGAAACTCTTAGGAATATTTTAAACAAATTCCAGAGTTTTTAGGTCTAGGAAAAACATAGCAACTGGACAGAAAAAAAACCCATAAATATCTTGAAGCTACAGACAGAATTATACAAGATTTAGTAGGTACTGCATTAATGGAAAGGAGATCTTAAAATATGATATTCTGTAAGGCACAGAGCTAGAATTATAACAAAGAATAATCCACTCAGAAAAAAACTATATATCCCTTCATGGAAAAAATGGGTGTTTAATGAAACAGAGAACTTTAAAATATTTCTGATCAAAAGAGCAGAGCTTAATACATAATTTGTTACAAGACTCAAGAAACCATAAAAATCATAATGAAGTTATACTATTTACATAAAGATGATATGTTTAACTCCTAAAAACTTCATCAACACTAAGTCAATTAGAAGGAATTTACAGAGACAGAGAATAAGGTTATGTGTTGGTGATATTGGGAAGATCTCAATGAAAATGAGAGAATGAAAGTGAGAGTTTCATGAAAAGAGAAGAAATGCAGAACAAGAATGGAGGAAATTTTCTCATATAAAAGAGACATGCAAGAAAGAGCTTTTATAATGAAGGTGAAAAGTATTGCTTGAATTTCACTATCATGTTAACTCATTCAAAGAGGGAAGACTATGTATGTATGTATGTATATAGATTTGAATAAGCCATAAATAAGCTTCCTAAGTAAAAATCTTCAGGACAAATAGTTTCTAAATGAATTTTATCAAACTTTCAAAGCAAATGAATCCTAATGTAAACTATGTTAAAATAGTTAGAAAGTAGAAGCATAAATCAAAAATTAATTTAAACTAAGTAATTCTACAGAATCATTGAACCAAACAAGAAATAAAAACCATCAATAACATCATTAAATAAAATGATAATTTGAAACAACATACCAAAATATGTGTGGAATTCATCCAGAGCAAGACTTGGGGAAATTTATATTTCTAAATATATATATATAAACACATATGTAAAAGAGAAAAAGAATAGATCAGTGAATTGGGAATGAAGCTAAAAATCAGAAAATACATAAATTAAAATCCCTGAATTAAATCTCAAAGAGAAGACCTAAATAACTAAGACATTAGTAAAATTGAAAGGAAAACCTGACTTTGTAGGAAAAAAAGAAATAGATGAACAATTAAATAATTTTATTTTAAAAAAAAAGAAAGTAAAAACCAAATTACTAGTATTCAAAATTAAATGTATATCCATTAAATGGAAGTAATTATTTAGCTATTTTGCTCAATTTTCTGCTGTTAATACTGGGAAAAAAGTAGTCAAATAAAGATTTTTATATTTTTAAATTGCCCTTAAATAACTGTATTTTAGGGAAAAGAATTTAAATAAATCATAAATAAACTCCTTAATTAATACCAATCAGGGAATTAGAGAAATATAAATTAAAACAACTCTGAAAGATCATCTCACATTTATCTGATTGACTAATACGGTTAAAAAGGAAAAACGATACCTGCTAAATGGCAGAAATCTGTGGAAAAATTTGGGAAACTAACTCACTGATGATGGAGTTATGGGCTATTCCAACCATTCTGGAGAGCAGTTTGGAACTCTGATCCAAGTTCTGTAAAACTGTGTATGCTATTTGCCCCTATCAAATTTGCATCTGAAAGAATTCAAAGAAAAATGAAAAAAAGACGTAGAATACAAATATATTTCAAACAGTTCTTTTCATGGTAGCAAAGAATTGGGAATTGAGAAAATGCTATTCAATTCAAGAATGACTGGGCAAATTTTAGTATATGATTATAATGAAATACTCTTTTATAAGTAATAAGGGCATGAATGGTTTCAGAAAATCCTTGGAAGACTAATATGAACTGATGTAAAGTGAAGTAAAGAGAACCAGGAGATTATTGTACATAATAAATACAATATTGTAATGATGATTAGCTGTGAGAGACATTTACTCTGATCGAGATAATGATCCATGACTATTTCAAAGAACCCATGAAGAAAAATGGTATCACTTCCAGAGAGAGAAACTTACTTGTTTATTAAAGATAAAAACTTACTTTTTAAAGTTTTTTTATCTTTTTGCACCATCACTACTACAAGAATATGCTTTTGATGACATTTTGTGCAAAATTGATATCATATTCTTGAACTTCTCAATGGGAGGCATAGAAGCTGGAGGGAGGAAGAGAAATTAGAGCTAAATACTTAACAATTAATAAAAAAGATTGATAATAAATATGATTATGCAAAATGAAATAAGCAAATCCAGGAGAAAATTAGACCCAGAAATAGTAATATTCTAATAAAATTAACTATGAAAGATCTACTTTATTCAATACAATAATCTATGATAATTCTTTGATTAAAAGCTAATGATGAAAAATGCTATTCATCTCCAGAGAGAACTGATGAACTTGAAACGTACTTTTTTTCCTTTTTCTTTTTGCAACCCAGCAGCTAATATGGAAATATGCTTTGCAAGACTTTACAATTATATTAGCTATCATATTTCTTGCCTTCTCAAGGCAATGAGAGAATTTTGAACTCAAAAATTTTAAAAATTAATGTTCCAAATTAATAAAACAATAATGCAAATAATAAATTATAACATTGGTAGTGTTATAGGAGGCAGAGGAGGTCAGATTGGAATGAAGGGGCAAATATTTGAAATAAATTGGACTAAGAGAATGATTCAATATTTCTGAATTCAAATGCAACCCAACTAATTAGAATGATTTGTTGGAGTCAATAAACACCATGGAGAGTAAGGCTGGTGATGTTTATAAGGGTTGCCAGTATGAAAGTCCATATGGATATGTGATTATAAATGTGCTAAATTTGTAAGGCAGAACAATTATGTGACAGATGCAGAGTTCAAACAGAAGCCTGCAAGAAAAGCTTCCAAAGAAGAATATCATCTACAGCAATCATATCCTTAGAAAAATTCTGGAGCAAAGGAAAAGAGATCAGTGCAGAGTAATGTATATACAACTCTATCTAAAGAAGTCCAGGGAGACTTCACTTATATTAAAAATATGGAGAAAGATTTTCATATAAAGAACTGAAGAAAAAAATAAACTTGCTACTAAAGAAGTTGAAGGACATATGACAAAGAATTGTTTTTTTTTTTCAGGGAAGGAGTTCAGCACAGTTTCTACAATCAATGAAAATCACCCTATCAATAACTTCTGACTTTCCACCTGAACTTTTCCACAGAGGTTATTATTAAAATGAAATAAAAATATGAACTGCCTACTCACCTGGACAGTGGAATACTAGTAGACATTATGTTGTAGATATTATTTGAGAATTGAGAATTTTTTCATTTATTATTTATTTTTTCTTCCATATGCACATGTGTATTTTTAAGTTACAAAATTTCCTTTCACCCACCTTTCTCATCCCACTCCCCTCAGCAGTGAATGATCAGGTTAGCACTGCACATACATATTTTTGATAAACATGTGTAAACTCTAAAGATTAGTCATTTTCATTGTGAGGAATTCGAATTAAGGGAGAGATACAAAAGAGATAATTTTTACCAAGTATCAATCAAATTCTGAAGGGTTGTTTGTTTTGTTTTGTTTTTCTTCCTCTGGGTGGGGATAACATAGCCAGTTGAATACAGTTGTCCTAGCTCTCTGAACTGCTGAAAGGAGCTGCTTCCATCAAGGTTGATCATCTTACAATGTTGTTGTCAATGTGTACATTATTCTCTTGGTTCTGCTCCCTTCACCCAGCATCAGATCTTGTAGTTCATTCCATGCTTCTCTAGAGTCTGACCTTTTATGGTTTCTTATTGAACAACAGTATTCCTTAGTATTCATGTACCATAATTTGTTTAACCATTCCCCAATTGAGGCAACCCCTCAATTTCCAATTCTTTACCACTACTCAAAGAACTGCTATGAAAATTTTGGAACATGTAGTACTTTTCCCATTTTTTTTTGTAATTTCTTCTGGATATAGGTGTAGATTTGGTATTTCTGGGTCAAAGCATATGAACAGTTTTATTGTTCTTTGGATATAGTTCCATATTGTTCTCCAGAATGGTAGGATCTGTTCATAACTCCACCACCAATGCATCCTAATCCTCCCACAACCTCTCCAACATTGATCATTTTCCTTTTACCTCATCTTGGTCAATCTGATAGGTGTGAAGAGATATCTCATTGTTTTAATTCTCATTTCTCTAATTTTTAATGATTTGGAGAATTTTTTCAAACAGTTTTAATTTCTTCATTTGAAAATTGTCCGTTCAAAACTTTTGACCATTTGAGGAATGAATTGTAACCTTACTAATTTGATGCAATTCTATATATTTTAAAAATGAAACGTTTATCAGAACTCCTAGTTGTGAAGATTGATTCCCAGCTTTCTGTTTTTCCTTCTAATTTTTGTACCATTGAATTGCAAAGCCTTTTTTTAATTTAATACAGTCAAAATAATTCATTTTCTAGTTTATAATGTACTCTAATTATTGATTGCTTATAATTTTATCACATTTCCATAGATCTGGTAGGTATAATATTTCTTGGTCTATTAATGTTTTTTTTATGGTGTTGCCCTTTATGTCTAAATCCTGTACCCATTTTGACCTTATATATTGCTCTATTTCTTAACAAGTACCAGGGAGTTTTGTTGACTGCTGCTTTGTAGTATAGTTTTAGATCTGGTAGAGCTAGACCACCTTCCTGTACATATTTTTTCCCCATTACTTCCCTTGCTATTTGACCTTTTTTTGCTCCAGATAAATTTTATTACTATTTTTTTCTAATCAGTAAAGTAGTTTTTGGGTAGTTTGATTGGTCTGGCACTGAATAAGTAATTTAATTTTGGTAGAATTCTCAGTTTTATTAGATTAGCTTTACTTAACTATGATTAATTGACATTTTTCCAATTATTTAGATCTGACTTTATTTGAATGAGAAGTAATTCATAATTATGTTCATACAGTTTCTGAGTTTGTCTTGGGAGTAGATTCCCAAGTATGTAATATTATCTACAGTTACCTTAAATGGAATTTCTCTGTGTATCTCTTGCTCTTGGGCTTTGTTGTTCTTATCTTGAAATATTGATGATTTATGTGGGTATCTTTTGAGAATTTCAAAAAGAAACTTTATAATATTTGTAGACTCTGACTTTGGAGAAAAAAATAACAAAAATTTCTATAGTTAGGATACTTTGAAGTGACTGATTTTCTGAATATTGTGCTGGTGTCAAAAAAACAAAAGAATTCTGCCTCTATTTTATCCAGAGCTATTATTTGTCAATAGAATATTAAATCTGATTAGAAATAATTGCTGCCAGGAATATGCTATAAAACAGGAAGTGGGGATCTTACTTTAATTATTCATGTAGTTTCTGTAAAGATAACATTTAGAACAAGAAAGATATAATTATATGGAGCAATACAAAAATCTTACCTATTTAACCACTGAGATAGACACTGAGATTTTTTTTTTACTTTTATGATTCCCCAGTACCAAATAATTAAAAGGAACCATTGAACAAGAAACTTCATTAGAAAATAAGTGGGAATATTAAAAATCAAGCCATTCCCAATTGACAAATGGTCAAAGGGTATGGAAAGGCAATTTACAGTTGAGGAAATCAAAGCAATCCACAGTCATATGAAAAACTGCTCTAAATCATTACCAATTAGAGAATGCAAATTAAAGCATCTCTGAGGTATTTCCACACACCTCTCAGATTGGCAAATATGATGTAAAAGTACAGTGATCAATGTGTGAGGGAAGTGGGAAAACTGGGACACTAATGAATTGTTGGTGGAGTTGTGAACTGATCCAATCTTTCTGGAAAGCAATTTGGAATTATGCCCAAAATTCAAGAAAAATGTGTATACTTTTTGATCCATGAATTTATACTGGGTCTATACCTTGAAGAGATTATGAAAAGGGTAAAAACATCACTTGTACAAAAATATTCATAGTAGTTCTGTTTATGATAGCAAATAATTGAAATTTAAAGGTCCAGCAAATGGAAGGAGGCTGATGGAACCATTCAGCAGGAGCCTCCAGGCAGTGTGCCCTGAGTGCTCAGCCCACCAAAGGTAAAGGAGTAGAGGGAGACTGCTTAGGTCTGTCCCCTATCCCTGGAACAGGACTCTGGGGCTCTGACTACATTCAGACCCTGGTTGCAATCTAGGCTCCCAATAGATCAGGGACCCCCCTGCCACACACACACACAGTCCCATGGCAGAGGGGAGAACTTGTGGTGATTCACAGAGCAGAAGATCAGTCAGAGCCTCATACACTGAGGTCTTTGTGGGGATGTCCCAATAATACTCAAAAGTTCAGGAAGCTCCCCCAAACCAGACACAAACTGGGGGGAATGAGTAAACAGAAAAAATGAAACTGAACATAGACAATTACTTTGGTCCCATGGAAGATCAAAATAATCTGAATATAAGAAAGTACAAACTTCTGCCTCTAAAGACTCCAAGAAATATAGAAATTGGGCTGAGGATATGACAGAATTCAAGAAAGGGAGATAGAAGGAAAATTGAGGAAAGAAATGTGAGAGGTTTAGGAAAAAATGAAAATGAAGTCAATAGCTTGGTCAAGGAGATTCAAAAAAATGCTGAAGAAAATATGCTAAAAATGAGCTTAGGTCAAATGGATCAAACAGTTCAAAAAGTTATTGAAAACAAATGCTTCAGATGTAGAATGGAGCTAAAGGAAGCTGATGACTTTGTGAGAAATCAAAACACAAAATACAATAGTCAACATCAAAAGTAAGAAAAATTAGAAGAAAATGTGAAATATCTCATTGAAGAAACAACTGATCTCGAAAACAGATTCAGGAAAGTTAATTTAAAAAAAGTATTGGGATACCTGAAAGTTATGATCAGGAAAAGAGCCTTGACCCCATTTTTATAAAATTCCTACAGGAAAATTGTCCTGATATCCTAGAAGCAGAAAGCAATTGAAAGAATCCACCTATCCACCCCAGAAAGAGATCCAACCCAACCCCCAGAAATATTATAGTCAAATTCCATAACTCCAAAGTCAAAGAGAACATATTACAAGCAGCCAGAAGGACACAATTTAAATATCATGGAACTGCAGTCAGGATCACACAGGACATGGCAGCAACTATATTAAGGGCTTGCAGGACTTGGAATATAATATTCTGGAAGGGAATAGAGCTTGGAATGCAAATGAGAATCAACTACCCAGCAAAACTGAACATTCTCTTCCAGGGAAAAAGATGGACTTTCAATGAACCAGGGGACTTTCAAATGTTCCTATTGAAATGACCAGAGCTGACCAGAAAGTTTGACCTTCAATTACAGGACTCTGGTGAAGCATAGAGACTGGAGGAGCAGGTTAAATTATGAGGTACTTAATTATGATGAACTGTGTGTATTCCTGCATAGAAAAATGATACTGATAATACTCATATGAAAATTCTCATTTAATAGAGCAGGTAGAAGGAGCTTTTATAGAAGAAGCACAGGAGAAAGCTGAATGTGAGGATATAATATATGGCAAAAATGGAGTCAATGCATGAAAGGGAAATATACTAGGAGTAAGAGAAAGGAGAGGTAGAATAGGCTAAGATATTTTTTATTAAAGATATTTCATGGAACTTGGCTATAATATTCCTGGGAGTTGGTTTTTTGGGATCTCTTTCTCAAGGGGTATCTGTGGATTCTCTTCATTTCTATTTTGCCCTCTGCTTCTAGGATATCAGGGCATTTTCCTGTAGTAATCCTTTGAAAATGATGTCAAGGCTCTTTTACGGATCATGACTTTCAGGTATTCCAATAATTTTTAAATTATCTTTCCTAGGTGTGGCTAGGTGGTACACCACCTATAGTAGATAAAGCACCGGCCCTGGAGTCAGGAGTACCTGGATTCAAATCTGGTCTCAGACACTTAGTAATTACCTAGCTGTGTGGCCTTGGGCAAGCCACTTAACCCCATTTGTCTTGCAAAAAAAAAAACCCTAAAAAATTATCTTTCCTAAATCTGTTTTCCATATCAGTTGTTTCTTCAATGAGATATTTCACATTTTCTTCTAATTTTTCATTCTTTTGGTTTTGAAGCATTGAATCCTGATTTCTTGTAAATTCATCAATCTCCCTGAGTTCTATTCTTTGTCGGAAGGATTTCTTTTCCTCAGAGAGTTTTCTTATCTCTTTTTCTATCTGGCCAATTCTGCTTTTTAAAGCATTCTTCTCCTTAATAACTTTTTGAACTCTTTTATCCATTTGACCTAAGCTGGTTTTTAGCATGCTATTTTCTTCAGCATTTTTTTGGATTTCATTGAATGAGCTGCTGGCTTCATTTTCATGTTTTTTCCTGCATCGCTCTCATTTCTTTTCCAAGTTTATCTTCTAACTCTCTCATTTGATTTTTAAGTTCTTTTTTGAGCTCTGTCATAGCCTGAGCCCAATTTCTGTTTTTCTTAGAGTCTTTAGATGCAGGAGCTTGTGCTTCCTCATCTTCAGACTGAGTGTTTTGATCCTTCTTGGGCTCACAGGAAAAATATTTCTCAATGGTGTTCCTCTTGTCTCTCTGCTTGCTCATTTTCCCAGCCTTAGCCTGTTTTGGGGGTGCCTCCTGAGCTTTTGGGACACTCCCACAAGAGTCTCAGTGTGTGAGACTCTGTCCTCCCTCCTGGCCTGTGAATGACCATAAGCACCCCACCTCTGCCACGGGGCTGAGGTTGGGGAGGTCCTACTATTCTATGGGGGGGGCCTAGACTGTGATCAGGGTCGGAATATGTTCATAACACCAGAATCCTGTTCCAGGGGCAGAGTACATAGGTCAGAATTCTCTCTCCACTCTCCTCCCTAGGTTCAATGGGCTTATGCCCTGGGGTCTCCTGCTTACAGGCTCTGTCTGCTTCTGTTTCCTTGATCTGGGCTGCCAAAGACCAAGTTGCTTGCTGTGTGCCCTGAGGGTGGGACTTCATGTGCTCCCACTAGCAGATGTCCCCCTGCTGTTCCCCCAATTTGTGCCTGGTGCTCTCCAGGACATAGATCCAGGATACCCCCGCCCCCCCCGCTGCTGTGAGCCAAGGCTCCCAGTGCCCAGGGACTGCCTCTGGGAGGGTGAAGTTATTTCACTCTGGCAGTCCACCCTTCTGGTAGGCTGTCCCTCCTACCCTGGGGAGCAAAGCCTTTTGATCTTTTCCAGGTTACCTTGAGTAGGAGAACTGCCTCACCGGGTCCCTCTGTGGGTTCTTTCTCTCAAAAATTTAGTTAGAGTCCTTAGTTTAAAAGTTTTATGAGTGAGTGCCTAAGACAGGATAATCTCTTATTGCCATCTTGATTCTGCCTCCTCCCAAGTTAAAGAGAAAATATTATAAGCAGCCAGAAGGACACAATTTAAATACTGTGAAGCTTCAATCAGGATCTCACAGGACTTAGCAGCAACTACATTAAAAGCTCATATGGCTTGGAATACAATACACTGGAAGGCAAAAGAGCTTAGAATGCAACCAAGAATCAACTACCCAGCAAAAATGAATGTCCTCTTCAGGGAAAAAATGGACTTTCAATGAACCAGGGGAATTTCAGATGTTCCTGTTGGAATGGCCAGAGCTAAACAGAATGTTTGATCTTCAAATACAGGACTCAGTGAAGCAGAGAGTGGAGGAGAAGAGGAAAATATAAAGGACTTAATGATGATGAACTGCATATATTCCTGTATAGAAAAATGACACTGATAATACTCATATGAACCTTCTCAATTAACAGAGCAGGTAGAAGGAGCTTTTAAAGATGAAGCGCAGGAGAAAGCTGAACTTGAAGATAAAATATGGTGTAAAAATGGAGTCAATAGAAAAAAGGGAAATGTAATGAGAGAAAGAAAAAGGAGAGGGGAATAGGCCAAGATATTTTTTTTCTTTATTACAATGAGCTATTGCAATGATATGGAAGGGGGGAAGGCAAGGGGAATGAGGGAATTTTTGCTCCCATCAGAGGTGGCTAGAAGAGGAAACAGCATATATACTCAATGGGGTATAGACATCTAGAGTAAAAAGTAGGGGGCGGATAGGGGGAAAGGGTGGGGATGTGAATGGAGCAGAGGATGGACCATGGGGGAAGAGTGGTCAGATAGAACAGATTTTCTTTTTTCTTGCAAGGGGCTGGGATTGGATGGCCTGTCAGGCACCATAGGGCCAGGTAGATGCTGGACCGAAGGGGTGGTATGGGGGCTCAGGGCCTCTTGCCCCCAGGGCCAGTTATCTGTCTGCTGCACCACTGCAGCTACCCTACTGCAGAGTCAGTGAAAGGAGAGAGACAATATAGAACATGGTAGTGGAGAAATATGAAAGGAGGGAGTCGCAATCAGCAATGGCAATGGTGGAAAAATATGGAAATAAATTTTGTGATGGGCTTATCATAAAGAATGTGATCCTGCCAAGACAGAGTTGGTGGTGTTGGAACACAGACTGAACCACATTTATTATTATTATTATTATTATTATTATTATTATTATTATTATTATTATTATTTTGGGGGGGGGTGCAGGGCAAATGGGCCTGGGTGACCCACCTGGGGCCGCATAGCAGGGTGATCATTGGGTGTCTGAGGTCAGATTCGGACCTGCATGCTCTTGGCTCAAGGGTCAGTGCTCTGTAGGCCACCCAGCCACCCCTACTATTATTACTATTTTATTTTATTTTAGTTCTTTTTTTCTGGTTTTGGTTTATGCAGGACAGTGGGGTTGGGGTGGCTTGCATGTCACACAGCTGGGTGATTGTTGGGCATACAGGGCTGGATATGAGCTTGTGTGCTCCTGGCTCCAGGGCTGGTGCTCTGTCCACTGTGCCACCTGGCCATATCTACAATTATTACTATTTTTTTTAAATTTTAATTTCAATTTTTTTCTCTCCCCTTTCCTTTATCCCTCAAGTGAGTCTATATTTGGAGGGGGATTTTGTTTACTGTTAAACAAGAATATTTTATTAATGTATAAAAACATTGTACAAAATTAGAATAAATAAATATTATATAAAACAGAAAAAATATTAAGGGGAAAAACAATGCTTTGTAAATTGAACATATATTTGTAAAGTGTTTCACATATTTAGGGGTTCCAAAAATCTTAGTGTAGTCTTAAGCTTTAATAACTGCTGAGTATGAATGCGGCAAATTTGTAAAAGATCTTCTACAAGTTTAATTAAGCTTCTTTTGTGCTTTTTTAGCTTCATAAATTTTGAATAATAACTTTATTTTGTTTAAAAAATAAAGATATTTCATGTAGGTTTTTGCAATGATATGGAAGGTGGAAGGCAAGGGGGGATGAAGGAACCTTCATTTTCATTGGAAATGGCTCAGAGAGTTGACAGCATGCACACTCAATAGGGTATAGACATCTAGAGGAAAAAGGAGAGAAGGGGGAGTGGAGGAAGGGGAGCAATGTGGGTGATAGAGCAGAGGGTAGATCATAGGTAAGGATAGTCAGATTGAATATATTTTCTTTTTTACTTTTTTCAAGGGTGCTGGGATTCAGTGGCCTGTCCAGGAACACAGTGCCAGGTGATTGCTGGATCTTAGGGGTGGGATGTGGTCTTGGGGCCTCTTGGCCCCAGGCCTGGTGTTCTATCTGCTGCACCACTTGCCTGCCCCACAGCACATTTTTGAAGAGGCACAGAGTGAAAGGCAAGAGAAAATACAATAGAAGGTAGTGGGGAGGAATGGATGGAGGGAATTACAATCAGCAACAGCAACTGTGGAAAAATATGGAAGTAACTTCTATGATGGACTTATGATAAAGAATATAATCCACTGGAGACAGAACTGATGGTATCAGAACACAGAATGAAACACATTTTTTTTCTTTCATTTACTTTATTTCTAATGAGGTTTTATATTTTTGTAGGGGAGGGTGTATTATGTTTACTCTTTTTTTTAGGTTTTTGCAAGGCAATAGTATTAAGTAGCTCACCCAAGGCCCAAGGTAATTATTAAGTGTCTGAACATGGATTTGAACTCAGGTACTCCTGACTCCAGGGCTAGTACTCTATCCACTGTGCAACCTAGCCACTCCAATGTTTACTAATAAAAAAAGAATATTTTAGCAATGTGTAAATAAAAAAATAAAATATTTCTAAAAAAAATTGGAAATTGAGGGAATGTCCATCAATTGGGGAATGGCTGAACAAATGGTATATGTACCTTATGGAAGACTATTGTTCTATTAGATATCATGAGCGATGGGATTGCAGAGAAACTTGGGAAGACTTGAACGAACTGATGCTAAGTAAGTGAACAGAACCAGAAGAACATTCTACACCCTAACAGCAACATGGGGGTGATGATCAACCTTATTGGACTTCCTCATTCCATCAGTGCAATAAGCAGTAACAATTTTAGGGTTTCTGCAATGGAGAATAATATCTTTATTCAGAGAAAGAACTGTGGTGTTTAAACAAAGACCAAAGACCTCAATTTTTTAAAAAGAAAAACTTGTTATCTATTCCTAAATTTGCTATCTCTAATATTTTATTTTTTTCCTCAAGCATATGATTTTTCTCTCAACAAATTCAATTTTCATCAATGTATGGAATGGAAACAATGTAAAGACTATCAGACTGCCTTCTGTGGGGGTGAAGGGAGTGGGAAGGGAGGGTGGAGGAAATTGTATAAAATTCAAACCTTATCAAAAATAATTCATAAAAATTACTATTGTATATAATTGGGTAATAAATAAAATGCTTTTATAATAAAAAGAAAAAAGGAAAATAAATGGAGTAGGACTACATATTTTCTCATTTGATTCCCCCTTTCCTTCCTTCCACATCATGAGTCAGGTTAAAATTTTCCAAAAAGCTGACAAATAAGGGCAGCTAGGTGGTGTAGTGGATAAAGCACCAGCCTTGGAGTCAGGAGTACCTGGGTTCAAATCTGGTCTCAGACACTTAGTAATTACCTATCTGTGTGGCCTTGGACAAGCCACTTAACCCCATTTGCCTTGCAAAAACCTAAAAAAAATCTGACATATCTAATACTTACTTGATCCAAGAGTGAGACAAGATTTAGGTGATACCTCCAACTCCAAGGTGGAAGTTCTAGAACATATTCTGCCTGTGTTAAACATAAATGGCCCTATCTACATGAGTTCAGTGTCTTCATACTTAGTTTATGCCCAAAGACCATATAGGTCTTTACAACCTTGCTTACTGGACATCTGGATTCCTATATGGAAATGAGGAATGCTGACATCTACCTAATCTAAATGTTATTTTATATACAAAATATATTAGAGCAAAGGAAAACTAAATTTTGTGACCTGTTTCGATCTCCTATGAGTTCCTAATTCTATCCTAACAAACTCTGAACTAATAGACTATCAGCATCATGTCTACCCCCACCAACTTTTAGCATTGTTAATAAGGACCAGAAGGTCTTGTGACTCACAATCTAGTTGAGTTAGGGGATGATTGGTACAAAAACATAGGGTAGAGTGGATGGATATCTACCTATTATCTAGTATTCTTTTTGTCATGTATGCGTTTTCTTAAAGGAACAAAGACTTCTACTAAAATGGAACACAGAGGATGGTTAAAACAGGAAAAAGGAAGCAACAACTATTTCCTGATTTGTGTTGACTACCCTTGTCAAGTTGGGTGTTAATATAATAAGATTAAAACTTAATTGGTCCATCAATCAATCAAGCAATTAACCATGCTTGGTACCAGATTAATAGTACTTGCTTGATAAATCACACCAGGTAAAGAGGCACAAAGATTTATAATTTTAGAGGGAAAGAAGGGAGGGTGGAAACATTGAGTAAATGCTATTTAATAGATTTGGTCCAAAGATTTGGGTTTAAAAATAAATCCTGCTCTAAAGAGAATGGGGGGGGGGATGGAAAGAAAAGGGAAGAAGGGACTAATAAGTGGGAAGGCTGAAAGATTAATTTTAAAAGAAAAGTTAAAGGGGAAAGGGAGTAAAACTTTGGTGAGGAGGAATAAGAGGAAAGGAAAGAGAAAAAGATAGCATGCTGGAAATGGAGAATTAGCAATATTAATTGTGAATATGAATGGGACAAATTCTCCCATAAAATGGAAGTGGAGAGCAGAATGGATTAAATGACACAATCCTACAATTTGTTATTTTCAAGAAACACATTTGAAGTAAAGATATACACACAAGATAAAGATAAAATGATGGAGCCAAATCAATTGTGCTTCAGTTGTAGTAAAAAAATCATGGGTAGTGATCGTGATTTGCAAATAAAATAAAGCAAAAATTGATGTCATAAAAAGGGATTAGGAAGGAAACCACATCTTCTTTAAAAGGCACCATAAGAAATGAAGTTATATAATTATTATGCATGTATACACCTTGTGGTATAGCATCCAAATTCCTAGAGGGAAATCTGAGTCAATTACAAGGAGACATAGACAGCAAAATTTTAATAATAGAGGACTTCAATCTCCCTCTCTCAGAAGTGTATAAATATAACCACAAAATAAACAAGAAGTAAGTGAAGAAGGTAAATAATATCTTAGAAAACTCTGATATGATAGATCTTATAGAAAACTTAATGAAGAAAAGAATATACATTTTTCTCTATACTATATGGCATCTAAACCAAAACTGACCATGTGTTAGTGCATAAAAACCTTATATATTCAATGCAGAAAGTCAGAAATAATAAATGCATACTTTCCAGACTGTGATGCAATAAAAATTATATGCAGTAAAGGGTCATGGAAAGATATACCAAAAATTCATTGTTAACTAAATGACTTAACATTAAATGAGTGGAGAAAATGGAAATTCATACAAACAATCAATAATTATATCCAAGAAAATGATAACAATGAGACATCATACAAAAATTTATGGGTTGTAGCCAAGGCAATTTTGAGGGGAAATCTTTTATATCTCTAAATAATTATACTAATAAAATAGAGAAATAGGAGATCAATGAATTGGGAATGCAACTAAAAAAGTCAGATAAAGAGCAATTTAAAACCCCTCAATTAAATACCAAATCAGAAATTCTGCAAATCAAAGGAGATATTACTAAAATTAAAAACAGGAAAAACATTAATTTAATGAATAAAACTAAGTTGGTTTTATTTTATTTTTTATTAAACATTTTATTTATTTTGAGATTTACAATTTTTCCCCTAATCTCACTCCCCCCCACAGAAGGCAATTTGTCAGTCTTTACATTGTTTCCATGGTATACACTGATCAAATTGAGTGTGATGAGAGAGGAAAACATATCCTTAAGGAAGAAACATAAAGTATAAGAGATAGCAAGGTCAGAAAATAAGATAACACATTTTTTTTTCTAAATTTAAGGTAATAGTCCTTGATCTTTGTTCAAACTCCAAAGTCATTTCACTGGATACAGATGGTATTCTCCATTGCAAAAAGACCCATATTGTCCCTGATTGTTGCACTGATGGAATAAGTGAGTCCATGAAGGTTGATCATCACACCCATGTTACTGTTAGGATGTTCAATGTTTTTCTGGTTCTGTTCATCTCACTCAGCATCAGTTCATGCAAATCCCTCCAGGCTTCCCAGAATTCTCATCTTGACAAATAGATTCCCAGGTATTTTATATTGTCTGAGGTTACTTTGAATGGGATTTCTCTTTCTAGCTTTCCCTGCTATACCTTACTATATATATAAATATATATAAAATAAACCCTCATAAATTTTCTATTTTATATCCTGCAATTTTACTAAAATTGCTAATTGTTTCCAGTAGAGTTTTGGATAATTTCTTGGAATTCTCTAGGTAGACCATCATGTCATCTGCAAAGAGTGAGAGTTTGTCTTCTCCTTCCCACTTCTAATTCCTTCAATTTCTTTTTCTTCTCTAATTGCTAACATTTCTAAGACAATATTGAATAGTAGTGGTGATAATGGGCACCCTTGTTTCACCCCTGAACTTATTGAGAATTGATGCAAAATTCTTAAATAAAATATTTGCAGTGAGATTACAGCAAGTTATTACTAGAATAATCCACCATAATTTATACCAGGCAGATAAGAATGGTTCAATATTTGAAAAAATACTCAACATAATTGAAAATATCAATAGCAAAATCAAAAAGAATTCATATGATTATCTCAAAAGATGCTGAAAACTCCTTTGATAAAACATCACATCATTCCTATTTAAAAATATTAGAATGTATAGGAATAAAATAATTAGTAGTATCTATCTACTATACCATTAACAACTATTATATGTAATGAGGATAAGCAAGAAGCATTTCCAATAACATCAGGGATGAAACAAGGGTATACATTATCACCAGCACTATTCAGCATAGTATCAGAAATATTAGCTTTAGCCATAAGACAATAAGAATTTGAAGGGATTAGAATTGGCAATGAGGAAGCAACACTTTCACTCTTTGCTGATGATGTGATGGTATACTTAGAGAACTCAAAAAAATCATCTAAACAAACTACTTGAAACAATTAATAAATTCAACAAAGTAGCAAAAAGAAACCCACATAAATGATCAGCATTTATATATTCACACGTACACACACGTGTGTGTACATATGTGTGTACATGATGTGTGTATGTGTGTGTGTGTAAATAACTCCAAAAGCAAGAGATAGAAAACTTCAATTTAAAGTAATTATAGATAGTATTTAATTCTAGGGAATCGACCTTCCAAGACTAACCCAGAAACTGTATGAACATAATTGCAAAGCACTTCTCACACAAATAAAATCAGATCAAAACAGCTGGAAAAATGTTAATTGTTCATGGTTAGGTTAAACTAATACAGTAAAAATGAAATTCTACCCAATTAAAATTATTCAGTTCTATACCAATCAAACTACCAAATAGTTATTTTACTGAGTTAGAAAAATAGTAACAAAATTCATCAAGAGCAACAAAAGGTCAAAGGGAACTGATGAAAAGAAAAATGTAAAGGAGGGTGACTTAGCTCTACCAGATCTAAAACTATACTATAAAGCAGCAGCCATCAAAACTGCCTGGTATTGGTTAAGAAATAGAGTAATGAATTATTAGATTAGGATAGGTTCAAAAGAAACAGTAGTAAATGATTACAGCAATATATAGTTTAACAAATCTGCAGACATTAGATTCTCAGGCAAGAAATCAATATCTAACAAAAATTTTCAGGAAAACTGGAAAGTAGTATGGCAAAAATTATGCATCAACCCACATTTCACACTTTATACCAAAATAAGGTCACATGGGTACAGGATTAAGACATAAAATGGAACACCATAGACAAGTTAATAGAGCAGTAAATACTCGTATATATCAGATCTATGGAAAGGGGAAGCATTTATGACCAAGTAAGAAATAAAATACATTATAAATTGCAAAATGAATGATTTTTACTATATTAAATTAAAAATTCTTTGCACTAATAAAATCAATGTTGCCAAAATTAGAAGGAAAGCAGAAAACTGGGAGACAATCTTCACAACTAGGAGTTCTGATAATGGTATCATTTCTAAAATATATAGAGAAATATATCAAATTTATAAGGTTGCAAATAATTCCAAATTTGATAAATGGTAAAAGGATATGAATAGACAGTTTTCAAATGAAGTTAAAATTATATATAATCATCTGAAAAAAATGCTCCAAAATCATTATTGATTAGAGAAACATAAATTAAAGCATCAATGAGATACTTCCTCATACCTTTCAGATTGATTAAGATGGCAAAGATAGAAAGATCAATGTTGGAGAGGTTGTGGTAGTATTGGGACTTTAATACAATGTTGCTGAAGTTGTGAACTGATCCAACTATTCTAGAGAGCAATGAGGAACTACACCCAAAGCATAATAAAGTTGATCCAACCTTTTGACCCAGCAATTTCAATTATAGGTGTCTATCTGGAAGAAATCATAAAAACTGGGAAAAGTCCCAAATCTTCCAAAATTTTCATAGCTGCTCTTTTTTGTGGCAGGAAAAAAATTGGAAACTGAGAGGAGGGTCATCAATTGGAGAATTAAAGTTAAAGTATGTGAATGTTATAGAATGTTATAGAATATTAATGTCCTATAAAAAATTATAAATGGTTGGACTCGAAAGAAACATGAAATGAATCACAGGATCTGATGCTGAGGGGAGGGAAAAATCCAAGAAAACATTCTCAACATTAACAACAACATTGTGAGTTGATCAACCTTGATAGTTGCAGCTCCTCTCAGCAGTTCAGAGCACTAGGACACCCCTATCATTTTGGCTATGGACAATGCTATTCCCATTCAGAGGAAGAAAAACAAAACAAAAGAAAATCCCTTCAGAACCTGATGAACATTAAATTCACTTTTTGGAAAAATGTCTCCTATGTTCTTCTTTCCCTTAATTCTAATTTCTCAAACAGAAAATGACTAATATGCAAACAAATTTAACACAAATATGAATGTACAATTAATCTGACTTCTTGCCATTGAATGGTGAGTTGTAGAAAGGGAGGGTAGAAGGACAATATGTAATTTAATACACAGACACACACACACACACACACACACACACACACACACACACATATATATACATACTTCGAGGAATTTTGAAAAACTCTTATAGCATGTAATTGGAAAAATAAAAATATCAATACAAAGAGAAAATTTTTCCCTGTCCAAAAACAAAGAAAGAAAGGAAATTAACTGGTACAATGTTTAGAAAACCTAGAGACAGAACTCTCAGCTTTCACATGCTGTATAATGAAAATCCAGGAAGCTATGGTAAAATATCATAAGGAGAATTATACTTCTTCTTCCTGAGTCCAGAGCTTGGAGACAGAAAAATGACTGCAACAGTGAAGAAGAGATTTGGGAACTCCTAAATTTGACAAAAAGAAAGGAAAGAAAAGAGAAAAAGAAAGAGAAATTCCTTCATTTGTCTTCTTACTGATCCTGGGAGGATGGTGATTTGCTTCTCATAAAGTAGTAAGGGTTATGGGAAAGTTTTCATCTTTGAGGATGTGTAGAGACTACATCAGGCATTCAAAAGAAACCTGATATCATGGCTCTCCAGGATTTGGCCTAATGGAGCCAATGCAACCAAACTCTCCATGAGTACATGGACCTAGATAAAGCTAAGGTATCTTATTGTTAAGCAGAGAGATAAATCAATTAGAAAATACAGGTACAGACCAGCATTTGATCCATTTTAGGTGGCTGCCATTGAGAATTATTCACAATCAGTCTCATAAAGATAAAGTCTTCTTGCTACTGTCTCCACAATAAAGATCTGCAAAGAAAAAAGGTAAAATTCCTAGAGAATGGTTTTGCTATATTGTACCTATGCACTAACCCCAATCCCTACAGATAGCCACACCCTATGATAAGCCTGAATTGAGTTGAATTATATTCTTCCTTATGGGGAGAGCTCCAAATGGTTTCTAACTTTAGCTATGGTTCTCTCCTATTATACATTTATATAGATGTGAGTTGATCACTGATCTCCCAGGGGTGAGGAGAGATGTCTAAAAATCATGGCTCACACAGTAGTTTAAATGAGGGAAGAACACTGAAAATACTTAGGATATGGGATGATTGAATGATCAAATAATGAACCACTGCAACCTAGAGAAAGGATCCTTTGATGACATATGTAGAGTCCTAACAATGGAATGGAGAGCAGAAACCAATTCACATGGAGCAATATGAAGAGGCTGCTAGGGACAGCAATGAAAATATCAAGTCCAATATTTTCTGGCTGTTATTAGCTATCTGGTAGAATCTGAAGTAACCATATTATAGTATAGTGAGTAAGTGGGTTTATCACATTTAGAAAGCAGAGATGAGTTCTTTCCTTTTAAGAACTTTATAATGAAGAGTGAAGGGGCTCAACTAATTGATTTATTAAGTAGAAAAATCTCTAATTACAGGTAGGACCTGTTCATAATTAAGAAATGTCAGACCTCTAGTGAGAAGTGTAGCTCCTTATTCCAGAGGTTTTATTTTATCACAAGTCAGAAACATTAAACAAGAGAATGAACTTGGGGCAACTTTATAAAGAAAGTTCATTTTGTTATATACATTTTCTTATCTTATTATGTCTCCGCAGAGAAGATAGGACAAAGTAGGGAGTGGGAAAGCTTTTTGCCAATGAAGTGGTGAATTGGTAAGAAATTATAAGAGAAAGTCAAACAGCAAATAATCTGAGGCATCATTAGAGCAACAGCTTTGAAAGATGAGGTTAAGTGCATCTAAAGAAGCTCAGTATATTTTTATTGTCATTCCCCAGGGCTACTAGAACTTTTACCTCATATTCATACAATAAAGAAGCTTCTTTTCCAGATATTCGTGAAGTTTAGCACTATACTGATGACATAATGTTCACCAGAATCCTTGGGAGTAGAGTGACTGAAATCCTGCATAGGACGTTGGGCAATATGAGAAATAAGTGGTAGGAAATCAGTCCTAAGAAAATCCAAGTTCTAGTTCACTCAGTTAAATTTTCAAGAATATAGTATAATGGGTGAAATTCAGAGGATTCTAGGAACACATTGGAATAAGCTTACAATGATCACATTCCCATGATCTAAGAAGTTAGTAAAGGACTGCAGATTTAGTACAATTCTCAATACATGAGTATACTCATGGTCCCCATTTAGTGATTGCAAGTAAAAATAGACAGACTTGCAGGTAGAACTTCACATGGTTTCTAAGAGGTCTTGGAAAATCTTCTGCCATTTATGACCCTGAAAGGTCTTAAAGGTCTCTGTCCATAAAGATTATGCTGAGTAGAGTATGATACTTCAGGTTAATGCTCTTTGACTTTCTCTTATAATTTCTCACTACTTCGCAACTTCATTGGTAAAAAAAAAAAAAAAAAAAAAACTTGCTTTCAGTTCCCTTACACAGTGGTGGGGAACTTCCAGCTGGTGGTGCCTTATAGATCTGGTTTTTCCAGGGCAGTTGCAGATGGGCAAGGAATTTCAATAAATCTAGGAGCTTTTATGGGTGAATTAATTCAAGGTTTGGCCAAATATAGCCCATGAATGAATGTTACGAATATCGAAAAGTCTCTTGGCAGTAAGAAAGGTTTCCCACACCTGTCCTAAAGTGTCAATTCAATAAAAAACTTTTAAAAAGTGGTTGCTCACTGATCCTTACTTGCTACTGAACAGATGACATATGGTCACACAATTGTCCTTTAACCAGGCCTACTTATTATGGATTGCAAATTTGTTCTTTTCATTATATGGACTTACTAAAGGCTTTTAAATAGCTAAACATGAATGTTACACTAAAAATTATGTTGTCCTGGGCCCTTCCTCATTTCTGTATAGCAGTACTTCCCTTCACAAATAAGTATTAAGGTTTTTTCCTAGATTGCTCTTTTGATTTACTTTTTATTCTTTATAATAAATATTTTATGTGTTTTTCAATTATATACAATAGTGGTTTATACCTATAATTTTTCTGTAAGATTTTGAATCTTACAATTTTTCTGGCACCCTCCCTTTCCTCCCCCCACCTCCCCATAGAAGGCAGTCTGATAATCTCTACATTGTTTCTGTGCTATACATTGATCAAAATTGAATGTGTGCAGAGAAAAAAATCATATCGTTGAGCAAAAAAATAAAATTGTAGAAAGCAAAATTATGAAGTATACAAGGCAATTTTTTAAATTGAAGGTAGTAATGTTTGATCTTTGTTTAAATTCCACAGTTCTTTCTCTGGAAACAAACATTATTCTCCATCGCAGATACCCTAGAATTGTCCCTGATAATTGCACTGATGGAATGAACAAGTCCCTTAAGATTCAGCTGAAGTGAAAAAAGCAGGGGTAGCAATCCTTATCTCAGACAAAGCAGCTGTAAAAATAGATAGCATTAAAAGTGATAAGGAAGGAAACTATATTCTTCTAAAATGTACCATAGACCATAAAGTAATTTAAATATGGAATATATATGCACCCAATGGGATAGCAGCCAAATTCTTAGAGGAGAAGCTGAAAGAACTACAGGAAGACATAGACAGCAAAACTCAATTAGTTGGAGACTTCAACCTCTGGCTCTCAGATCTAGATAAATCAAATCATAAAATAAACAAGAAAGAAGTTAAGGAGTTAAATAGAATGTTAGAAAAACTAGATATAATAGACTTATGGAGGAAATTGAATGGGGATAGAAAGGAATATACCTTTTTCTCTGCTGTACATGGCACTTATACAAAAATTGACCATGTACTAGGGCATAAAAATGTAAGAATCAACTGTAGAAAGGCAGAAATAGTGAACATATCTTTCTCAGATCACATTGCAACAAAAATCATATGCAATATTGGGCCAAGGAAATATAGACTCAGAACCAAATGGAAACTGAATAACCTAATTTTAAAGGAGTGGAACAAAAAACAAATGATAGAAAAAATTAATCATTTTATCCTAGGCGATGAAAATAATGAAACAAAATACCAAAACCGATGGGATTCACACAAACGGCTGTCAGGGGATATATTATATCTTTAAATGCTTACATGAATAAATTAGAGAAAGAGGAAATCAATGAACTAAATATGCAACTAAAAAATAAGAGAAAGAAAAAAATTAAAAATTCCCAATTAAATACCAAGTTAGAAAATCTAAAAATTAAAGGAAAAATTAATACAAATTGAAAACAAAATATCTAATGAATTAATAAATAAAACCAAGAGTTGATTTTATGAAAAAAAACAATAAAATTGATAAACCTCTGGTCTATTTGTATTAAAAAAAGAAAGAATAAAAGCAAATTGATAGTATAATAAATGAAAATGGTGAACTCACCACCAATGAGGAGGAAATTGAAGTAATAATTTGAAATTATTTTGCCCAACTCTATGCCAATAAATTTGACATTCTAAGTGAAATGGAGGAATATTTACAAAAATGCAAGTTGCTCAGGTTAAATCAATAGGAGATTAAATACTTAAACAACCCTATTTCAGCAAAAGAAATTCAACAAGCCATCATTGAACTCCCTGAGAAAAAATTTCTAGGGCCTGATGGATTCACAGTTGAATTCTACCATGCATCTAAGGAACAATTGGTTCCAATTCTATATAAAATATTTGGAAAAAATAGGGGAAGATGGAACTCTGCCTAACTCTTTCTATGAAACCAATATTGTGCTGATACCTACCAAGGAAAAATTAAAAGAAAGAAAATTTTAGACCTATCTCCCTGATGAATATAGATGCCAAAATCTTAAATAAAATCTTAGCAAAACAATTACAACCAATTATCACTGGGATAATACATTATGATCAAGTAGGATTTATCCCAGGAATGCAGGGTTGGTTCAATATTAGGAAAACTGTTAGGATAAACAATTATATCAACAACAAACCTATCAGAAATTATATGATCATATCAATAGATGCTGAAAAAGCTTTTGACAAAATACAGCACCCATTTCTACTAAAAACACTAGTGAGTGTAGGAATAAATGGACTGCTCCTTAGAATAATTAGCAGTATCTATCTGAAACCATCAAAAAACATTGTATTCAATGGAGAGAGGCTTGAGGCATTCCCAATAAGATCAGTGGTGAAAAAAGGATGCCTATTATCACCACTTCTACTGAATATCATATTAGAAATGTTAGCTTCAGCAATTAGAGAAGAAAAAGAAATTGAAGGAATTAGAATTGGGAAGGAAGAGGCAAAACTCTCACTCTTTGCAGATGACATGATGGCATGCCTAGAGAATCCCAAGAAACCATCCAAAAAAACTACTGGAAACAATTAGCAATTTTAGCAAAGTTGCAGAATATAAAATAAATCCTCATAAATCCTCAACTGTTCTATATATTACTATGAAGATACAACAGGAAAAGCTAGAAAGAGAAATCACATTCAAAGTAACCTCAGACAATATAAAGTACCTGGGAGTCTATTCGCCAAGGCAGATTTAGAAACTTCTTGACAACAATTATAAAACAATTCTCACACCAATTAAATCAGATTTAAATAACTGGGCAAATATCAACTACTCATGGATAGGTAGAGCTGCTATGAATATTTTTGCACAAGTGATGATTTTACCCTTTTTCATGATCTCTTCAGTGTATAGACCCCATATAAGTATTACTGGATCAAAGGGTAGGCTCATTTTTCCTTGCCCTTTGGGTGTAATTTCAAACCATTCTCCAGAAAGGTTGGATCAGCTCACAGCTACACCCAAAATTTATTAGTGTCCCAGTTTTCCCACATCCCTTCCTATATTGCTCATTGTCCTTTCTGGTCATATTGCCCAAACTAAGAAGTGTGATGTGGTACCACAGTGATACTTTGATTTGCATTTCTCTAATAAGTAATGATTTGGAGCAATTTTTCATATGACTATGGATAACTTTGACTTCCTCATCTGTAAATTGCTTTTGCATTTCCTTTGACTATTTGTCAATTGGGGAATGAATTCTTGCTTTATCAATTTGACTCAGTTTTCTATATATTTTAGAAATGAGTCCTTTGTCAGATATACTAATTGTAAAAATTGTTTTCCAACTTACTACACTTATTTTAATTTTGGTTGCAGTGGTTTTGTTTGTGGAAAAGCTTTTTAACTTAATGTAATCAAAATTATCTAGGTTTCTTTTCATGATGTTCTCCATCTCTTCCTTGGTCATAAACTTCTTCCATTTCCATAGATCTTACAAGCAATCTATTCCTTGATTTCCTAGTTTGCTTATCATATTGTCTTTTAATGTCTAAATCCTGTACCCATTTTGATCTTATCTTGGCATAGGGTGGGAAATGTTGGTCTCATCCAAGTTTCTGCCATGCTAACTTCCAATTTTCTCAACAGTTTTTAGTGAAGATAGAGTTATTATCCCAGAAGCTGTGCTTTTTGAATTTATCAAACAACAAATTACTATATTCATTTTCATCTGACTCTTTTTTCCATCTAGACTATTCCATTGATCAACTACTCTATTTCTTAGCCAGTACCAGTCAGCTTTGATGACTGATGCTTTATAATATCATTTTAGATCTGATAAGGTTAAGCCACTTTCTTTTGCAGTTTTTTCATTAAATCATCTTGATATTCTTGCCTTTTTGTTTTTAAATATGAACTTAGCTATAATTTTTTCTAGTCATTAAAGTAATTTTTTGGAAGTTTGTAGTATTGAGTTTGCTAGAGACTGAGGCCAGTATTCCATGTTCTGGAGTCCTATTTCCTCCATTGCTTTAATGAGAATTTTTCTATAAGAACCTGCATCCTAAGGTACAAAATTTTGCCTGTTCTTTTCAATGATTCTAGCTATTCAAAAAAGTAGCATTCACAACTCAATTGCAGCAAACACTTAACCAGTAGCAGAGAAAACTCTAAAGAATAGTGGTAGTTAAACCAAGTAGTTTACACGCAGAACAAAAAATACTATGTTCAATTTTTTAAAAATTTGCTTGTTTTCCCTTTCTTTTTCATTATTTTTCTTCTTAATTTTAATTCTTCTTTCACAACATGACTAATATGAGAACATGTTAAACACCATTATACAGGTCCAACTTTTATTATACTGCTTGCCACTGTGGGGTGGGAAGAAAAAAGGAAGGTGGTAGAAAATTGTTGAATTCATAAATTTTCAAATCAATGAATGTTGAAACAACTATCTTTGCATGGAATTAGGAAAGTAAGACAAAATCTCAATTAAAAAAGTAAAAGAATAGTGGTACTAGCAAGAACTTGCAGTTGATTGAACAACAAGCTGTACTGTTATCTTATGAGAAGCCATGGATCAAAGCATTACATATATATATATATATATATATACATATATATATATATATATATATATATATATATATATATATATATATATATATATATATATTCCCAAGTAGTGGTTTGGGAGTTGATCATATTTTTTGTGGGCTGATAGGAGTGAAAAATTAAAGTCTATTCCCCATGGGGTCAGGAATTTTTCTCCTATTACATTCTACTGTAGTAGAGTAGGTTAGCATTCATTAGACATATTATATGCCAGATAAACAGATTAGAACCATTAAAAGAGGAGCTGAAGTTGAGCTGATATCATGCCCTGTTGGAAATGAGATCATGTTCCACCAAGAACAAGGAAAATGTTTCTTCCCAAACAAACTGCTTGGGTCAAACTCAGAGGCCACCAAATGGCCTCAGCCTGTTCCCAAATGATGAATTGTCATTCTTCCATATCGGAACAATATGTTTTCCCTTACTAATTAATAGATACATCATCAAGTAACTGCTTGGCCTGGTTATATTTCCATTCTCGCAGAAACCATGTCTATGAGGAATCATTACCACTTAGGAAGGGCCTCTCATGCAGTAAGTTAAGGGTAGCTTTTCCCTAAAATGAAACAAACATGCCATTTGATGGATCTCAAGTGAGATCTCAAGCAAGCTGATCTCTTGCTGTTTTGATGTGGATTTCTTTACAAAAAGGTCCTGCTTAAGTGGTATTCTTCAGAGTTGGTGGCTATTTAAAGATAAAACAAGTACTCATAATCTTTGTAGATGACCAGATATGTTTCCATTCTGAGACAAGTGAATTTACTTCTTCCTTAATTAAGAGCTACTGAATATGCAGATATGGTAGAATGAAAAAATATAATTTTATTAAATGTTCAGAGATCAACGAGTACTTCATTTCATCACATAATTGCACCTGATCTAACAGGATCATGAGGTTTTCCTTAAACAACAAATAGATGAGTGGAAAATGGGATGCTATTACAAAATCCACCTCACTAAGTCTAACCTTCCAGTAAGGATCTGGAAAAGTTCTCTTTAGGGTCAGTTTTAAAGCTTCTTTGATGCTGTTTTTCATGAATTCCCCCCCTTAGTTTAAATTCTTCTTTCATAGCATAATTAATATGGAAATGTTAATCATGATTAAACAAACTATATCAGATTGTTCACTGTCCTGGGCAGCAAAGAAGAAATGAGGTAGTAGAAAAATGTGGAGCTCAAAAATTTGCAAAAGGATGACTGTTGAAATCTATCTCTTCATGTAACTGGAAAAAAATAAATAAAAGCTAATTAAAAAGAAAAAAAATATTTTTTTCTCTGATAAAAGACCTTAGAGAAATTCTCAAGATCTGTTTTATGAAAGGTTTCACCACAGCATCTAAAATCTATTACATGTAGTCCATTATTAAGGTATCAAAGAAGAATCAACATATAATTATTTTCATAGAATATAAGACTTTCAACATAATAAATCTATGATCAGGAATGATGATTTTGGACATACTGATAACATAAGGTAGTCTAATGTCCCAGATGGGTGCTGTTGTCAGCCAGGAGTGTGAAACTTTCTCTCATGGTTGCATTTGTTAATTCATACTACCCTTTTGGAGACCCTGAGAACTTGAAAACCTTTGAAAGTTGTCTATATCGACTTTCTAACATTGAGAGAAATATACTTTTTAATAAACATGCATATATTTACATATATATATAATATATAAATGCATATTCATACTCATATAACATATGCATGAATGCACATATATATAAAGTATATATATATATATATATATGCAGCTGCATAATATACAAGAAAATGTATATATATATGTCTGTGTATGTGTACCTATATGCAATTGTATATATAAACATGTATCTTCCTGCATACTGTGCACAATATATCATACTACAATTGTTTGTTTGTATCATGGTTCCAGTTTTTCTGGTTATGCATAAGCATACTCAGTCAAGATTCAGAAAGTTTCTATAATATCTAAAATATTGTGAGTGAAAAGTATTTCTTGGTTGATAGAGTTCCTTCTAAGATCTATTCAGAATAGAAAATAAATTTTGAAAATATACTCTGCTCAAAGAAATGTTAACCTAGGCTGATGTCAAGAAGTTTATAATAATACCTTGCTGTCTTCAAGGGAAATCATAATCTAAATATTTGAAATTCACATTGATGAACATGTTGGGGATATTGAGACCAGAACTAAAATCTCAGTGGAGTCAGAATATGACTTTACTTATATATGTATATAATTCCTTTAGAAATAGTGCCAACATTGCTAACAGCATTGCTAACTGAGCATGATTGATTATGATCTATTTGCCAATTGAATTGTGTAGTGGAATCTTCCCGAATGAAGAAACCACAGGCACCAATGTCTGTCAATAAGAGAGAATCTCAAAGAAACTTATCAACTAGTTACATCTTCAGCAAAGAATAATATTGCAACAATATGGTGTTCATTATCAAGACCTATGGGAATGATGGAACAAATTATGTTATATGAATGTGATGAATTAATATTGTTCTGTAAGGAATCATAAAGGGGTTTACTTCAGTCTGAAGAACCATAGATGATTTAATTTTGAGTGAAGTGAGCAGTACCAGAAGAGTTTTGTACACATTAACAGCAACATTGTGTGATGACCAACTATGATAGACTTAGCTTTCCCCAGTTCACAGGGTTCCAAGACAATTCTAAAGGACTCATGATGGAGAATTCCATCCACGTCCAGAGGAGTCTGAGTGCAGACCAAAGGATATTATTTTCTATTTTTAAATATTTTTAAGATTTAAATTTCTTCACCCTCTCATGGCTTTCCCCCTTCTTGTTCTGATTCTTCTTTTACAATGTCTAAACTAAAAATATGTTTAATATAGTTATACATGAATACTATATTAGATTAATGTTTGTCAAGGGTAAGTGGGAAGAAGAAAGGGAGAGAGAAAATGTGGTACTCAAAATATTAAAAATCATGAATGTAGAAAATATCTTTACATTTAGTTGTAAAAATAAATAAATTAATATTTAAAAAGAAAAATAACAAAGGTTGCAGATGAAGTGGGAAAATTGGGACAGTAAAGCACTATTGGTGGAGTTGTTAACTAATACAATCATATTAGAGAGCAATTTGGACTTAAGCCCAAAGAGCAATAAATTGCTAAAATAACATTATTAAATTTTTATCATGAAAAATATCATTAAAAAGGGGAAATTATATGTACAAAAATATAACAATTCCTGATGTGGTGAAAAAATAATAAAATTCAATAAAAATGGAAAATTGAGAGAATATCAGTCAATTGAGGAATGTCTGAAAAAGTTCTGGTATATGAATGTAATGGAATACTGTTGTGCTATAAGTAGTGATGACAAGATGGATTTCAGAAAGATAAAAAAAAACCTTGTAAGGTCTGATATGAATTGATACTGAGTGAAGTGAGTGGAAGCAGAACATCATGCACCATTCCAGTAATACTATGAGATGATCAACTGTGATTGACATAGTTCTCAGTAAAACAATCATCCAAGACAGTTCCAAAAGACTAATGATGGAAAATTTAATCCACATCCAGACAAAGAATTTTGGAGTCAGAATACAGATTGAAGTATATTATTTTCACTATTTTTTTGTTTATTTTGTGGTTTTCCCTTTGTTCTATGTCTTCTTTTGCAACATGAATAAAACAGAACTGTTTCCATGATTTCAGATATATAAAGCCTTTATCAAATTGCTTGTCATCTTGGGAAGAGGAGAAGGAAGGAAGGGATACAGAAAAATTCATGCCAGAATCTTATAAAAATCAATGTTCAAAATTTATATGTAATTGGGAAACATAAAAAAAATTATATACAAAAGTAGAAATTCATTGGTTAGAAACATGTCTCCTTCTACTATAGTTATTCCATTAGATAGAACTCTCCAAGTTCAGGTTTACATAGGCAAAAGTGATATGGTGAAATATTATCTGCTAGCATCATCAACTTTAGTATTTAGATTGTTCATAAATGAAGAAACTGAGAGAAGGGAACACTTTAATCTTTAAGTCTCACAATAAAGGGATTTGACCTAGTTCCTCAAACTCATAACTCTGTTGCAACCATTGATATTTCTTTAGAAAGCAGGGTAAGGATTATAAGAACTTTATATTAGAAGCTCACTCATGCTCACAATGAGCCTATGGTCATGTATATTTAATCTATCTTTACTTAAAGAATATGGCATTTCCAGAGTTCAAATCCTATATCTTTTTTTTGGAGGAGAATAGTTGCAAAATAGAACCATTGTGAACATCTGAAGAAAAGGATGTCAATAATGACCAAAAGCAGCCTCTTTCCTAGCTTTGTCACATTCTGTTGAAAAGTTATTAAAATCTAAGCACAAAAAGCTTTGAATTGGCTTAGTAATGACAAGTACTGTCAGCACACTATAATTAACACTGCATGGCATAATTTATATGGAATGTATTCTTCAGTTTAATACAAATGCAAAGAGGAAGGGAAAAAACAAATGTTAGTCTATAAACTTAGAAATAATTCTTATCTCTAGATACAAACAGCTTATTTTTCAAACTTGTTTCAATTAAAATAAATAATTCACTAAAGACCTTTGTCATTTGGAATTATTTCTGTGCCAAAGGAAGATTGAGTTAAGCAGATGACTCCTGACCCCACACAATCCTGTAATCAAACAGGAAAATTCTCAGCAGATTGTTTTTACTGTATATAATTAAGCAGTTCTGAATGCTCTGTGAAACTCAAATGGGATGGCACAGAGAGAGGTAATATGACAGTTAATGGGTTGAGACTAGCACTTAGTCTGCTTCCATAATAAACAAAGGCTTTTTGCCTTCCAATTGAGGAGAGGAGAATGCAATGTTCTAAAATGATTAAAAATGAAGACAACATGAAGATTGTTGGGCAACACCCTTTTCTTATGCATTTCTTCACCCCCAAAAAGAAAATATACCTTAACTTGCAAAAATTATTTTTTGTTTATCTTTTTCTTGATAATTTCAGTAAAAAAGTGTGTTTGCTTTTATTGTGCAATGGATAAGGAGAGGCAAATAAGACAATGACCATGGTAGGCAGGGTTATTTTGTTTTTGTTTTTTGCCTCTAACTTTATCTGCTGATAAACTGGGTTAGAAGAAATGCCTTTTAAATTCACTAGTGAATTTGAGGTTTCCAGAAAAAAATGTGCATTTTTTTTGTTTTGTTTTGTTGGTAGACAGGGGAGTTTTAGAGAAAGGTCAGTGAAAGACAAAAAAAAATTCTCTTCCTATCAGATAAGCCCTATTTGCTACCCTTTTAGTATTTCTCTGATGATTTTTTAACACACACACACACACACACACACACACACACACACACTTTGTCTAGTTCTATTCCCCTGTACCCTTGTCTTTAAGAAAATTCTCTCAAAATTTAACTCTTCCTTTTTCTTCCCAAACATTGTATTATTTCTGAATCAGGTGGGGGGAAGGGGGGATGGGTGGAATGTAGTGACAGCAAGCAATCTGTTACTTTTAGCCATATAATTTTGGTTTGACTAATTTATAAAGTTGATTGGCTTTGCAAATTGAATGAATGGTACAATAAACAAAATTTCTTTCTATTATATGAGCTATTAGAATAACAGACATGCTGGACTCATTAAATGTGCCTGCAAAAGGGGGAAAAAAATCAAACATCCATCTGAGAGGAAACTGAGCATCATCATTATTCTATGCATTCCTGTCAGGGGTTTTTATGTTATTTAAATGCAAAAACAAACAAAGGAAAATCTAGATCTAATTTGTGAACCAGTCCCAAGTCACTGCTTTGAATAAGATAAAAAAATCTGTCTGAGACTTTGTATAGAGATGCAAAAATGGATGGATTATTGTCAGCAAATGACAGCTACTTATCCCCAATCTAGGGGGGGAGGATAAAGAGGGAAAAGGGAATCTACAGAGTAGCTTTAGTTGAAGACTGAGCTCAGTCTTGACTTTTTACTTGCTTTGTGTGTTTTGTTTCATTTTTATACCACTAAAGACTTTCTATACAACCCTGAGAAAATGTCTCTTTAATGACCAAACACCACGAAGAGACTGAGGTTCTCAAATGAAAGGGGGTTATTGAGCAGAGATCCAGACTGTAGGTGATAATTTATATGATCTTGAAAAATGCTTATTGAGGATCTAAAATCCTATTACTTTGGGGGTTCCAAAGATTATAGGTAAGCTATTGCCCTCCATAATGATTTTTTTGTGTTTAGCCTTGTGTTCTGACCAGGGATAAAAAACTTGGGAAATATACTTTAATAGATAATGATTTTGATAATTAAAAACTACCATTTCATCTACTTCATAAGCATGAAAAAAGTCATTTCACATTTTATTTTAGTCTCAAAACCTTTCAATTCCAATTAGAAATGTTAGCAAATGTTATTTTGTTCTAAAACAGTAAAGGAGCTGGGAAGGGAAAGGTTCACTGTATGCATTACACATACCCTCAAATTATATACCTTTCTATTCTGTCAGTAATAGGTATTCCCTATGTTGCCACAAAAGTTTTCAATACTTTCTTTTCCCTAGCTTTAAGTGTAACCAGTCTTAAGCAAATGGAAAGAACATTCAAGTATTTTGTAATTCCTGGAAGGTTAATTGCACTATTTATAGACCAAACTGTAAAAGAAAAATCCTCAGTGTGACCCTTAAGGGTCACAGTAGTAATAGCAACCTAAATGGAGCTCTGACCAGTCATGAATTACTGTCAGAAGTATTGAGAATGCTGACAGTTCAATCACAGCACTGTTTCAATAGAGTACTCCATATATTTAAAGCGTTGATACTGTTTTCCCTCTAAATGACAGCCTTGACAGATGGGCCAAAAGCACCACAGACGTTTGAACAAGGAAATAGAGAAGGAGCCTGCTGGAAGCAGAGCTTCATGCAGCCAGCCGAGAATGATGAATAGAGTGTGATTGTGTCTGACAGGTAGTAATATAACTATTCATTCACCACAGAACACCTGGAGCATACTATATTAAATAGTACACGATGGAGAGATTCTGTGACAAGAATAGGAAGTATGAATTCCATGCTGAGTTTAGGTATAGAAATATGTAAGGGTAAAGGGTCAAATAGTACAAAGTGCCCCGGAGAATACAGTATTAATTAATTTTAATTGTTATTTGTTTACTAAAGCATTTCTAATGTTTTGCTCATATTTTGCTAGAATCATTACTTTATCTTGCTATATTTTAGGTCATGGAAAGCAAAGCTTTTCCCTCAGGACAATAATCCTCCCCCCACCTTTTTTTGGCCTGTATCCTCATCCCTTACTGTGGCATTGTTCCTGCTTCAAATGTTAGTTCTGACAAGAGGACCTAAAAGTGGAAGTGCCCACAGAGGGTTGCAGGCTTGGGGGGGGGGGGCGGGTGGAAATAAGAATTGACCACTGACACCAATGCAGATCTAGTTGGATGGGCAATTTAGTCCTCACTGTCAAATTATATAAAGACTAGAAATTTCCTGAGGTGAATTTTATGAGGGAACTAGAAAACCCTGGGGTTGAAGGAATTCTATGCTTAGCAGTGAGAGAAGTGATGCCTCTGTCATTTATTATTTGTCTTTTCAAATTTCTGAAGTCAGTAAATGACACTATGTTGTTGCAGTCCAAGGAGCTGCTTTTAGAAGGAGAATTTTAGGGAGTGTCATAGTTACAAGTTTTTGTCCACTAGTTTGTGGAAGGTTATTTTGTTTCCAGAAAATGTAACCTCCTTAGTAATCTTTCCACATACTGAAACATTTCCCAGCCACATTTGATTGATATATATTTAAAGTTCAGCCCCAAGGAGCTAACTCTTCATGGTGAATGCTTTTGCTAACTTTCTCAAATTTATTTCAGTCATTTAAAAAAAAATCAACAATCACATTTCCCCTACTAAATATGCAGCATATTGTGAGTTCTGGCTTGTCCCTGAATAGCCTTGGGAAAAGAAACACTTGGTTGTTGCTTTTGCATGGAGGGATGTTGTTGGTTAGCCCCCTCAAATTAGTTTTGCCTGTCACTTTCTTTATGCACAGTATCCAACAACTGCCAAGGCAAGGTTTTGGTATTACCATCACAGTCTTATTCATATATCTCCTCCGGGAGGTGGGCATCTTTTGTCACTTTCTTTTTGTCTTTGTAACTCAGTATACTAACATTATGATGATTCCAAAGGAAGGATCATTAGGTATGTATGTGTCCAAAGAGTTAGCAATTTTTTATCTTACAAAAATTAGAAATATCCATTTATATTTTTTTGTCTACTGTAGTGTGAAACTTTCAAAAAGATTTTAGCATTTCAACTCTATTATTAACTGTGGAAAATAAAATCACCAATTCAATCTCTTTTGCATGAATCAACCACCTTCTCCAAACCACATTCACTTTTCCCCTGCTGCCATGGTTTTACTCTTGGAGTAACTCTTTTTTCTGACATGGGTGGATTTCTCCCCTCCCCCCCCCGCCCGACTTTGTGAAAGAGTATATAGCCATTGCTAGCTTTAAGCTGACTTCAACTGAACATCTTTGTAACAGATGGGAATGCTTGAAAAAGCTATTTGGCAAGTCAGGTTCTGAGACAAAGATTAACAAATTCCAAAGCCAACCATCCATGTCTTTTCTCTTTTCAATCAGCTTAAATTTTTTTTCATTTGCCTCTTTTCTTTGTTTAATGTATTCTGCTTTTTTTTAATTGGGCACAGTCATTATGTGGCCTTGTTTCTAAAATGATATTCTTTTCCATTCTTTCTCACTTATGCAGGAAGTGGAAGGCAATGTATTGCCAACGGGAAAAAGCTACTGATTGGTTTGCAAAATAAACAAATTGGATTATCTCATGTGTAAATGGGGAGGCAGATTTTTTTTCCCACTCATGTAAATCAACAAACACAATTTGCTTACTGCACAAAGAAAAATTGCAACACTATTGCTTCCCTTCCCTGGCAGTGATAGTTCATTATAAGTTTAGAAAGGGGAATGCATAATGCTCAAAGGATGAGAGGCAAGAACAAATGAATGCTTCATTTTCTCTATGATTTTTAAGTGATTATTTACTATTAATATATTATTTTGATGAATCTCATGATCTTCATATTGAGATTTTTTACATTTAGATAAAGTAAATAGTATTTCGATAACAATTTAAAAATATCAAACCTATGATTTTTTCTCCAGATGATGTGCAAATATACTTTGTAAATACACTTTATTCATTCAGTCCCATGATTATGTATCCTAAATTAGAATTATTCACTTTGGCTTCAGAGGTCAAAAGGATAAGCAATGCTCACAGAAAAGAAAATTAAAGAATATTTCAAATTAGATTGTATGTTTGCTTGCTATTGAAATTGGTTAATGTTTCCAACACTTTTTAATTTCTTTTCTAGAAGGAACTACAAAGTTGGCATTTTAAAATGAATATTCCCTATGTTTTGGTTTGTTATTGGATGGACAAAAGATAGAAGAAATTTTGTGCACACACTTATTTGGAAGTTCATTTTAAAATATTTTTATTATATATTAAAATTTTCCTATCTACTGTTGTATGTTATTTATTTCTCTAGTTGATTTTCAAATTTGTAAAAAAAAATTTCAGCTGTTGTTCCATGAATGAAAGAATTTAATTTTTATCCCAGTATCAGAGTCATATAAAAAATTTTGAGGCTCCATGACTATTTTGATGTGATCTCACAAAAAGCCTAATGGAAATAGATCAGATGACTGAGCTGGCCAGGCAAGAGGAATTCCTCTACTGATCTGGAAAAGTATGGCAAAGTGTCATCTAGAAATTGGCACACACAATGAATAATGGCATGGGACCCTATCCTTTCAAAATTAAAACTGTATTTTTGAAATTAATTAAACTAAAAATTAAGTAAAAATACTTTTTTGTTAATTTGTACCACATATATTTCTAAAATTATAATTTTCAAAATGCCCATAAGTGCACCATGACTTTTGGGACACATTCTGTACTGTATTATCAGATTATATTTATTGTGCCCATTTTATAAATGTGTGATGGTTATACAGTTTAAAAGAAAATGATGTGTATGTAAGTCATTGTAGAGAATGTCCATGATGATAAAAGCAGAGACATAGCTTTAGTTTATTCATTTGTTAAGCACTCATAGCTTTCATATTAAAAAGTCTATATGATCGCTATTGTTTTTTGTCTCAAAAAAAGGAAATTAAATTCGCAGAATCTTATACCTTAAAGAACATTAAACATCACCTAGACTGACCTTCTCATTTTGAAGATTACAATAATAATAACACATATAAACACTTAATGCAAAATATACTTATGATGTAGTTAATGAAAGTCACATCCTATTTTGTCAGATATGACTCAGAGCCATTATGAGAGTTGTTTATGGTCACACAGCTAGTAAAGTGTCAAGGAACTTGAAACCAATTTGCTGGCTCTAAATCAAGTCCTGTTCTCATTAAATCATTCCTGTCTTCAAGAGCAGCCAAACTAGTAGCTACATATTATAATTTACCTTTTTTCATATTTTCTTTTCCTTAGTCATTTTTAGGAGATTAGACATGATGGAAGTTTTATTCTTAAAAAGAGTGAGAGAAATCATATGGAGAGGAAATATATTTTGTATTCTTCAATTTGCATGTGTTCAATTAGTTTTGAAAATGATCTTCAAGCTAATTTACACATTTTTTTCTGAAAAATTACATTGAAGTATTTAGAATATGAAAGCCTTTGTGAATATTTCATAACTTTTTTTTTCTTGGCAGTGACCTTCATGACCATTGTTTTAAGCAAAATCTATAAAACTTGTTAAAATTCTAGTCATTCTAGTCTTTCTCCAAGTAAATATTCCCAACACAAGGAACACCAGCAAGGACATCAAGCTCTGAAATAAACCAAATAATCCCTAGACAGAATAAATATGATATATAAAAACATCAACCAGCTAAAAGGGATGGAACACATCTTCTCTTTATTTTAATTTATGGGGAGCATGTGAATTGAAAGTTATAAGTTCAAAGACATTTATTGAAAAATTTTGACATTTTTTTAACTGAAAGGAAAAACAAAATGCTATAAAAATATGAATAAGGACATCTAAAGTAAATATTAGCTAGAAATAAAATTGCTTTTTAGAAAAAAAGCAATTGGAACTGATTTTACTATGAATAATCCCATGTTCAAATTTACCAATAGGATGTGCCCAATATAATAGAGGTTTCAGACATAATATCATGATAGGACTTGCATGGTCATAACATCCAATGTTAATATGATAATATCTGATTTTTTTAGCTTTCTTTCTACATAAAATAGTAAAACTGGGTATTTCTGATGATCTATGTATAGTGGGTCAGATCATTCTTGGCTTAGTTATCCTTTGAAAGGCTGTTTATTAATTGTTTTTTTTCACTAAAACAGCCTCTTCTGTTCATAAACCAGTATTTTTATTGCACTGGGATCTGAATTTATATCCACAGATTGTAAGCAAGAGATATCACTAGAGTCCATAATCAGGTCATTAGCATTCTGCTCATGCAAGGCAATGTGAGTACAATTTTCAATGGCCTAATATGACAAGTAATCATAAATTAGTATTTGCTTTAAAACAACACTGGAGAACATAGCCTGCATTCTTAAGGAGAATGACTCAGTAAGTAGTACAGCTTTGTAATGAAGTGGGAGCTCATTAAACAGATGCTATCTACTTCAGTGAGAGGCACCAGCAGCAAACAAATTAAATGGAAATGTTTCCAAAGAATACTGCAGTCAACCAGAACGAGTTCAGGTTCATTAGCCATGGCACCACCTACAGGTTTTAGTCACAGTAATAATTAAATAGTAGCTTGCTAATTTATCATTTTATATTTGTTACCACATTTACATAATGTGTTATTTCTTCATGTCTCTTGTTACATTAAAATACCATCATCTGTATATGAAAATGAAAATACGGGGTGATTTTAAGACATCAAAATGGCTTGGATTCAATGGAGCATTTTTGTTATTATAGTGCACTGTGTGGTTTCCACAGATTGTAATTAGCATAGTCTGTGAACAGCTGAGGACCCAGAAAATAATAACAATAGTAATAGTAATATGACATTATATTTATATATCTGTAATTCATATAAGTTTAAGAGATCATTATCCTTATTCCCATGGGTCCTGGCAAGAATGATTCCCATAGAATGGATACTATATCCTTTCTTACTTCCAGGGTTATCCCTCAGGTTTGGTTTTCCCAAATAATTAGCACAAGTTCTCATTCCAACACTATCAGATGATTAGAAATTGATTAGCCAGATTTAATTAGGTTTTTATTAAAGTGTGTTTTAATGCTCTAAGGGCCAGTTCCTTCAAGTTAACATAATATTTTACTATGATTTTTCTTTAAATTAAATAACTTCCATGCAATCTCTGTTTTATTTAGATTGTGGTTAAAAAGACAAAAACAAATCAACAGAACAAAGAAGTAGTATATATGAATTGTATAAATGCATGCAATTTGAACACTTTAGGCATACTTTAATCATAAATATAATTGCAGGGGCAGCTAGGTGGCACAGTTGGATAAAGCACTGGCCCTGGAGTCAGGAGTACCTGGGTTCAAATCCAGTCTCAGACACTTAATAATTACCTAGCTGTGTGGCCTTGGGCAAGCCACTTAACCCCATTTGTCTTGCAAAAAAAAAAAAAAAACCAAACAAACCTAAAACAAAAAGAAATATAACTGCTACAAATGTTTACTACAAAAAAACTGTGACACATTCTCCCACAGTTACATACAGTCCAAGGAAAGGTTAGATCAAGGTTAAAGCACATGTGGCAAAATGGTAACTGGCAGCTCAAGAAAATTCTTTTGCTAGTCTTCAGATTTTCCTATTAGATAAACTGCAGTTGTGTAGCTGAGGTTCCAGTATCTGCTCTTTTTCTTTAAGTAAATCCTCCTCAAGAGTTTAACAGACACACATTCTCCTCTTGTTCAAATTTTTAGGTTCTGAACTATACCTCTAGGTCAGGAATTTTCATGGAATCATAATTCTATTGGAACAGGATTTTTGTTCACTACAATTCATCAACTGACTTACTAGGCTTTTCTCTTGTTTAGTCTAAAGACTTTAATTGATTGATTAATATCTTCTTTAGTTTGATTAGAGGTATTTAATATCAATGTGTGTGGGTAGTTTGAATCTTACTTTTATGTAGTCTTTTTTTATTCACATGATGTTTGCTTTTCTTCCTCTTAAGAAGTTAGGGAATAAACAGGACAAAATAGGCACTGATCAGGAAATCTTGGTAAGTTAGGTAGACTTTCTCAGAACAAAATGGTCTATATGAATATTTACTTGAATTACCTGAGAATATACTTAGAGTTGTTTTTTTAAAATAACTCTGATATAAGTTATTGCTTAACATAGGAAGCAAAATCATTTAAAACTGAAAGAAAATTCTGAATTTTGCTTTAAATAGTGAATGGTTTATGCTCCTCTGAGAGAATCTTTTTTTCCCCATTGTGCCTAAAATATGAGTGTAGATTCAGGATTTCTTGGAGGGGTAGGAAGGGACAAAAGTTTCAAGTGGAAGGAGAAAAGAAGAGAGGCTCTTTTACACTTGGTATTATCTGTGTAATATGTAAATAAACCATTCAATGCAATTGAATACAGGAACAATTTCATAGTGTTTTACTTGTCATCTATTGCTATTGATATTAGGTATATTTATAATATAAAATTACCTCAAAATATATTTTTTTGTTTTCTTTCTAAGTAAATTTTATTTGTAGTGGAAATTCCATAAATAAGGTTTGAGAATCAGTAGTTATAAAGGAAAATGTATAAACTGTTTTACTGAGAGAAACCTGGAGCATGACACTAACCAAAATGAAATTTTAAATATTTGCATATTTGTGTTTTATTTTTTTATTTATATGTAATAACAAAATTTTACATTAATTTTTTCAAAAAAAATTGAATTCCCTAAGTTCTCTGTCTCATAGTCTTTGCCTCTGTCTCTCTCTGTCTCTGGTTCTGTCTCTTTCTCTGTCTCTGTTTCCTTATCCCCCACCATCCCTCTCTTCTCACTCTCAACCATGAGAATAAAAGACATTTGATGTATATTATAGATATTCAACGATACAAAACACACCCCCCATTTTCTCTCAGTTTTAAATGACTTTGCTTCCCCAGTTAAACTACAAATGAAAACAAAGATCACTCTTTCAATAAAGTTATAGCATTCCAATAAAATCATATTCCACAATATTTTCATCAATTTTGTAATTGATATACATTCTAAAGTTCCAATTTGACAATTTTATGCATTTCAATTCCTTGCTTCTTTTCTTTTTCTCTCTTTTTATTTTCTCTTCCTCCCTCCCTTCCCTTTCCTTCTTTCCTTCCTTCCTTCCTCTCTCTCTCTCTCTCTCTCTCTCTCTCTCTCTCTCTCTCTCTCTCTCTCTTTCTTTCTTTCTTTCTATATAAGGAGAATATTTTTATTATTCTGATTATTGTGCTTCTATAATACTTCAATTGTGACTTTGGGGAACCTCTATTTGACTGGTGAACATCTCATGAAGATGATAAGGTTTGTTCTTATACTCTAGTTTCAATTTTGTGAATGTTTTCTATATATAGCTTCATGAGATAACGGACAAGATTTTAAGAGTCTTAGTTCATATACAGTCCATTCAAGGACTCAAATGCAAATGCTACAAATTTATAATTTCTAGGATTTCAATGAGCACTAATAAGCTATTGGCTTGTAGATATTTTTATTTAAATATATGCAATTATTAATAAAGCTTGCATCCCCATGCTCAAATACAGAAGTCTTTGTCATTTCTATTCTCAGCTTTTGAGACCTTTATTATGCTACTCTTGATTATTGTATTTGAAAGTCAAATTTTCTATTAAACTTTGACCTTCTCATCAAGAGTATGTAAAATACTTTATTACATGAATGTCCAATTTTTCCCTGAAAGATTGTGCTCATATTTGCTAGGTAAGTGATTCTCAGTTATATTCTTTGTCTTCCAAAATATCATATTCCAAGTCCTCTGATCCTTTACTGATTGTGACTCCATGACACATTAATCCTCTTCTGGTTGCTTACAATATTTTCTCCTTGATATGAGAACTTGGGAATTTAGTTACAACATTCCTGGAAGTTTTAATTTTGGGATTTCTTTCAGGAGCTGATTGGTGGATTCTTTTGATTTTTATTTTAACCTCTGATTCTCTAATATCAGGGTAGTTTCCTTGAAAATTTCTTTTATAGATCATGTCTAAGTTTGTTTTTTCATGGCTTTCAGGTAGTGCAATAATTTTAAAATTATCTCTTCTAATCTGCTTTCCAAGGCAGCTATAATTGCTTTCTTTTTTCATTCTTTTGCTTTTGTTTTATTGTTTCTTGATGTCTCATAAAATCATTAACTTTCAAGTGCTTAATTCTAATTTTTAAAGTAACTATTGTTTTCAGTGAGCATTTGTACTTACTTTTCCATTTGGTCCATTCTACTTTTGGGAAGATTTTCTGCTCCTTTACCACTTTTAAATCTCTTTTACCAATTGACCTAGTCTGATTTTTAAGGTGTTATTTTCTTCAATAATATTTTTGTGTCTCCTTTAACAAGTTGTTGATTCTTTTTTCATGATTTCCTTGCATCACTCTAATTTCATCACTTGCATAACTCCATCTCATAGGATATTAATAGTGTTAAGAAAAAGAAACAAAATTATATTCTTCCCAATTCTTTCTCTACCCCTTACTTGATTTTAAGATTCATTCTATGTATGCTCTTCCATGACCAGAAACAAATTCATAATTTTTTGAGGGTTTGGATGTAGGAGTTTTGATTTTGTTATCATCTTCTAGGTGTGTGTTTTTTTAATCCTTTTCACCATAATAACTTTCTATGGTAAGAAATTTTTCTATTGTTTACTTATTTTCACAGGCTATTTCTTAATTTTTAACTCTTTGTTAAAGTAGAACTCTACTTTCAGGATAGAGGGTACCCTGTCCCAAGCTTCAGGAATTTTGTGCAGTTGATTTTCAGATATATTTGTAGGTTCTTGCAAGGTGGTATGATCTAAGAAGTTTTTTTTTCAAACTATTTTCCTGATGGGTACTCAGTTCTGCAAACAACCACAAACAAAACAAACCAACAGTTTCTTCCCTGAAACTGTGAAAAGGGTCCTGGTTACACTGTGGCTACCAGTTCAGCTGTATTAATGCTGCTTCTCACTTTGGGACTGCAGCCAGAACTGTAACCTGGTTCTGACTAGAGGTAAAGTAATGGAGTCTTGCCTCAGTGCTTCTGATAAGTTATTCAACTCCCTTACAATCTATGGTTTTCTGGGTTTGGGTCTCTGCTGGTACAGGATGTTCTGGACTGTACTCTATTCTCACCCAGCTGTGAAAGACTTTTCTCATGTACTTTCTAAGTTGTCTTTAGCTGGAAAATTATTTTACCCCATTCTTCTGAGGGTTCTATTTTTCCAGAAATTGTTTTATGGCATTATGTAAAAGTGGTCAGAAATATTTTGGGGAAAGTTCCGGCATGTATCTTTGCATCTTGTTTATACCATTTCTTTCCTGTTTTTCTATTTACATTTCTTCCTTTCTTTCTTTCTGTATCCTTGTTTCTTCCTTCTTTTTTTGTTTGTTTCTTTCTTTCCCTCCTTTTTCTTAAAATTTTTTAGTAGTTGGATTACTGGTTTAAAGGGTATACACAACTTTACAGCACCTTGGGTAGTATTCCAACTTGTTCTCCAGAAAAAGTTGAATCAGTTCACAACTTCACCAGTTCATTATTAGTGTCACAATTTTCCCACATTCCCTCCATTATTTGTTGATTTTATTTTATGACATATTTATGACATATAAGTTTGAAGTAGCTTTCAGAGTTATTATAATTGCTTATCAATAATTATTTAGAAAAATATTTATATTACTGTATATAATTTTGTTGATTTTTCTTAACACTATCTATTCATATCCTATGAGATGGAAAATGAATAATATTCTTGTAAGTTTGACTGAGATGTCAATCTCTTTGAAAAATGAATCTTTTATTAGCGAAACTTGCTTTAAAATCAGTCATTATCTTTTTTCTTTATTTCTGCATCCTTGTTTCTTTCCATCTTTTTTGTTTCCTTCCTTCCTTTTTTCTTGTAATTTCATTGACATACAAACTTAGTTGCTATATGGCTGAATTAAAATGTATAGACAGAGGCAACTAGGTGGCCCAGTGGATAGAGCACCGGCCCTGGAGTCAGGAGTATCTGAGTTCAATTCTGGCTTCAGACACTTAATAATTACATAGTTGCATGGCCTTGGGCAAGCCACTTAACCCCATTGCCTTGCCAAAACCAAAAAAAAGGTATACACGGGTGTAGAGTCAATATCGTGGCAGAAGAACAGCCTTTCTTTTAGGAGCTCTCTCCAGGATATTTCAAAAACCTTAAAATTATGACTCTAGCTAACATTTTGGCAGACATAATCCACAGAAAGATCCAGTGAGGCAATTCTCCTGCCCAAGGTAATCTGGAAAATAGTGGGAAGGTTCTGTTCCACACGATTGGAGGGGCAGCAATAAGCTGGAGAGAAGGAACTTCAGCCTTCCAGGAAGAGCCCCAGGGAGCCTGGTAACATAACCAGTTTCCTGACCTGCCACCCCAGGGATCACCAAGCACCACTTGGAAGATCAGCAGGGAGACCTCTGCCAGAGGGAATTTGAAGCCTAGGCTAGTGTGGCCCTTCTCAGCACAACTGCAGCCCTCACTGCATGCCAGATCCCAGGAAATGGAAGCAGGCCTGTGGAGGTGCTTAGCAGCTGTTCTCTGAGTGCTCAGACCATGGAAGGTAAGGGAGTGGGGGGAGACTATTAAGGTCTGTCCTCTAGCCCTGGGAGAGGAATCTGTGGCTGTCCATATTCAGACACTGGTCACAGTCTGGGCCCCCATACTCTCATAGAGCAGGGACCCTCCTCCCAACCCTGGGGCAGAGGGGTGATCGTGTGATCATTCACAGACTAAGAAAGCAGTCACAGCCTCCCATAAGACCCTGAAGTAATTGAAGTTCTTGTGGAGGTGCCTTAATAATACTCAAAAGCTCATGAAGCACCTCAAAACCAGGCACAAGCTGGGTAAGTGAGTAAACAGCAAGAAAAGGAACCTGACCATAGACAACTAATTTGGTCCCAAAACACATACTCTGAAAATGAGAAGCTTCTGTATCTAAAGACTCCAAGAAGTATAGAAGTTGGGCGCAGCCTATGGCAGAGTTCAAAAATGATTTTGAAAATCAAGTAAAGGAGTTAGAAGAAAAATTATCAAGAGAAATGAGAGAGATGCAGGATAAAACCATGAAAAAGAAGTCAGCAGCTCAGTCAAGGCAGTCCAAAAAGATGCTGAATAAAATAGCATATTAAAAACCAGTTTAGGTCAAATGGATAAAGCAGTTCAAAAAGTTAATATGGAGAAGAATGCTATAAAAAGCAGAATTGTCCAGATGGAAAAAGACATAAGAAAGCTCTCTGAGTAAAACAAATACTTCAAGTATAGAATGAAGCTAAAGGAAGCTGAAGATTTTGCAAAAAAATCAAAACACAATAATTCAACACTAAAAACAATGAAAAACTAGAACAACATGTGAAATATCTCATTGAAAAAAAACTGATCTGGAAAACAGATCCAGGAAAGGTAATTTTTTTTTAGGTTTTTGCAAGGCAAATGGGGCTAAGTGGCTAGGTAATTATTAAGTGTCTGAGACCAGATTTGAATGCAGGTACTCCTGACTCCAAGGCCGGTGCTTTATCAACTGCACCACCTAGCCACCCCCAGGAAAGATAATTTAAAAATTACCAGGGTACATGAAAGTCATAATCAGGAAAAGAACTTTGACCTCATTTTTAAAGAATTTCTACAGGAAAATTGCCCTGGTATCCTAGAAGCAGAGGGTAAAATAGAAATTGAGAGAATCCACTGATCTCCTTTGGAAAGAGATCAAAAAAGAAAAAGAACCCCTTAGGTATATTATAGCCAAGTTCCAGGACACCCAAGTCAAAATGAAAATATTACAAGCAGTCAGAAGAATACAATTCAAATATCAAGGAGCTACAGTCAGGATTATCCAGGACTTAGCAACATCTACATTAAGGACCTATAGGGCTTGGAATATAATATTCTGGAAGGCAAAAGAGCAACTACCCAGCAAAACTGAATATCCTCTTCCAGGGAAAAAGATAGTCTTTCAATGAAACAAGAGAATTTCAAATGTTTCTGCTGAAATGACAAGAGCTGAACAGAAAGCTTGATCTTCAAGTACAGGACTCAGATGAAGAATAGAGACTGTGGATGGGAATTCTAAATTATGAGGGACTTGATGATGATGATCTTCTTGTATTCCTGCATGGAAAGATGATATTTATAATATTCATATAAACCTCATTTAATAGAGCAGGTAGAAGGAGCTTTTATAGATGAGGCCCAGGAGACGACTGAATTTGACGATAAATTGTAAAAATGGAGTCAATGAGTGAAAGGGAAATAAGGGAGTAAGAGAAAGGAGAGGTAGAATAGGACAAAATATTTTATATAAAACTGTCAAGAAATAGCTTTTGAAATGGTATGGAAGGGGGGGAAGGTGAGGGAGAATAAAGGAGCATTCTCATTGGAAATGGCTCAGAAAGGAAACAACATATTAATAGGGTTTAGAAATCTAGAAGAAAAAAGAGAGAAGGGGGACATGGGGAGGGGAGGGGTGATTGTGAGTGATAGAGGAGAGGGTAAATCATAGGAGAGGATAATCAGATATAATACATTTTACTTTTTACTTTTTGCTATGTAGCCTGTCTGGGACCATAGGGCTTGGTGATTGTTGGGCCTCTGGTGTGGGATGTAGGCTTGGGGCCTCTTGGTCCCAGGGTCATGCTCTGTCTGCTGCACCACTCATCTGCCCCACAGCACATTTTAGAAGGATAGAGTAAAAGGAGAGGAAATATAATAGATGGTAGTGGGGAGGAATGGGTGGAGGGAATTACAATCAACAACAGTAACTGTGGAAAAATATGAAAGTAACTTCTATGATGGACTTCTGATAAAGAAAGTAATCCACCTGAGACAGATCTGATAGTATCAAAACACAGACTGAAACACATTTTTTTTCTCTTTCTTTCACTTTATTTCTCATGAGGTTTATATTTGTGTCCGGGGATGGGATATTATGTTTACTCTTAAACAAGAATATTTTAGTAATGTGAAAATAAATTAAAGAAAAAATAAATGATATACACAACTTACTGTACCACCAGGATTTCAGATTAGAGTTCCATCTAATCTTGGCAGCATTGCAAACCTTTCCAATTTTTTTCTAATAAAAATGAACAATTTTCTGACCCATAATGGTCCCTTTTTCCTGTTTTGTTATAAATTCTTCCCTTATCCACACATCAAAGAGTACAATATTCCATGCTCCCATAATTTGCTAATAATATCACTGTTGTGTCTAGATCATGCCTGTTCACCTTAGATTATCTTAGTGTTGCATTAAAGTAAAATAATTATTCAAGGACTTCAACCAGAATAAAAAATGCAGTCCACATTCATCAGGTATAGCAATATGTGAGGGTTCCTGAGTCAAAGTTCTTAGATATAAAACTTGCCTCATAACTTCTTAGAAAGTGGGGGAATGCATGTTATCTGTACAACAGGAGAAGGAACTAAGAATGAAAGCAAACACAAAACAACAAAATGACAACACAATAGTAGACACATACTGATTAATCTGCCTCACATAGACATGAATGCATCCCATATATTTATTGAAAATTCCATGTGATGTGTTCTGTCAATAATACTGCTTAAAAAACAAAGAAAACAAATATCTACAAGATTATTTATTAATGATGGAATTTAAAAAATCTAATGCATTCCATGCAGATTATTATTTTATTTTTTATTCCTGAAAATTAAAATCCACAGCTGGCCTACATAACATTGCACTGTAGGTCCCATATGGCCAGAAGGTCACATTTTGGACAGCCCTGGTCTAGATTATGAATATAGTTTTTACCTTAGCCGGTGTGAGATGTTTATCTAAGTTTCTGTCAAACTACTTTCCATTTTCCCCATCAATTTTTGTCAGTTAGTTCTTGTCCTAAAAGTTTGAATCTTTGTGTTAATTAGATATTAGATTACTATGATCATATTCTAGTTGGCAGCTAGGATTGGAAGCATGAAAACTCACCTTCCTGAGTTGAAAGCAGCCTTCAGATACTAGTGCTACTCTAGGAAATTCACTTAACTTTTTCTTCTTCAGTTCCTTCTATGTAAAATGAACTGGAGAAGGAAGTGAAAAATTATACTTTTATCTTTGCCAAGTGATTTTTTTTCCCAGATGGGGTCACAAAGAATTCGACATGACTGAAAATGCCTGAACAGTTGTGTACTTAATCTCTTCTACTGATCCATCATTTGTAGGCCAGTGTCAGATTAACTTGATGAATACTCCTAGACCACTCTCCTGTATATTTTCCCCTGATGTCCTTGATATTTTTGACTTTTTTATTTCAGAAGAAATTTGTTATTATTTTTGGCAATATGAAACATTTTTCTGGTTTGATTGGTAGTATTCCATTGGATAAACTATAAGTAGAATTGCCATTTTTATTATATTAGTTCAGTAAACCCATGAGTAATCAGTACTTCTCTAACTTTTTAGATGTCATTGGTGCAAAAATATTTTGTAATTGTGTTTATACAACTCCTGAATTTGTCTTGGCAAGTAAACTCCCAAATAATTTACATTGTCTACAATTATTTAAATGGTATTTTTGCTATCTCTTGCTGCTGAGTCTTATTAGTAATATGTAGAAATGCTGAAGATTTATAAGGATTTATTTTATATTTTATAACTTTTCTGAAGTTGTTAATTATTTCAAGTAGCTGAGAGAGTAATTGATTGTATGGTATTTTCCAGGTATATCATCATATCCTCTGCAGAGTTAGTTTTGTTTCCTCATTGTCTATTCTAATTCCTTAAATTTGTTTTTGTTTTCTTATTTCTATGGCTAACATTTTTATACTATATTAAATAACAATATTGAAAATGAGCATCCTTGCTACACCATTATCTAATTAAAAGTTTTTCTAACTTATTATTATTATAGATAATGATTACTTATGATTTAATACAGATATTAGTTATAGTTTAAGGAAAGTTCCATTTATTCCCATGCATGAAAGTGTTTTTAAATAGGATTGATTTGGATTTTGTCAAAAGATTTTTTATATATTTATTGAAATAATCATGTAATTTTTATTGGTTTGTTATTGAAATTAACAAATTGCTGTGAAAATTTCAAATAGTTCTTGTCGTAAAATCTTGGATCTTTGTGTTTTTCAGACACTAGAATATTATGATCATTTACTAGAGCAACAGGAAATTGTCCAATGCTTGCCTCTTTTTCTGTTCTGTGCACATATTATTTCTTAATATAGAACTAGCCTTGCACGTCTGGTATGAATCCACTTGATCATAAGATGAAACCTTTCTAATATATTGCTACAATCTCCTTGCTAAAATTTTATTTATTTTTATATTAATATTTAGTAGAAAAATTGTTTTATGGTTTCTTTTCTCTATTTTTTGCTCTTCATAGTTTAGGCATCAGTGGCATAATTGTGCTGTAAAGAGAATTTGGGAGGACTCTTTTTTAACTTATTTTTTTTACAAATAATTTATATAGTATTGTAATTGAGTGTTCTTTTGATGTTTGCTAGAATTTTATGATAAAATGATCAGAAATGGATTTGTTTTTCTGCATTTGGTTGTGAGATTTGTATAAGTAGAATTGTATAGAATCCAACTTTTCTAAAATTCTATTCTTCTCTTTGTTTTTTGGTCAAAGTCTTTCCTGATTATTTATTTCTTCATATATTTAGATTTTAGTTATGAGAGGTAGTTGAGATAGCTCACTAATATAATTTAGTGGTCTATTTCTTGTTGTATTCATTAGATTTTTCCCTTTAGAATCTGAATCCTCTATAATTTGGTTGATATTACTTCAAGGTCTATGGTGATTTTTAACAAAATATAGTTTACTTCCTTATATTTTAAAATAGAATAATTTTGCTTTTCTTTTGTTTGAGATCATGATTGCTACTACTGCTTTTTTTTTAACTTCAGCTGAAGCATAATATAGTCTGCTCCAGCATAATACCTTTATTCTATTTGTATCTCTCTGCTTCAAACATGCCTCTTGTAAACAATACATTGCAGGGTTCTGATTTTTTAATCCACTCTATCATTTACTTTTAAATTATTGATTCATCTCATTCACATTCACAGTTATGATCATTAATAGAATATATCCTTCCATACTATTTTTTCCTACCTTTGTACCTCCTTACTTTTTCTCCTCTAAAATCTGATGACCACATCCCTCACTTCTCTATAACCATCCACTTCACTTATACCTTTCCTCCCAATGTACCTAAGTGTATCTCTTTTTGAGTCTTTGAGTCAATTCTGATGACAATAAGGTTCAAGTATTTCCCAATCTCTTCATTCTAAAAGTTTTTTCATGCTTCTTTTATGAGAGATGATTTGTGCAATTCTTTTTCTCCCTTCCTCTTCTCTCAGTGAATCCATTTTTCTCATTCCTTAAATTTATATTTTTGAAATCATCCCATCATAGTCATCATACCTATGATCAATATTTATGCATACTTCTTCTAGCTGCCCTGATAACAGTAAAGTTCTTAAGAACTACAAGTATCATCTCCCCATGTTGGAATGTTAACAGTTTAACCTTATTGAATCCCTTATGATTTCTCTTTCATGTTAATTTTTTTAGGTTTCCCTTTGTTCTTGCATTTGAAAGTCAATTTTTTTTGACTTTTTTTTACCAGAACACTTGAAAGTCCTTAAATATCCTTAACTTGAAAGTCATTAAATATCCTTAACTCATTTTTTTTTGCTGGGTAGGTTTGTTTTGATTTTAATATTAGCCCCTTTGTCCACCATGGTATCACATTCAAATTACACATTGTTGTTTATTGTTTATTCTTCTTTTCAAGGAAAACAAGTGATATCTTGAGGATGTTGTCTTGACTTGCACATGAATTGGATCTAAGTGAGGCATAGTTAGACAAAGTTGTGAGCCTTACCTTTTCCTCCAGTATCATCAGAGTTAACTATCAAGATAAAAGTCAATACAATAGGTGATGGCTGGAGATGCATCACATGATCTTATTTTTTTTCTCCTAAATTAAAGTCTTTCAGTGGCATCAGTTTCTCTGAAGCATCACTCATTAAATGACTCATTAAAAGGAAATGGTTAGAATTAAGGCAAAAAAAGATGGATTAATTTGCTATTGCAAAGATAGTAATCAAGGAGGATAAGGCTCTGAAAATTTCTTGGAAAATCAAACAATAGTCACTCATTCTAACACATCAAAACCTAAACAATGAACCACAAAGGCTTATACTACAGATTATTATTGATAGTTCAATGACAGCCAGGATGATTCTTTAATATATAAGTTACTAAATTATAATGTCTTGCTATATAATTTTTCCTTTTGTGTATACTTATGCTATTTTATCCTAGAGGTGGGAGCTTTGGAAATTGATTATAATTTTAATTGGAAGTTTTCATTTTAATGCCACTTTTAGCAGCAATTAAGTGATTCTTTTTAATTTTTATTTTACCCTTTTGTTCTAGGATAACTATTTTAATTTCTTGAAGTATGAGGTTTAAGATCTTTTGGGGATTTCAATAATTCTTAAATGACTTGTGTTCAATCAACTTCCTTTTTTAAAGGCATTTTATAAATTTTTATTGAAGACTTCTATTTTTACATCATTATAGGCATTCCCATGATCTTTCTTCTCTTTCTCAGAGGGCAGTACAATACAACTAATAAAGTTTTTATGAAAAAAAAAAGAAAAGATTTAAAAACTTGGAGTGACTCAGGAGATTCTACAAAAGGAGTTAAGGGTCAGGACCATATTCCCCTGGGGATTCTGTTCTGTCTTCCAATCCTACTTATAAGGGATTTTTTAACTATTTCTTAAGATCTGAGGAAATGTAGAGACATATACTGGCCCTGCTTTACTCTCAGTGGGGACGAAAGAGCAGCAGGTGAACATCCTTGACAATGGTTCCAGTCAACATGGTTCAAGGGAGAAGGATACCATTCTGCAGGCATCAGAAGATGGTTATTTGCATCATTGCTGGCAAAGAAACCTGGTATATCCTGACTCTGTTGTTGCCTCATTGAGGATAGTTGGGGTGACTCAGGACCCTGCTGCCTCTGTGGGACTGTTTCACCATTCAGGAGCAGAGTCTCCAAGACACTTAGGGTAGGCCCACTAATTTCTATCCCCATTTGAAGTGTTAGCGCTTGGTTTTGGCCACCCTTGCCTGAACTCTGGACATTTACTGTGGCCTCTACTCCAGTCAGAAGGCAGACAGAGCCTTTGACCCCCTTCACAACTCCAGGATTTCCTTCAACTTCAGGTAGGATAATTTAACTCTTCTATCAGCTCCTGAAGTTCATCTTTCTAATTCTTGGTATTCATAGCCTGAGAGGAAAGAGACACTGGCTGTCTAGGCAAATAGCACATTGAACTGAGCCCTTTGGTTCTAGGTGCATAATTTCTGAGTATACAACACAGTTCTTATTGGTATGTCTTATCCCCCTCCTTTTTGTCTAAAGCATTCTTCTTCCATTCTTTCTCCTCCATATGTCTCAATTACTAAGTTTTAATGATGTTCAGAAACTGAATCTGCTACATTACATTCCTGTTCATCTCATTTGATGCATTTATGCTATGAATTCTTGTAAAGATATTTGAGGACATGGGTTTATTTCTTGTTCCTTTCTCAGAGAGGTCATTTTCAAAAACCTTTACAATAAGTATTTCTATAATATTGCCAGCAATAATTCTGGTGTGCATCTAAACATTGAATAAGAGAGTCAGTTCAAATAGAGATGTACACACAAGGTCATGATACAACTTTACTGGTTTATTTTTGGATACTCAGACTTTTATAACAAAAACTTATCCCAGGAATGATAGGTTAAAAGAGACCCAGATATACAATTTTCTAGGTAAATTTATAATATTTGTCCTTAGAAATCTGCAGACTTTCTTATCAGAAAAACTTCCTAAAAGTAACTCCGGATGCCACAGAATGTCTCAGGTCAGAGCTCACTGGAGAGCTAACAAATCCTATTTAATGAGCAAGAATACATACATATCTCTGGTGGCAAAGGTCACCAAAATATGTGGTAAATCATTCTCAGGAGTTGGCCTTCGATGTTATAAAGGCCTTAAATTCAAGATATATAGAGAACTGATTCAAATATATAAAAAAGGAACCATTCACCAATAAATAAACAGTTAAAGGAAGCCAATGATAATTTTAAAAATTAGAAATGTAAGCCATCAACAGACATTTGAAGGAACACTCCAAATTGCTAGTAATAAGAAAATGCTAATAATGTAGGACTGGTATGGTTATGAAGTGGTTGAATTTTTGAAAAACTTGAAATTATATATATACAAACAAATCATTAGACTGTATATATTGGTTTGATATATTGATACCACTATGAAACATATACTCCAAGAAGTTCAAACACAGTCAAATATACAAAAATCTTTACAAACATAATTTCTGTATTAAGAAAGAAATAGAAATAACATGCATATCCATTGATTGGACAACAATTATATAAAATATGCTATATAAATAACAAATACAAAGAATTCAGAGAAACCTGGGAAAACTTAAATAGGCTGACAAGACAGAGGTAACAAACCAGAGGAACAATTTATATGACCACAATATTATAAAAACAAGCACAAAAAAATGAAAGAACTTCAATAAGTTCAATGATCAGTAATGACCCGATATGACTGATGTGGAGTAGATCTCTCACTTCTCTGAATAGTAGGTGTGGAGGAATATTATATATATACATATACACACACAGAGACACATATATGTATGTGTATACATATATACATGTGTATATGTTTATATATACGTATGTGTGTATGTATATGTATGTTTATTTTCAGACAAGGACAAAGTACTGATTTTTTCCCTTTAACTATATTCATTTATTTCAAGGGAAGATTAATAGAGAATGAAGAGTCAGGGAAAAGACAAAGGTGTTAAAAAGGAAAAAAGAGAAAAAGAGAAAAGAAAACAATCAGTGTAGTTAATCAATATTTTGAAAAATTATGAAACCACATGCTTTGAAAAATTCTAAAAACATAAGCTAGAAGCTTTCCTAAATAAGAAATAAGGTATGAATCAGCACTTTTATTCGATATTTTGCTAGAAATCTTAACTTTAGCAATAAGAGAAGAAAAAAGAGGAAAAGAATAGGAGAAGTTAGAATAGGTAATGAGGAAACATTTTTGATGTGTGTGTGTGTGTGTGTGTTTGTTGTACTTCTCTAAATTGATATTATTATAATAATTTTATATATTATTTCCTTGACTCTGGATACTTCCCTCAGCTTCACTACATGAAGGTTGTTTTATAATACTTTGTATTAAATATGTACATAATTTCTCTCCTCCCATTTAATAGTATTTTATTTTTTGAATTGCATGTGAAGATAGTTTTCAAGAATCATTTTTATAAGGTTTTGGTTTGTAAATTTGTCTCCCTCCTTTGCCAATCCCTCTCCAAGACAGTAAAAAATATGTTATGTTATGCCGGCACATCGTGTTAAATTTATTTCCACATTAGTCAAATTATGAAAGAGAAATCAGAACAAAGGAGAAAACTATGAAAATGAAAACAGAAAAAAAACTTGAAAAATGAAATTTATATACTTCAGTTTGGATTTAGACTCCATATTTCTTTCTCTGGATCTAGACAGCACTTTCCATTTTGAATCTTTTGTAAATGTCTTGGATCATTTTACTGCCAAAAAGAGCTAAATAAGTCATATTCATAACAACAACAATAGCATTGTTACAATTTACAGCCTTGCTTCTGTTCATTCCAATCGCTATTAGTTCATGCAAATTTTTTGAGATTCTTCTGAAATCTGCTTACTTATCATTTCTTATAGGACAAGAGAATTCCACTATATGGACATACCACAAATGCTCCAGTTAGATACCAATTGATGAACATTCCCTCAACTTACAAATCTTTGCCACCACCAAAATAACTATAAATACTATTGTGCATGTATTTTACTCTTTTATATGATATCTTTGGAATAAAAATCAAGGAGTACTATTGCTGGTTTGTCCTTGAGGCAAAATTTCAAATTTCTCTCCAAAATGGTAGCATTAGTTTCTAACTCAAGTCATAGTGCATTTGTGTCACACATCCATACAAATATTTATCATTTCCACTTTTTGTCATAATAATCAATCTGATAAGTGTGTGATGATACCACAGAATTGTTTTAATATGCTTTGCTATAAACAATATTTATTTATTTATTTATTTCACATGACTATACATAGTTTTGATTTCTTCATCTGAAAACTTCCTGCTAATAATTCTTTGACAATTTATGAATTCACAAATCATTTCATAAATTTGACTCAGTCATCTATATATTTGAGAAAGAGGATCTTTATCAGAAACACTGACTGTAAAAATTCTTTCCTAACTTTGTGCTTTCCTTCTAATTTTGTTTGCATTGATTTTGCTTGTGCAACCCCTTTTTAATTAAATGTAAACAAAATTACCCATTTTGCATATTAGACCATTCTCTAGCTCTAGTTCAATCATAATTCTTCCCCTCTTCAAAGATTTGATAGGCAAAGTATTCATTGCTCTACTAATTTGTTTAAGGTATTGCATTTTTGCCTAAATCATGTACTCATTTTGATCTCATCTTGCTATATATTTTTAAATGCTAGTCTAGGTTTACTTTTTGTTGTAATATTTTCCAATTTTCCCAAAGTTTTTGTCAAATTGTGAATTTTTAAACCTTAAAGTTCCTTATTTATGATCATGACATTCAGGTAGTCCAAATTGAGCAAGAGAGTTCATTTCTTACAAATTTCTAAATTTTCTTGAATCAGAAAATTGTTTCTCACAGTCCTACTTTTGATTCTGTCACTAGGATTAATTTTTAAGGCATCATTTTATAATTGTGTAGAGGTGAAGTTGTAGAACCAGATGAATTATTGTCTCACTCTACTATCTTCTCTTTGACTGCTGTTTGCAATGAAAAGGTTTAATGTAGCTCCATTTTGATGAATTATGTTGCAATGGTCTCTATTCTGTTTAAAGATTCATTTTTATGCTTTAGAAATGTTCTCATCTTTTCAGTGTAAGTTTTTCTTGGCTAACATTATTTAACACTCATGGAGACCTGGCCAAGATGGCAGAGAGAAGAAAAGCACAGTGGTAAGGGCTACCAGTTCCCTTCAAAAATAACATGAAAAAAACCTCTTAACATAAATTTGATCAACAAAACCCAGAAAAAGAAATTAGGAGAACACCTACCAACAAGGTCTGTCTCAGGGGACCACAGGTGAACTGGGAAGAGAGAACAGAGGGTGAGCACAGGAACAGCAACAGGGTGAAGCCAGAGGACCAGCCTTAGCCACAGAGACTTTGGTGAGTGGCAGTTTGAGGATCAGTTTTTGACATGGAATCTTTGGCCTGGGGAAGAGGAGCTCTGGTGAGTCCCAGTCAATGGAAGGGTGATTTCAGTACAGAGAGTTGCAAAGCACATCTGGAAAACAATGAGCAGAGCAAGGGAACTGAGCTCCATACCATTTACTGAACATTCTTTCCAGAATAAATGGTAAATGTCACCCCTCCCTTCACCCACTCAGGCTCAAGTGTGGGCAACAGATTTCACTAAATTGAAAGGGTGATTAACTCCCTTCTCCAGGCCACAACCCATACTTCAAGGTCAACTCAAACCCTGCTGCCCTTCCTCATTCTCTCCAGTATTAGGGAGAGGACTTTAAGCACTCCAGAGAAAGCAATCAGCACCTCATACTGGCTAGTGCACTTCGAATTACTAAGTCAAGTGAAAAAAGGGTTTTCAATAGCAACCCTCTGAGAGCAGCCCCTCCACAAACACAAGATTCTAGGAAAATGAAGAAAGGCCAGTGAAAAGGGGGGGAGACTCATTAAGAAATACTTAGAAGTAACAGATCCTAACCCAGAGAGAACTAGAATCTCCAAGGAGAATATGAATTGATTTCCAGCCCAAAAAAATGACCCTTGAAGAAATCAGGAAGGAATTTAAAAATCAATCAGAAAATATGGGAAAAGAAACCCAAGAGAACTTTGCAACAAGAAAACAAATCTTTGGAAAATACAATTGGACAAATACAAAATGAGGATAATTCTTTCAGATCCTGATTTGGGCAAATGAAAAAAGAAAATACTTCTCTCAAAACTATACTTGGGCAAATGGAAAACTCCTTCAAAAAGAGAATTGATGAATTGGACAAGTATTTGCAAAAGGTAAATGAAGAAAATTCTTCTTTAAATAAAAGAATAGTGTCTGTGGAAACTAATGACTTCATGAGACAACAGAATTCTGTTAAACAAAAAGTAAAGATCGAAAAAATAGAAGCAAATGCAAAACATCTCATCAGTAAAACCACTGACCTTGAGAATAGATCAAGAAGGAAAAACCTGAGAATTATAGGTCTTTCTGAAAAAATTGAAGCCCTAAAAAACCCCTGAAATTATTATTACAGGATTTAGTGATGGAAAACTGCCCTGATATCATGGAACTAGTGGGCAAAATAATAATTGAAATAATACATCTATTCCCTCTGAAAAAAGATCCTTAAATGAAAACACCAAGGAATGTTGTGGCCAAATTCCATAACTATTAGATAAAAGAGAAAAAATACTCCAAGGAGTCAGAAAGAAACAATTTAAATACCAAGGAGTCACAGTAAGGATTACAGAGGACCTTGTTGCATCAACATTAAGCAACTGAAGGGCCTGGAATGAGATATTCAGCAGAGCAAGGGAGTTTGGAATGCAGGCAAGCATCCACTATCCAGCAAAGATCCGCCTTCACTTCCAGAGAAAAAGATGAACATTTACTGGAATGGGAGAGTTCCAACATTTCCTGATGAAAAGACCATATATGTGTGTGTGTATGTATATATATATATATATATATATATATATATATATATATATATATATGTAAATAAAAAACCAACTATACAAAGAAGATGAAATTGGCTATAACTCCACCTGGGAGAAAGATTCTCATCACTCTTGAGAATTGTAGCTTGAATAGAGAGAATATATTTAGCCAGAAATGAAGGTCACTCATGATTTATCCGTGAGACTGCTAACCAACAAGAAGAAGCTGACTGTATCCCTACCTTGATGAAAGATTCTACAAGCATGGATGCCCATTATCACTAGTATTATTCAATATCATATTAGAAATGTTAGCTTCAGCAATTAGAGAAGAAAAAGCAATTGAAGGAATTAGAATTGGGAAGTAAGAAACAAAACTGTCACTCTTTGCAGATGACACAATGGTATAGCAAGAGAATCCCAAGAAATCATCCAAAAAACTACTGGAAACAATTACCAATTTTAGCAAAGTGGCAGGATATAAAATAAAACTTCACAAATCCCCAACTTTTCTATATATGGCTAGCAAGATACAGCAGTAAGTGCTAGAAAGAGAAATCCCATTCAAAGTAACCTCAGACAATATAAAACACCTGGGAGTCTATTTGCCAAGGCAGACTCAGAAACTTTTTGAAATCAGTTACAAAACACTTCTCACACAATTAAATCAGATTTAAATAACTGGGCAAACATCAACTGCCCATGGATAGGTAAAGATAATATATTAACAATGTCAGTTCTACCAAAATTAAAATTCTTGTTTAGTTCCATATCAATCAAAATTCCAAAAAATTACTTTAACGAGTTAGAAAAAATTATAAATAAATTCATATGAGAAATAAAAAGTCAAGAATTTTCATGGATTCAATGAAAAAAAGTGCAAAATGAGGGGGGCTTAGCCTTACCTGATCTAAAATTATATTATAAACCATCAGTCATCAAAACTGACTGGTATTGGTTATGAAATACAGTGGTGGGTCAGTGGAATAGACTAGGTACAATAGCAGGAAATGATTATTAATCTTCTGTTTGATAAACCCAGAGTCCAGCTATAGGGATAAAAACTCTCTCTCTCTGTGATTAAAACTACTGGGAAAATTGTAAGTTAATATGGAAGAATCTTGGATCAGACCAACACCTCACACCCTATACCAAGATAAGATCCAAATGGATACAGGATTTAGACATAAAAAACAATACTATAAGCAAATTATAAGATCAAGGTCTAGTTTATCTGTCAGATGTATGGAAAGGGAAGCAGTTTATGACTAAGCAAGAGATAGAGAACATCAGTAAAACAAACAAGATGATTTTGATTACATTAAATTAAAAAGCTTTGGCACAGACAAAACCACTGTAACCAAGATCAAAAGAAATGTAGTAAACTGGGAAATAATCTAAAATTAATGTTTCTGAAAAAGGACTCATTTCCAAAATATACCGAGAACTGAATCATATTTTATTTAAAAAAAAAAATTTCGCAATTGACAAATGGTCAAAGGATATACAAAGGCAATTTATAGATGAGGAGATTAAAGCAATCCATAGTCATATGAAAAATTGCTCTAAAATCATTACTTATTAGAGAAATGTAAATTAAAGTTTCTCTGAGGTACCATTTCACACTTCTCAGACTGAGCAATATGAACAGAGGGGATAATGATCATTGTTGGAAGGGTTGTGGGAAATCTGAGATACTATTACATTATTGCTGGAGTGGTGAACTCATCCAGTATTTCTGGAGAGAAATTTGGATCTATGCCCTAAGAACAACAAAAATGTGCATACCCTTTGATTTAGCAATACCACTACTGGGTATATATGCAGAAGAGATGATGAAAAAGGGTAAAAACATCACTTGTACAAAATTATTCATAGAAGCCCTGTTTGTGTTGGCAAAGAATTGGAAATCAAGTAAAAGTCCTTCAGTTGGGGAATGGCTTAGCAAACTGTGGTATTTGTATGTCATGTTCTAATAGAAACCAGGAGGGATGGGAATTCAGGGAAGCCTGGAGGGATTTGCATGAACTGATGCTGAGTGAGATGAGCAGAACCAGTAAAACACTGTATACCCTAACAGCAACATGGGACAATAATTAACTTTGATGGACTCATCAGTGAAACAATGAGGGACAATTTGGGGCTGTCTTCAATGTCAATCTGTATCCAGATAAAGAACCATGGAGTTTGAACAAAGTCCCAGGACTTTAATTTAGAAAAAACCTGATATCTTATTTTCTGATACTTATCTTTGATAAACCCAAAGAATCCAGCTATTGGGATAAAACCTCTCTCTCTGATAAAAACTGTTGGGAAAATTGGAAGTTAATATCTCTTATACTTACTTATCTCTTATACTTTATGTTTCTTCATTAAGGATATTATTTATCTCTCAACACACTCAATTTGGATCAATGTATAATATGGAAACAATGTAAAGACTGACAAATTAACTTCATGGAGGGTGGGGGGAGAAAAGTAAGAATGGGGGAAAATTGTAAAACTAAAAATAAAATAAAATCTTTAATGGAAAAAATCTCCAACCCTAGGAATGTGCTGATAGATGTTTAACAATTTTGGGCATCTAGGTAGCACAATGTATAGAATCTTGAGTCAGGAATACAAATGATATCTTCCTGAGTTCAAATCGGGCCTCAAGTATTTACTAGTTATATGAGCCTGGGAAAGTAACTTACTCCAGCTTAACTCAATTTCCTCATTTGTAAAATGTATTGGAGAAGGAAATGAAAAACTCCTCCTGTATCTTTGTCAAGAAAACTCCAGATGGTATTCCAAAAATTCAGCAAGATAGAAATAAACATCATCTCTAAAAATCAAAGTATGCAGAGTATAATTTTAAGGGTTTTTTTTGTTTCCTTGAACTTGATTTTCTTTATGTTGACAAATTTTCTCCATTTCCCTTGGAAATTGAGATTGGGAGAAAAACAAAAGTCATTACAAATGTGTATGGGGGTGTGGGTATTGAGTCAAGATGGTGTAGAAAAGAGGAAACCTCACCTGAGCTCTCATCCCAGTTTCCTTCTAAAGCATCTTTAAATCAAACCTCCAGACAGATTCTAGAGTGACTGAAATCTCAAAAACTGTGATGTAACAATTTTCCAGCACTAGATAATCTTATAAAGACTTGGGGAAATGTTTGTTTCATTTGGGTAAAATGAGGAGTTCAGACCAATGCAGTTCAAGCCAATGCAATCTCAACAGGAGACCTTTATTCACAATATGTGGATTCTGCCTCAGGAGGCCAGTGATGCACAAGGATAGTGATGAGGTCTCCAGCTCCAGCACAGAAGGCATATGATGAGGTCTTGAATACTGGTGCTAAAGGCATAAGAATGTTGGGCAATGATAATGCAAGGAGCAAGAAACAAGCACTTGAGGTCCCAGTGTGGGAAGTCAGTGGTCACTGTGCTGGCTTCTAGCACAAGAAGATTGGAATCGTGCCCCTTATTGTCCAGGAGCAAATATCAACTTTGATAAATTAGGTTTTAAAGTTTTTTAATTAATTTTTTAAATTAAATTTAAAATTTTTAAATTACATAATTTTCCAAAAAAAATATTCTTAAAAATAAAATAAAAAGAATGCTAACCATAGAAAGTTGGTCTCAATTCCAAAAAGTTGCCTTGTAAGAGTACAGAAAAGAAATTTAAATAATTAGGTAAGAGAATAAGAAGAAGAAATTGGGAAAAGAAATGAGAGTTAGGAAAAAGAATTATAAAAATATAGCCAGGAAAAGTAAGCACAAAAATTGTCTGCATAAAGCAATACTTTAGCAAATAGAATTCGTCAAATAGAAAAAAAATGACTGAATTAAATAACAAATTTAAAAGTAAAATTATCTAGAAGAAAATATATAAAAACTAACTAGAAAATAAAATTCTTATATACTATATTTGCGAAAGTGGAAGTTAATGACTCCAGAAAACCTTAAGAATCTGTCAAAGAAAATTTAAAAAACTGAAAAAATGGGGGAAATGTATAGTACCTCCATTGGAAAAAAGTTTAAAATTTATTTACTAATTACCTACAAAGATTATTTTCAACATTTATCCTTTAGTAAGTTTTTGAGTACCACATTTTCTCACTACCCTCCATTTCTAACCCCCTTTCCATAGTAGTGAAAAATCTGATATATGTTGTATCTGCAAAATTGTAGTTAAAATATTTTTTATTAGTTAATTTATGAAAGAAGTACTTGAACTAACAAGAGAAAAACCAACATTAGAAAATAAAAGACATTTTTTAAACATTGAACAGAGGATGCTTTGTTCTGTATTTAGAATTCATAGTATTTTCCTTGATGTGGACAGCATTTTCCATAACAATTATTTCAGTATTGTCCTTGATCACTGAACTGCTGAAAGCAGTTATGCTGATCATAGAGGATCATCACCTAATGTTGCTATTAGTGTGTGTAATGTTCTCCTGTTTCTGCTCACTTCCCTCATCATAAGTTTATGCAATTTTTTTACATAGTTTTCTGAAATCAAGGTGTTAATGATTTCTTACAGAACAATAATATTTCCAAATATTCATATACCATAACTTGAATAATCATTCTCCAAATGATGGGCATTCCTTCAATTTCCAGTTCTTTGCTTTACATGGTTTTATACATGTGTTTGTCCTTCCTTCTTTTATATGATTTTTTTGAGAGAGATGTAATAGTGTTTTCCTGGATTAAAGAGTACATGCAGTTTTGTTGTCCTTTGGAATCTATTCTAAATCATTCTCCAGAATGATTGTATTAGTTCATAACTCCACCAAGAGTGTTTCAGTGTTCCAGTTTTCTAGAATCCTATTCAATATTGCTCATTTTCAGGTTGTCATTTCAGCCAATCTGATAGATGTGAGATGGTACCTCAAAGTAATTACAATTTGAATTTCTCAAATCAAAAGTGATTTGAAACAATTTGTTCATGACTATAGATAATTTAAATTTCTTCATATAAGAATTGTCTGAGGGGCAGCTAAGTGGTGCGGTGGATAGAGCAGTGGCCCTGAAGTCAGGAGTATCTGAGTTCAAATCTGGCCTCCAACAATTAATACTTACCCAGCTGTGTGGCCTTGGGAAAGTCACTTAACCCCATTTGCCTTGCAAAAACCTAAAAAGAAGAATTACCTGAACTTGAACAGGAGAAATAATTCAAGAATTGTTTGTTTTGTAATTATTTGTTTCTCTTTTTGATAAAATACAGCACTCATTCCTATTAAAACATTAGATAGACTAGGAATAGAGTTTTCCTTAAAATAATAACAGTGCCTATATAAAACCATCAACAAACATTATCTATCTAATATATCTATGGAAAGTGAAGAAATTTATAACCAAACAAGAAACAGAGAACATAAGTTGCAAAATGAATGCCTTTGACTATAGTAAAAAAGTTTGCATTAATAAAATTCATATAACCAAGATTAGAAAGAAAATAGAAACCTGATAGACAATTTTCACAATTAAGGACTCTGATAAAGGTCTCATTTCTAAAATATATAAATAATTGAATTAAATGTATGAGTTTATAATTCATTCCCCAATTTATAAATGTCAAAAGGTTATGAATAGGCAGTTTTTAAATGAAGATGTCATATGAAAAAATATGCTTCAAATCATTAATGATAAGAGAAATACAAATTAAAGCAACAGTGAGCCACCAACTCACTCCTATCAGATTGACAAAGGTGAAAAAAGTGAAAATGATTATCATTAGAGAGGTTGTGGGATGATAGAGAATTAATGAATTGTTGGTCAATTTGAGACCTAATCCAACTATTCTGGAGAGCAGTATGGAAATATGCCCACAGAGCAATAAAACTGGTCATATTCTTTCATCCAGCAATACCAAATAGTAGGCCTATATCCAAAGGAATTCTGAAATAATGAGAATAGTCCCACATGTTTAAAAATATTTTTTCAGTTTTTTTGTTATAGGAAATAACTGGAAATTGACGGACTGTCCGTCAGTTGGGGAATGAATGAATACGTTATGGTAAATGAATATTATGGATCATTGTTGTTCTTTAAGAAACCATGGTTGGGCTTTAGAGAGGCACAAAAAAAATTACATGAACTGATGCTGAGTGCAGGGAGCAGAATCAAGAGGACCCTCTACACATGAACATTTGTGAGTTGATAAACATTGATGGATTCAAATCCTTTCAGCAGTTCAGAGATTTAGGACAACCTTGGGAGACAAAACTATCCAAATCAAGAGAAAAAAATCCAATTAAACCACAGAATCTGAATGTAAATTAAGTTAATTTAACAAAAAAAGACTTCTCTAATGTTTTTCCTTCTTATCCCATGGTTTTTTCCTTTTCCATTAGTCTTAATTCCTCATGCACAAAATGACTAATATGTAACTTTAATAAACTTGTATATATGTATACCTATATAGATATATCTATATCAATATATATACAGATATATATATATATATATATATATGTATATATACAACTTTTATCAGACTGATTGCCACTGAGAGGAGGTGGGTGAGAAGGGAAGATGGTAGAAAATTGTGCAATATATAAATATGGAAGTGCATGAATTTAGAAAACCTTACATGATGTGTAATTGGAAAAATAAAATGAAATGTCAATTAAAAACATTTGTATTAATTTACATTCCTCAAATCAATAATTATTTGAATTCTGTCATACTACAATGAATATTTTAAATTTCTTCATCTGGAAACTTCCTGACATTGGACAATAGAGATAATGCAAGAATTATTAGATTACCTGAAAGCCATCATCCAAAAAAAAAAATAATGAGCAATATCTTTGAGAAATCATCAAGGAAATTTATCCTAATATCCTAGACAGGCAGGGCAAAATAGTCCTTGAAATAATCCAGTGATTATTTCCAGACAAAAAATTCCAAAATTGAACTTCCAAGGAATATTGTAGTCAAATTCTAGAAGTATCAACTGAAGGAAACAGCATTGGAATAGAAGAAAAACAATTCAAATGTCAAGAAGCTGCCATCTGGAATAATCAGAATTTAGTAACTTCATCATTAAAGGATTGGAGAGCCTGGAATATGATATTCAGAAAGACAAAGGAGGTTTGATTACAATTTAGAATAAATTACACAAAAAAATAGAACATAATTGTTCATCAGAAAAGATGTGAATTCAAAGAAAAACAGGACTTTTAAATTCTACTTATGAAAAGACCAGATCTGAGCAAAAAACATAATCAATACATGACCAAAGAGCATAAAATACTAAAAGGAAGCACCAGTCATCAAAAGTGTTTGGTATTGCCTAAGAAATAGCTTGGTGGATCAGCGGTATAGATAAGGTACAAAAGAGTCAGCAGTAAATGACTATAATGATTTACTGTTTGATAATCCCCAAAATTTAACTCACTCTTTGGTAAATAATGCTGGGAAAACTGAAAGATATTATGCCAAAAATAAGGCATAGATCAACCTCTCCCACCCTTTACCAACATAAGGTCAAAATGGGTGCAGGATTAAAGATAAAGGAAAAAAAGGAAAACATTACCTGTCAGATCTATGGAAAGGGGAGCAGTTTATAACCTAAGAAGAGATACGGAACATTATAAAAAATGAACTGACTGAGATACCACCTCCCAACTCTCAGATTGGTCAATATGACTACAAAGGAAAATGATCAATGTTTGAGGGGATGTGGGAAAACTGGGACATTAATGCATTGCCGGTGGAGTTGTGAACTGTTCCAACATTTCTGGAGAGTAATTTAGAATTGCCCAAAGAGCAATAAAAATGGACATGCCTAGGTCTGAATCCTGGAGAGATCATGAAAAATCGCACATGCACAGAAATATTTATAGTAGCTCCCTTTGTAGGGGCAAAGAATTGGAAATTGAGGGTAACTCCATTACCTTAAATAAATTAAAAAAATTTAAAAAAATCAAAATTAGCAAAAGAAACACAAGGGAAAAGTAACACAATGCAAAACAAAATTAATATCTTACAACAAGAAAGCAAATCCTTTGAAAACAAAATTTAATAAGTGCAAAAAGAAAAGAAATCAAAAACACAATTGGGCAAAAGGAAAGAGACAACAACTTCAAAAACAGAATTGACCAATTGGAAAAGGAGATGCAAAAGGTAAATGAAGAAAACTCTTCTCTTAAAAAATGATTGGAATCTGTGGAAAGGAATTATTTCATGATACATTAGATCTATTAAGTGAAATCAAGAAAACAAAAAATTAGGATAAAAAGTTTTACTGCATTGATAAAAAACTGACCTGGAAAATAAATCCACAAGAGACAATATAAGAATCATAAGACTTCTTGAAATCTTTGAAGAGGAAAAAAATTAACATGAGCTCCAGACTTCATAATATAGTGAAGGAGGACTGCCCTGATATCCTGGAACCAGAGGGAAAAATGATCATTGAATGAATACATCAATCTCCTTCTGAAAGGGATCCCAAAAGGAAAACACAAAGGAATATTGTGGTTAAACTTCAGAACTATCAGATCAAGAAAAAAATCCTACAAGTGACCAGAAAGAAACAATTAAGATACCAAGAAGTCCCTGTCAGAATTTCACAGGTCCTGGATGCATCAACATTAAAGGATCAAAGGACCTGGAACATGATATTCCAGAGAGCAAGGCAACTTGGATTGCAGCTAAGACTTCCCTATCCAGCAAAACTGAGCCTCCTCTTTGAGAAGAGAAGATAGATATTTAACAAAAAAGGAGACTATAAGTTTTTCCTGATAAAATTCCAGAGCTAATCAGAAATTTTGGTTTTCAAATAGGAGTTACATGAAGATACATCAAAAGGTAAACAGGGGAAAGAAAAAAAAATACTGTGACCCAACAAGATTAAACTGATTTTATCCCCATATGGGAGGAAGATTCTCATAACTCTTGTGAACTGTAACTCTATAAGAGGGAATATACTTAAACTTAAGGAGTGGTCATCCATGACACACATAACTGTTACGGAATTTTATATAGAATAATATTTTAAAATAATATATAATTAAAATGAAGGAACATAAAGATAAGGGAGGAAGGAGAGATTGAATGAGATAAATTACAACACATGAAGAAGTGCAAAGGATCTATTGCAATAGAGGGGAAGAAAGGAGGAGATAAGAACTTCCTGAATCTTAGTCTCATTAGTTTTCACTCAGCTGAGTTTGGAAACTTATCTTACCTTTCAGATATTAAAAGGGGAAAGTGGGGGGAGAAAAGGAGGGACTGATAGAAGAAAGAGAAAGATGGAGGGGTAAAGGGAAAGGGGAAAGAAATGGGAGGTGTTAGATAAAATGGGATAAATACTCTGAAAAAGGTGTTAGAAGCAAAATACTGGCAAATACAGGAAAATATACATGGAGGAATGATAGCATGGAAGGCAATAAAGGATTAGAAATTATTTGAATCTAAATGTGAATGGGATGAACTCTCCCATAAAATGGAAGTGGATAGCAGAGTGGATTAAAAATAAGAATAGTGCAATATATTTCTTACAAGAAATGCATTTGAAACACAGATACACATATGGATTGAAGGTAAAAAGCTGGAGCAAAATATATTAAGCTTCAGCTGAAGTGAAAAAGGAAGAGGTAGAAATCCTTTTCTCAGACAAGCATATGCAAAAATAAATCTCATTAAAAGAGATAAGGGAAGAAATAATATCCTCCTAATCTAATAGGTACCTTAGATAATGAAGTAAATTCAAAACTAAACATGTATGCACCAAGCAATATAATATCCAGATACCCTCTCTCACAATTAGATAAAACTAACCATAAAATAAACAAGAAGAAAGGAGGAATGTTAGAAAATTTACATATGATTGACCTATGGACAAAATTAAACAGATATAGAAAGGCATATACAATTTCTTCTGCAGTACATGGCATCTACATAAAAATTATGCATATACTACTGCATTAAAAAACTCATAATCAAATGCAGAATGGCAGAAATATTGAATGTATCCTTTTATGACCATGAAGCAACAAAAATCATGGGCATTAAAGGGTCAGGGGGAGATAGAGTTAAAGTTAATTGGAAACTAAATAACATAATTTTATAGAATGAGTGGATCAAACAACAAATCATTGAAAAAAATTAATGGTTTCATCCAAGACATTGACAATAATGAGACAAATACCAAAACTTATGGGATACAGTCAGAGTAGTTATTAGGGCATATATTATATCTTTAAATGCTTATAAAGAATAAAATTGGGGAAGCAGAATTCAATGAAATAGTCACGCAACTAAAAAGTTAGAGAAAGAAAAATTAAACATCCCCAATTAATTACCAAATTAGAAATTCTGAAAATTAAAGAAGAAATTTATAAAATCAAAGACAAGAAAACTATTGAAATAATAAAAAAATCAAGAGTTACTTTTGTGGAAAAAAGCATTAAAATAGACAAATATTTCATTTATCTAATTAAAAAAGAAAGGAAAAACAACAAATTACTAATATCAACAATTGAAAAATGTAGGGGTGGCTAGGTGGATAAAGCAGGAGTACCTGAGTTCAAATCCAAATTCAGGCACTTAATAATTACCTAACTGTGGGACCTTGGGCAAGCCACTTAACCCCATTTGCCTTGCAAAAACCTAAAAAAAAAATGAAAAAGGTGAATTTACCAACAATAAGGAAGGAATTAAAGTAATAATTCAGAATTATTTTGACCAACTCTATGCCAATGAATTTGAATAAGTGAAATGGATGAATATTTACAAAAATATGAATTGCCCAGGTTAAAAGAAGATGAAATTAAGTACCTAAGTAATCCTTTCTCAGAAAAAGAAATTCAACAAAACATCAATGGGTCAGATGGATTGACAAGTGAATTATATCAAATGTTCAAGGAAAAATTGATTCCATTCTGTATAAACATTTTGAAAAAATAGGTGTAGATGGAATTCTGCCTAATTTCTTCTATAACACAAATATTGCACTGATACATAAACAAGGTAGAGTCACAACAGAGAAAGAAAATTATAGACTGATTTCTGTTATGAATATGTATGCAAAAGTCTTAAATAAAGTCTTAACAAAGTGATTACCACAAATTTGCACTAAGATAATACAGGATGACCAAGTAGGATTTATTCCAGGAATGCAGGATTGGTTCAATATTAGGAAAATTATTGACTATATCAATAAAATATGTAACAGATATCATATGATTATCTCAATAGATGCTGAAAAAAACCTTTGACAAAATATAGAACCTATTCATATTAAAAATACTAGAGCATAAGAATAAATGAATTATTCCTTAAAATGATAAGTAGTATCTATCTGAAACCATCAACAAGCATTATATGCAGTGGGGATAAGCTAGAAGCATTCCCAATAAGATTAGGGGTGAAACAAGAATGTCTGATCACCATTATTAATCAATTTTGTATTAGAAATGTTAACTTTAGCAATAATAGAATAAAAAGAATTTGAAGGAATTAGAATTAAGAATGAAGTAACAAAACTCTCACTTTTTGGAAATGATATGAGGGTATACCTAGGGAACCCTAAAAATCATCTAAAATACTCCTGGAAACAGCAACTTTAGCAAAATTGTGGATATAAAATTAACCCATGTAAATCATCAGCATTTCTACATATTACTAATAAGATATAGCAGCAAGAGATAGAAAGAGAAATCCTATTTAAGGTAACTTCAGACTACATAAAATACATGGGAATCCCCTGCCAAGGCAGACTCAAAAACTCTATGAAAACAAGTATGAAACACTTTTCACACAAATACAATCAAATCTAAATACCTGGGCAAAGATCAAATGCTCATGGAAAGACTGAGCTAATATGATAAAAATGGCAATTCTACCTTATTTAGTGTCAAACCACACATCCCTAAATTATTTTTGTGAGCTAGAAAAAATAGCAATTAAATTCTTATGGAGGAACAAAATGTCAAGAATATCAAGGGATTTAATGGGAAAAAAATGCAAAAGAAGGCAACTTAACCAAACCAGATCTAAAATTATATTAAAATCATCAGTTGTCAAAATTGTCTGGTGCTATCTAAGAGGCAGAGAGGTGGAGAGGTGGATCAGTGGAACAGATAAGGTGCAAAAGAGACAGCAGTAAATGATTTTAGTCATCTGCTGCCTCTGCTTTCTGGAATAAGAACTCATTCTTCTATAAAAACTGCTGGGAAAACTGGAAGATATTATGACAGAAGCTGGGATTAGACCAACATCTCACATCCTGTCCTGAGATAGGGGTAAAGTTGATGCAGTATTTAGACATGAAAATCAATATTATAGGCCAATTCAGAGAATGAGGAGTGATTTACCTGTTAAATTTATGGAATGAAAAACAGTTTATGAGCAAAGAAGAGATAGAGAACATTTTAAAAAACAAACTATAATTTTATTATATTTAATTAAAAAGTTTTTGTACAAACTTAGCCACAAACTTAGCTAAGATGAAAGGAATATAGTAAATTGGGAAATAATTTTTACAACTTTGTTTCTGAAAAATGATTCATTTCTAAAATTATAGAGAACTGAGTCAAATTTATAAAAGAAAACCAAGTCATTCCTCAATTGAAAAAACATCAAAGGTTATGCAAAGGCAATTCTTGTACAAGGAAATCAAAATTATCTATAGTCATATGAAAAATTCCTCTATATTTTTATTGATTGAAGAAATGCAAATTAATACACCTCATCCCTCTCAAATTGACCAATATGACTAGAAAGGATATTGATCAATGTTGGATGGAATGTAAGAAATCTTGTTCACTAATGCATTGTTGGTGGAGCTGTGAACTCATCCAATTTTTCTGGAGAACAATTTGGAATCATGAACAAAGGGCAATGAAAATGTGCATACCCTTTGATCCCAAAAGAAATAAAAATCCCTCATGTATGAAAATATTCACAGCAGTTCTGTTTGTAGTGGCAAAAAATAGGAAATCAAGGAGAAGTTCATTAATTGGAGAATAGTTGAACAAATTGTCGTATATGAATGTGATGGAACTCATCTATTAGAACACATCTATTCTATTAAAAAATAAGGAAGGAGGGGCGGCTAGGTGGCGTAGTGGATAAAGCACCAGCCCTGGAGTCAGTAGTACCTAGGTTCAAATCTGGTCTCAGACATTTAATAATTACCTAGCTGTGTGTCCTTGGGCAAGCCACTTAACCCCATTTGCCTTGCAAAAAAAAAAGCTAAGAAAAAAAAATAAGGAGGGATGGAATTTCAGAGAAATGTGGAAACCTTGAATTTATGCTGAGTAAGGTATATGTAATTGGAAAAAAATAATATATATAGTTTAAAAGACTATCAAAGTAATAATTAATAAAAATAATACAAAGGAAAGTGATCTTGTCAGATCTAAAACTATATTATAAAACTGCAGTCATCAAAATTGTTTGGTACTTGTTAAGATATAGAGAAGTAGAGCTGTGGATTAGAGTAGACTCAAAAGAAACTGCAGCAAAATACTAAATAATCTAATATTTTATACACTCAAAGACTCCTACTTTTGGAATAATAATTCAGTAGTTGGCAAAAACTACTGGAAAACTGGAAAATAGTAAGGTGGACCAACATTTCACACTATATAATAAGATTAAGATCAAAGTGATAACAGGATTTAGGAATAAAAGATGATGCTAAAAGCCAATAAGCAGAAGTTGAAATAGTCTATATGTTAGATCAATGGAGAGTGGAGGAGTTTATGACCAAAGAAGAGAGAACATTGTAAATTGCAAAATGGATAACTTTTACTATATTATACAAAAAAAACCCTTTTGCACAAATAAAACTAATGCAACTAAGATGAGAAAGAATGCAGAAACAATTTTCCCAGCTATTGTTGGTGATATAGAACTCATTGTTAAAATCTTTAGAGATCTGAGTCAATTTTATAAGAATATAAGTCATTTCTCAATTGATAAATGGTCAAAGGATATGAACAGGCAGCTTTCAGATGAAGAAATTAAATTTATCTTTAGCCATATGGAAAAAATAGTGCAAATCATTATTTACTAGGGAAATTCAAATTAAAGCAATTCTTTTTTTTTTTTAAGATTTTTGCAAGGCAATGGAGTGGCTTGCCCAAGGCCACACACCTAGGTAATTATTAAGTGTCTGAGGTCGGATTTGAGTTCAGGTACTCCTGACTCCAGGGCCGGTGCTCTATCCACTGTGACACCTAGCTACCCCAAATTAAATCAATTCCAAGGTACCACCTTGCAACTACCAGATTGGCTCAATGATAAAAAAGGAAAATGACTAATATTGTAGAGGATGTGGAAATACTGGGACTCTAAAACTCTACAACAGTTGTTAATTGATCCATCTATTCTGGAGAGCAACTTGAAACTCTAATCAAAGGGCAACAAACTTGATCCATCAATACTACTACTAGATCTATATGCCAATGATATCACAAAAAATTAATGAAGACCAATGTCTACAAAAGTACTTAGGGCAGCAGTTTTTGAATTGGCAAAAAATTAGAAATTGAAGAATGCCCATAAATTGAGGAATGACAGAATGTGAATGTGATTGAGTACTATTGTTCTGTAACAAATTATGAATAGTCTGACTTCAGAAATGCTTTGAAATATTTTCATGAACTAATGCTGAGTGAATTGAGCTGAGCTGGGAAAATTTTGTGCATATTATAACAACTATAATGAATGTAGCTTCTCTCAATAGTTCATATAAACAATCCTATGAAACATGCTAAGGAAAGTGTATCATCTACTTCCAGAGCAACCTGAAAGTAGAGCAAACATATGCTCACATATCAAAATTTTTATGCTTTTTCCTGAAAGTAGAGCAAACATTATGCTCACATATCAAAAATTTATGTTTTTTCTTTCTTTCTTTCTCATGGTTTACCCCCTTATTTCTTATCTTTCTTTCCCAACATGACTTATATGGAAATATTCTAAACATAATTGTATATACACAAACTGTATTAGATTGTTCACTGTCATGAGGAGGGGATGGTAGGAAAATGTGGAGCTCAAAATCTTGCAAAAGCAAGTAAAATGTTGAAAACTTTCTTTGCATGCAATTGGAAATAATTTTTAAAATTACAAAAGGAGGATAAAAAGAAATTGTCTTGATCCCTGGTATACTTCCAGTATCAAAAGGCAGAAATATAATTTTGATCAAGGATATGACCTATCTGTGAGAATAGAATTCATTATAAGCATCAGCAGAAAATCTAACTTATAAGTTCATTAACTATTCTCACTTGTGTTTCAGCATTTGATTTTAGTAATCTTCTCTGACTCCTATGCACATTGGCAAGACTTTTTTTTTCCTTTTGAGAAATCAGCCCAGTCCATATCTATACTCTGACCAGTGGTTGGGATAAGAGATAGAGACAAGCAATCCAGGTCTGTTAAGTTCAAAGATCTCTTGCTCTCTATCTGCATTCTGAGCACTGTGAAAAATGCATATTTGCCCTGCCATTATTCTTTCATTGTCTCTTTTTTAATATTTATTTATTCTCTTTTTGTACAAATAATTTTTATACATTAATAAAATATTCTTGTTTAAGAGTAAACAGAATACCACCCCCCAAAAAATATAGACTCACTTGAGCAATAAAGTAAATGGGAGAGAAAAATATTAAAATGTTTAAAAAAATAATAGTAATAATTTTAGGTATGTCCAGGTGGCAAAATGAATGAAGCCCCAGCCCTGGAGCCAGGAGTATACAAGCCCATATCCGGCCCCATGCACCTAACAATCACCCAACCATGTGACATGCAAGTCACACCAACCCCACTGCCCTGCAAAAACCTTAAAAAAGAACAAAAAGATCCAAAATAAAATAAAATAGTAATAAAAGTATGGATGTCAGGGTGGTGGACAGAGCATTGGCCCTTGAGCCAGGAGCACTCAGGTCCAAATCCGGCCTCAGACACCCAACGATCACCCTGCTATGCGACTCCAGGCAGGCCACACAGCCCCATTTACCCTGCATGCCCCCCCAAATAATAATAATAAAACATGTGCTTCAGTCTTTGTTCTAACACCAACAACTCCGTCATGGGTGGATCACATTCTTTATGGTAAGTCCATGGCAAAAGTTACTTCCATATTTTTCCACCATTGCCATTGCTGATGGCAACTCCCTCCTTTCCTATTTCTTCACTGCCATGTACTATATTTTCTCTCTCCTTTCACTCTGACTCTGCTGTAGGGTAGCTGAATGGCACAGCAGACAGATCCCTGGTCCTGGGGCCAAGATGCCTCGAGGCCCCCTACCACCCCTTAGGCCCAGCATCCACCTGGCCCTATGGTCCCCGACAGGCCATCCAATCCAAGCCCCTTGCAAGAAGTAAAAAGGAAAATGTGTTATATCTGAACACTCTCCCCACATGGTCCATCCTCTCCTCCTTCATTCACATCCCCACCCCTTCCCCCTGTCCCCTCCTTCTTATTACAGATGCCTATACCCCATTTAGTATATATGCTGTTTCCTCTCCTAGCCACCTCTGATGAAAGCAAAGATTCCCTCATTCCGCCTTGCTGTCCCCCCTTCCATATCATTGCAATAGCTCATTGTAATAAAGAAAAAATTTATTATATAAGATATTTTGGCCTATTCCCCCCTCTCCTTTTTCTTTCTCCCATTACATTTCCCTTTTTTTCTATTGACTCCATTTTTACACCATATTTTATCTTCAAATTCAGCTTTCTCCTGTGCTTCAACTATAAAAGCTCCCTCTACCTGCTCTTTTAGCTGAGAAGGTTCATATGAGTATTATGAGTGTCATTTTTCTATGCAGGAATACTTGCAGTTCATCATCAAGTCCCTCATATTTTCCCCTTCTCCTTGAATCTCCATGCTTCATCTGAGTGCTTTATCTGAAGATCAAACCTTCTATTCAGCTCTGGCCATTCCAACAGGAACATTTGAAATTCCCCTGGTTCATTGAAAGTCCATCTTTTTCCCTGGAAGAGGACATTCAGCCTTGTGGGTAGTTTATTCTTGGTTGCATTCTAAGCTCTTTTGCCTTCCGGTATATTGTATTCCAAGCCCTACGAGCTTCCAATGTAGTTGCTGCTAAATCCTGTGTGATCCTGACCGCAGATCCACAATATTTGAACTGTGTCCTTATGGCTGCTTGTAATATTTTCTCTTTGACTTAGGAGTTCTGGAACTTGGCTATAATATTCCTAGGGGTTTGTTTTTGGGGATCTCTTTCTCGGGGGGGATCAGTGGATTCTCTCCATTTCTATTTTTCCCTCTGCTTCTAGAATATCAGGGCAATTGTCCTGTAGTAATTCTTTGAAAATGATGTCAAGGCTCTTTTCCTGATCATGACTTTCAGGTATTCTAATAATTTTTAAATTATCTTTCCTAAGTCTGTTTTCCATATCAGTTATTTTTACAATGAGTTGTTTCACATTTTCTTCTAATTTTTCATTTTTTTGGTTTTGAAGTAATGAATCCTGGTTTCTCATAAATTCCTCAATCTCCCTGAGTTCCATTCTTTGTCTGAAGGATTTGTTCTCCTCAGAAAGTTTTCTTATTTCTTTTTCCATCTGGACAGTTTCACTTTTTAAAGCATTCTTCTCCTCAATAATTTTTGAACTGTTTTAGCCATTTGACCTAAGCTGTTTTTTAGCATGCTATTTTCTTCAGCATTTTTTTGGATTTCCCTGACCAAGCTGCTGACTTCAGTTTCATGTTTTTCCTGCATCTCTCTCCTTTCTTTTCCAAGTTTTTCTTCTAACTCCCTCATTTGATTTTCAAAGTCTTTTTTGAGCTCTGTCACAGCCTGAGCCCAATTTTTGTTTTTCTGGGAGTCTTTAGATGCAGGAGCTTGTGCTTCCTCATCCTCAGACTGAGGGTTTTGATCCTTCTTGGGCTCATATGCAAAATATTTCACAATGGACTTCCTCTTGTTTCTCTGCTTGCTCATTTTCCCATCCTGAGCCTGGTTTTGGGGTGCTTCCTGAACTTTGGGGATGTTCCCACAAGGGTCTCAGTCTGTGAGGCTCTGTTCTCCCTCCTGGTCTGTGAACGACCATATGCAACCCCCTCTACCACGGTGCTGAGGTGGGGGGGGGCTGCTGTTCTATGGGGGGTTCTAGACTGTGAACAGGATCTGAATGTGGTCAGAACCCAAGAGTCCTGATCCAGGTGCAGAGGACAGAGCTCTGCAGTCTCTCTTCACTCCCCTCCCTAGGTTCAATGGGCTCATGCCCTGGGGGCCCCTGCTTACTGGGTCCACCTGCTTCTGTTTCCTTGATCTGGGCTGCCAAAGACCAAGTTGCTTGCTGTGTGCCCTGAGGGCTGGGTTTCACATGCTCACCCTGGCAGAGGTCCCCCGCTGTTCCCCCACTTTGTGCCCGATGCTCCCCAGGGTGTAGCTCCGAAGACTCCCCAGCTGCTGTGAGCTGTGGCTTCCAGTGCCCTGGGGCTGCCTCCAGGAGGCTGAAGTTCTTTTGCTCTGGCGGGCCACCCCTCTGGCGGCCGCCCCTCCAGCCCTGGGGAGCAGAGGCTTTCTGCTCTTTTCCAGGTTACTTTCAGTAGGAGAACTGGGTCCCTCTGTTGGTTCTGTCTCTGGAAAGTTTAGTTAGAGTCCTTAGTATCGAAGTTTTATGAGAGAACTTCTAAGAGCTGTTGCTCTCTTGTCACCATCTTTGCTCTGCCTCCTCATGGTCTCTTTTAAACTCCCCTTTTGCTATCCTCATTCAGCAACAATCTTTCCTTTATAATTTATTTCATCCTATCCATCTCTTTTTTTCTTATCATCTGTCAATATTCTCTTTCCTCTCTACTAAGTCCATTATCTATCTCAGTGTACATTTCTAATCTAACACCTTGACCCCTTCAAATGTTGTGCTTTTCCAGTTGTTCAGCCTACTAAACTCCTATTATACCTCTCTGCAGTTTACCTCAGGTATACATAGGAATGGTAATACGTGATGTCATGGAAGATGAATGGAAGAGAAAGTAAAATTTTAACTTCATTGGAGAAAAAAAATCACTGTGGGTTGGATTAGTGAAAGCTTCATAAGTGAAGCGTTATGGATGACTAAGGTGTTTTATAATGTTAGTTAGCTACATAAACACTGGGAGAATAAGTGAAAGTTACCAGCACCTGGTACCTTTCCTGCTATGAATTTGGGACTGGTCATGTCTGTTACTGTCAATGGAGGAAAAAATAATAAAAATCATTTCAAAGCCATATAGAAATGGAAATTAAGAGAGAATTTATAATGTAAGAAATTACACAGAGTAATGGGAGTTTATTTTATTTTTTACTTTTCTAAAAGTTCACTAACAGATGACAAAATCCAAGACTGTATAATTTGTGAAGAACTATTCATTGAGGCAATTTAAATTTTTTGTTCGTTTTTTTGTTTTGTTTTTGTTTTTGTTTTTGCAAGGCAATGGTGTTAAGTGATTAGCCAAAGATCACACAGTTAGGTAATTATTAAGTGTTTGAGTTCAGATTTGAACTCAGGTCCTCCTGACTCCAGGGCCAGTGCTCTATCTACTATGCCACCTAGTTGTTCCATTGGCAATTTATGTTTTAAATAATTAATGACACACTCTCAAATCTGGAATTGCAATTTTGCATCATCAGGCATCAGAAAACAATTGTTTATTTGGGAACAAATTAAAGGACAGAAGTTAATTTATTTTCTAAATTTAACAGTACCAAAATACGTTTTTTTTCTCAAGAATCTATCCCACGTTAAAAATAACTAACTTATCCTTTGCACTGAAGTCAAATACAATGAATGATCATGTAGCAAACAAGGCAAATTTCCACAGTACTATTTAGAATCACATGACTAGCAAGTCATTACTTGCTTTCAAATATTCTTCCAATGGTTTTTATGTTACATTCTGAGGAAATGTTTTTAAATTTAAAAAATGTTAATGAGTTAATTGCTAAATATTTCACTTAAAATATAATGAAAAATATGCAAAATGCTATAGGTAACTCTCATTGCATTCCTCTCTGAAAGTGAGCTAATGTGGTATATACTTTTATTCTTCATAAAGCTGTTTCTATGCCTTTGCTTTTTTTTAACACCCATTATTTACTGGGGGGGGGGTAACTCTTATCGTGGTAAAATTGTAACTTTTCCTTGTATAAAAAAAGGATAAAAAAGCAAAACCCATGAACAAACTAACTAAACGTGATATGTATTTATACTCACTCTTCTGAACTGAATCCTTCTTTAATATCTAGAGTGCCAGATAAATATTAGAATGCAAAAATGCTATAATTATGAATTAAAAACATTAGATACTATTAGAAATGAAATCCTTTCCATTCACAATGTGTGCTTTTTACTGAATCAAAAATGATGATTACACAATAAAGTTTTAGTACTACTATGAAGCACAATTTCTGCAAGTATCACATAATTGTAAAAACTTCCAAAAGAGAAATTCTGCCTCAATTTCCTCTTAGTCTTCCATAGCAGTTAGACCTAACCACATGTGTGTTTTTTTCCTACTGAGAGTGGTAGATTATTTTTCCTGGTCTTTCTTTCCTCCAGGCTAAAACATGACCTTTGACTTCCTGAGCAGTTGTTTTCTAAGATCAATAAGAGAAAACTGTCACTTGTAATAGTAAGTGAATAGGAAAATATTTTTGAGTAAATGATAATACATGACAAGTAAAGGTGTTTTTTTAAGTGTAATGACAGTTCAGTTTTCACTACTCTGAAACAAAAAGCTCAGTTGACTGATAGATCTAAACTGCTCTAGATGTTATCATGGTAAAATACCTTTTCAAGTAGCTGGGAGTGGGGAGAATATAGGAGTATAGTGTCATTTGTTCTCTAACCATTTCCTACTATCTTTCAGAAACCAATTTTTTTAAAAAGACTATTAATAACTTAAACAATCCTCAGACCATAAATTAGCCCACAAAAGGTCAAAGGAATTTGTGTTTGCTTCAAGATAGTTGAATCCAGAGTGGAGTAAAGTCTGGTATTTTTGCTGGTGATTGCTGAAGAAGAGGGATTTGGCTTCTGGCAGAACATAAAGCAAAGCTGACAACAAAGCTTTCCTTTCATGCTATCCAAATGAACACATTTCTAATCTGAAATTCAAACACTTGACAACAGAAAGCATGTGAATTAGACTTTGCACAGGAAATTGCTTTATGGTTTTAGCATAATGAATTAGGCAGTTGGACAAAATCCATTTAGTCAGAAAGGAATGCTTTTACATCTTTTTTGAAAGCAAAAAAAAATCTTAATTTTTCAAATTTCTCAGAATTCAAGGACACATGTTTTAAGCCAATTTTATTCATGGAGTACTATGGTTAATAATATAAATGGCATATAATAATGTATTGTCCCATGAATGAAGTGGCAGAACCCTACATCTGGAAACTAGTTTCATTAGAAATGGCTGTTCCCATACTTTCTCCAACGGGAAAAATCTATGAATTATGATACCCAATTTTAATCATTGAAATTCTTTAAGATAAAACCCAAGTCTCTTTTGAGAATGAGGAGGTGATATTTAGGAAGTGATTAGAGAGAGTGAGAGGGAAAAAAAACAAATCAACCAGGCAGATGGACATCAATGCAATTAGATGGAAGTTGCTTTACATTATGTTTTATCATGGTACCATCAGTTAAAAGAAAAATGAAACACAGTAGGAAAGAGTCAGAGAAAGTAAACTATGACCACAATTTCGGAGACCAAGTCCAGAATTTTTGAATTTGAGAAAGAGAGAGAAAATCTAACAGGATGGGAAAATAATGTCTCTGTTTTCTATTGTAAGCAACATATCTGACTCTGAGTGCCAGTTGACACATAGCTTTTCTTGGAACTTCAGCTACATCAATAACAACAAAAACAGCAGTAGGAACAACAGAAGTATATGGGGGTGAAAACAGGGTGAGAAAATGATTCAAAAAATTCACCACTACCCGCAAAACCCCCTAATTTCCATTTAAGAGTAAGGGGTTTAATCCCAGCAGATAGTTTCAAATTTGCAGAAGGGATAGATAATTTGTAAACACCTTTAGTGGCATTTTTATAATGACTTACCCTGACTTTTCCTATACATGTATAACTGTTATACATCATAAACCTTCTACTTAGGTGTCATTATACCCACCTCCCCATCATATAAAGTCCAAAAGGCAAAATGTGCTCTTCTTTAATTGCTTTTCAACTCAACCTAACCTTAGATAATAAGCCTTGATATTTTTGTGCTCATAATTTACTAGGTCTCACACCAAAATCAATTTTGCTTCTCCCTCTCATGAAAACAACATATAAATTAATGGGTTTTCTATTAATTCATTTTCATTAACTTCTCTGTCAGTGGTCATATAGTAAGCAAGTTCCTTCCAGTTGGTATAGTGATGAAGGGATTATGACAGATTAAATTACAAAGTTTTTTAAAGCCATTAATGTGTAGCAAACATCTAATTAAGGTTCATGGTTAAAAATGAAACAAAATATGTTTCTATTTACTCTTGACTGATAAAAATATGACTAGATCTTTTTTTGTAGAGAATGAGAGCCCTTGGAGAGGCACACATATTGTATGTACAAGTATCTGAATGTATTTGTATTAAATTAAACTGAGAAACACTTAGATTTATTAGATCTTTAATCAAGTTAAAATAGTTATCAACAGCAGCACAAATATAAATATTTAGACACTCTACATCTGTAGTAATTCTTCAAGTACCAAGTTGAAATAAAAATAAACCAATTCAGGGGGGCAGAGCCAAGATGGCAACAGGAGAACACGCTGTCTTAGGTGCTCTCTTTCTGATATTTCCAAACTTATAAAGTAAGGCTCTAACTAAATTTTCTCAAGACAGAACCCACAGAAGGATCCAGTGATTCAGTGATCCTTCTGATGGTACTATGATAAATATCCAGTTCAAGGTAACCTGGAAAATAGTGGAAAGGCTTGGCTCCACAGAATTAGAGAGGCGGCTCCCAGAATGAAGGAACTTTAGCCTTTCGGAGGCAGCCCCAGGGTATTGGGAGACATGGCTCATGGCATGGGGGGGAGGTAATTTCTTGACCTACACCCCAGGAAGTACCAAGCACAACTTGGGAGATCAGTGGGGAATCTCTGCCAGAGCCAGCGTGTGAAGCCCAGACCTCAGGACACTCGGCGAGCAGCTTGGCCACAGCAACCCAGATCCAGGAACTGGAAGCAGGTGGAGCCAATAAGCAGAAGCCCCCAGGCTTGAGTGCTCAGCCTAGGGAGTGGAGAGGAGAGAGGAGAGACTTCCCAAGACTTTCCTCTGTACCTGGAATAGGATTCTGGGGCTCTGAACACATTCAGATCCTTATCACCATCTAGGCCCCTCCTAGAACAGCAGCCCACACCCCCACTAGACCTTAGCCCCTTGGCATAGGGGTGCATTTGTGGCCATTCACAGACCAAGAGGGAAAACTGAGCTTCTCACAAGGACATCCTTGTGTGGGGGGGTGTCCCAACGATAATCAGAAGCTCAGGAAGCACCCCCCAAACCAGGCACAGACTGGAGAAATGAGTAAGCAGAGGAACAAGAGGAGTACCATTGAGAAATACATTGTCCATGATCTCAAGAAAGATCAAAATACTTAGTCTGAAGATGAGGAAGTACATGCTCCTGCATCTAAAGAGTTCAAGAAAAATAGAAATTGGGCTCAGACTATGACAGAGCTCCAAAAAAGATTTTGCAAATCAAGTAAGTGAGGTAGAAGAAAAATTAGGAAAAGAAATGAGAGAGATGCAGGAAAAACATGAAAAAGAAGTCAGCAGCTTAGTGAGGGAGATCCAAAAAATTGCTGAAGAAAATAGCATACTAAAAACCAGCATAGATCAAATGGATAAAACAGTTCAAAAAGTTATTCAGAAGAATGCTTTGAAAATCAGAATTGGTCACATGGTAAAAGAGATAAGAAAACTCTCTGAGGAAAACAAATCCTTCAGACAAAGAATACAACTCAGGGAGGTCATTTTCAAGGAATTGCTACAGGAAAATTGCCCTGATATACTAGAAGCAGAGGGCAAAATTGAAATTGAGAGAATCCACTGAGCTCCCCAGGAAAGAGATCCAAAAAAAAAAAAAAACCCAACCCCCAGGAATATTATAGCCAAGTTCCAGAACTCCCAACTCAAAGAGAAAATATTACAAGAAGCCAGAGGTACACAATTCAAATATCGTGGTACTGCAGCCCTGATTACACAGGGCATAGCAGCACCTACATTAAAAACTCATGGGGGCTGGTTAGGTGGCACAGTGGATGGAACACTGGCCCTGGAGTCAGGAGTACCTGAGTTCAAATCCGGCCTCAGACATTCAATAATTACCTAGCTGGTGTGGCTTTGGGCAAGCCACTTAAACCCATTTGCCTTACCAAAAAAAAAAATACAACTCATAGAGCTTGGAATAGAATATTCTGGAAGGTAAAAGAGCTTGGAATGCAAGTGAGAATCAACTACCCAGGAAAACTGAATGTCCTCTTCCAGGGAAAAAGATGGACTTTAAATGAACCAGGGGAATTTCAAATGTTCCTGTTGAAATGACCAGAGCTGAACAGAGTTTGATCTTCAAATACATGACTCAGGTGAAGCATATAAAGTGAAGGAGAAGAGTAAAATATGTGGGGCTCAGTGATGATGAACTGCATGTATTCCTGCACAGAAAAATGATACTGATAATACGCATATGAACCTTCTCATTTAATAAAGCAGGTAGAAGGAGCTTTTATAGATGGAGCACAGGAGAGAACTGAATTTGAAGATACAGTGTAAAAATGGAATCAATGACTAATAGGGAAATGTAATGGGAGAAAGGAAGAAAGGGGAGGGGTGGAATAGGCTATGATATTTCATATAATAAGATTTTTATTGCAATGATATGGAAGGGGGGAAGGCAAGGGCAAATGAGAGAACCTTCATTCTCATCAGAGGTGGCTAGGAGAGGAAACAGCATATATACTCAATGGGGTATAGACATCTATAGTAAGATGGAGAGAAGGAGGACAGGGGGAAGGGGGGAAATTGTCAATGATAGAGGAGAACCATGGTGGGAGAGTAGTCAGATATAACACAATTTCTTTTTTAGTTCTTGTAAGGGGCTGGGATTGGATGGTTTGTCTGGGACCATAGGGCTGGGTGGAGGCTGGGCCTAAGGAGTGTTATGTGGGCTAGAGGACTCTTGGCCCCAGGGCCAGCGATCTGTCTGCTGCACTACTCAACTACCCTACAGTACATTTAAGAAGCGGGACAGAGTGAAAGGAGAGAGAAAATATTGTATATGGTAGTGGGGAAGTACAAATGGAGGGAGTTGTGATCATCAATGGCAATGGTGGAAACATATGGAAGTAGCTTTTGTGATGGACTTATCATAAAGAATGTGATCTACCTGTGACAGAGCTAGAGGTGTTGGAACACAGACTGAAGCAATTCATTCATTAATGTTATTATTATTATTATTATTATTATTATTATTATTATTATATTTTATTTTGGTTTGGTTTATTTTTGGGTTTTGCAGGGCAATGGGGTTAGGGTAGCTTGCCAAGGGTCACACAGCTGGGTTGGCTGTCTGGGGCTTGTGCTTCCACTTTGCCTCCTGGCTGCATCTATTTTATTATTATTATTATTATTATTAATTTTAATTTTTTTTCTCTTTTCATTACTTTATATTTCATGCAGGTCTATATTTTTGGGGGGGTTAGAGGGTATTATGTTTACTCTTAAGCAAGAATATTTTAGTAATGTATAAAAAATCATTTGTACAAAAAAAGAATAAATAAATCAACAAAAAATAAATAAATTCAGAATGGTATCTCTTGTTAAGTGATGGTGGAGCAGGAGACAGAGTAAGAAGGACACAGAAGATTCAGGAATGGATGTGTTTTAAAATCATTCATATGGAACAGAAATAAATCCAGATTTTTAATTCCATTCCAGTAGCAGGGATAAATTATAATTTCTAAAATAGCACTATGTAAAATAGTTACTAGGACTGACTTTATAAGCAGCTAGGTAGCTGCTTAACAAAATTTAGATATCCTTTTTCAGGCACAGATTATATTATTGTCCTTCATATATTTTATTTTCAACCAAACTGTTCCCTAAACTTCCATCTATTTTTTGATGAGTATAATATAGTTTATCCTCCATATCTACAATTCCTTATCTTTATCTAAAATATCCTTTACAGATAACTATTCAATTTCTGATTGCTAGAAGGATGGAAAGTATTTTTTCTCCCATAATAGTGATTTAAAAAGCTGGAGTACTTCCTTTCAGATTCCTGTCCAACAACCTTATAATTTATGTGAGGAAGACAATCACTGACAGTTTGTAGTGAACTACAGTGACCTAAATAATCATGTCTATCTCTCTACCTTTACTTGATGTCATCAGTATTGTAGTCTAGGCTCAAGATATGTGGTTAAATATTGGTAATTGTTATTTAATTCACTAATACTAGTTTCTTTATTATTGTGGATGACACAAGTCAAGAGTTGTCTCTTATCTCTTCACCATTATTTCCAAAGATAATTAATATCCTCTTCATACTGTCACATTATTGTGGACAGAGACCTGAAAGAGACCTTCCCCCTCCTGAGGGTATTGAAGTACACTACATTGATGATATTCTGTTTATTGGGACAGATGATTTCCTGGTAAAAGGTCTTGGATAGTTTGATGGCTCATAAAATAAGAGATAAGAGGTGGGAAATCAACCCTAATAAAATCCAAGTTTTGGAAATAAAATGAGAGGGGAAAATTCAGAGGATTTCAGACACTACATAGAATTAGCCACTGACACTTGGTAACATAGAATCTAAGAAGGAATCCCAGAGGCATAGTGTATTCTTAAGGTTTTAGAAAAGTCATATTCTCCACCTGGATTTCATGATTGTTTCTATTTGGCCAGTCACTCATAGGGCTGTATTTTTTCAAATGGAACCCAGAACGACCTATCAGCACAGCAAATCTAAAGAAGTCTATTCAGAAATTTTTCTTCTTCAACTTTAATGATGTTGAAAGTCCATTTTTCTGGAGACTTCTGCCTATAACAAAACAAAACAAAAATGAAAAATCAGACTTTTAAAGCCTTTAGGGAGGCCAGAATAAGCTTTAGTGTTTTTTCCCTGTATTGCAAAGTAGTGGATTTAAGTGACTTGCCCAAGGTCACACAGCTAATTAAGTTTTAAGTGTCCTGATTCCAGGGCCAGTGCTCTATCCACTGTGCCACCTAGCTGCCCCAGAAGTGTCTTTCTCAAAGGTTTATTGATTGATTGCTTGATTAGTTGGTAAGAAACATTGCCTCATAGTCATTGTCAAAATAAACACCCCTCTTCTGTTCGATGAGAAATAAATCTCTCTGGGGCAGCTAGGTGGCTCAGTGGATAGAGCACTGGCCCTGGAGTCAGGAGTACCTGAGTTCACATCCGGCCTCAGACACTTAATAATTACCTAGCTGTGTGTTCTTGGGCAAGCCACTTAACCCCATTGCCTTGCAAAAAAAAAAAAAAGAAAAGAAAAGAAAAAAGACATACATCTCTCTAAGGGGCAGTTAGGTAGCACTGTGGATAGAGCACTGATCCTGGAATCAGGACACTTAAAACTTAATTAGCTGTGTGACCTTGCGCAAGTCACTTAGCTTCATTACCTTGCAATAATAATAATAATAATAATAATAATAATAATAATAACAACAACAACAACAATGATAGTGATGATGATGTTGATGTTGATGATAAAGAAATACACCTCTCAAGAGTCAAAGGTCCTATTAAATCATGGTCAATTTTTACCACACCCTCCTTTAAGGTACCTTCCATGTACATGCAATCCTTACGTGCCAAAACCACATGCAAAGCCAAATCATTTACCCCTCCCCTACAAGTATACTTCCTCTAATTTTAGCCAAAGAATTAAGCAAAGCAAAATCACTTCATGATCTTTTCATGTCCAGTTGATCTAAGTTCATTCTCTCCCTCTTTCTTCATAGTACTCCAACCATAGGTCTAGAACTCTACAACCAAGTTTTGAACCTACTCTCTTCCTCTGTTCCTATAGGACTCCAACAATAGCTCTATAACTTGTTAGCTAAAGTATGGAAAAGGTAAGATCAGTTCATAATCTGTGTCCACCCTTCCAAATGCAGATTCACACTCTGTCCTTATTGTATTACGAGCCTCTTAATTATAGTATTTAATAAATTAAATCACTTCATGATTTTATTATGATTAGACCTTCTAAACCCCCTCCTTCCCTCTGTTCTGTTAGAAAAACCCAAATAGGAAATTTGTCACTGCTTTCTTCTTCTGTATGCTATTTTTTCACATTCCTACATGAATGCAAGCTTTCTATGCTTGGCAGTCTTTATGTATCTTTTTTGATCATTTTGATAGCTGACCTCTGCTCCTGTGATACAGGGAGTGTAATCCCAAGTTTTATTTGTTGGGAATAGCCTGTGGTACCTGGCTTATTGTTTTCAAATCGTTGTCTATACAGCCAAGTCATTACCTATGCAGTGCTGTGTTTCCAACCCAGTCCTGTGCGCTATCATTCCCAGTGATGGACTTTGTCTAGGTCTGGAACATTCCATGCTGGCCTGCTATCCAGCTGAACGGTGATCTGGGTTACTATCTTTCTGAGTGGGAACCTGGGCTACTATCTAGCTGATTTAAGATCTTGACTGTTTTCTAGGCAAACTGACACCTGAATTATGTTGTGGCTTAGAGTCACCTACTGGTTTTCTTGCTCTCCCACCTACGCTGACCTATATTTCCTCTTCACCTTCAAATTGGCAAACCTTTATTGAAGATCCTCCATGATATCTTGAGTTAAGAACTTATTTTTACTCTTTTATTTTGGCGGGACCTGTAGCTTTAAGCTCTATGTAGAGGTTTCATTTAAAATTGTGTTTGGAAGGAGCAGCTGGGTCATGCAGTGGATAGAGCACCAACCCTGGAGTCAGGAGGACTTGAGGTCAAATCCAACCTTAGACACTTAATAAATACCTAGCTGTTTGACCTTGGGCAGATCACTTAACCCCATTGCCTTATAAAAAAAAATGTGTTTGGAAAAACTCCAGGAATATGTAAGTTTCATGCTGCAATATTGACTCCCGCCCTGGAAGCCCCCCTCTCCTTTTAATAGAAATGGATGCTGGATATTGTCAAAGGCTTTTTTTCAGTATCAAGTGAGCTAATTAGGTGTTTTCTATTTGTGTTGTCATTAATAACATCAATTATGCTGATAGGTTTCCTAATATTGAACCATTCCTGCTTGTCTGGTATAAATTCTACTTGATCATAATACGTTATCTTAGAAATAACTTCCTGTAATCTCTGGCCATAATTCTATTTAAAATTATTGCATCAATTTTGGAGATCTGTCCCTAATTTTCTTTATTTGTTTTGACTCTTTCTTGTTCTTATATTAGTACTATATTAGTAACATATTTGGAGTTTAACAGAATTTCTTCTTCCCTTATTCATTGAGAGTTTATACAGAATTGGAATTAATTTTTCTTTTAATTTTAGTGTTAAAATGCAAATCCATCTGGCCATAGGAAATTTTTCTTGGGGACTTCATTAGTGGCTTTTTCAATTTTTTTTTCTGAAAGCAGATTATTTACGTATTTCATTTCCTCTTCCGCTAATTTGGATAATTTACATTTTTCTAATACCCAATAACTTCACTTATACTATAAGATTTGTTGGCATATTGTTGGACAAATTAGTGCTGAATTATAACTTTACTTTCCTCCTCATGGGTGTTGAGTTCACCCTTTTCATTTATGATGCTGGCAATTTGGTTATCTTCTTTTTTTCCCCTTAAATCAGATTTATCAGAAGTTTAAATATTTTATTTTTTCATAAACTCAACTCCTACATTTATTTTAGCTAAATAGTTTTCTTCAATATTTTAACGTCAGTGTTGATTTTAAGAATTTATACTTCATCATTTAATTGTGCATTTTCAATTTGTTCTTTCTCTACATTTTCTTAGTTCATGTCCAATTCATTTATCTACTCTTTCTCTATTTTAATCATGTAAGCATGTAGAAACATAAATTTTTATCTCAATAGCTACTTTGGCTATATTCTACATATTTTGCCAGGATGTCTTAACATTGTCATTGTCTTTGATGAAATTATTATTTCTATAAATTGTTGCTAAATAACTCATTCTTTAAAATGAGCTTTTACTTAATTTTTAATTTATGCTTTCATAGTCATTTATTATAAACAATTTTTATTGAATAATTATCTGAATGGGAAGCATTTTAAATTTCTATTTCTCAACATTTTAACATAAAACATACATTTTTACACCTTAATAAATGGTAAATTTTTGTGCAGGAATCATTTAGCACAGAGCAAAAGATATATTTAATTCTGTCCCCATTTCATTTTCTCCAGGTGTCTATCCTATCTAACTTTTCTAAAATTCTATCCACCTTCTGAAATTTCTTCTTGTATTTTCTTGTGGCAAGATTTATCTAATTCTGATAAAGGGAGTTTAAGGTACCCCTCTAATATACTTTTGCTATCCATTTCTCCTTATAACTCAGTCAGCTTCTCCTCTAGGAATTTGGATGTTATACAACTTGGTTTATATATCTTTAATAATGATATTATTCCATTATCTATGGTACTATTTATGAAGATGTCTATTCCTTTATTTATTTTAGCCAGATCTATTTTAGTTCTTGTTTTGTGTTATATCAGGATGGCTACTTCTGCTTTTCTAGCTTCATTTGAAGCAGACTTTTCCTTTTGTCTATGTTTATCACTCTGTTACGAATGTGTTTCTTACAAATAATATTTTGTAGGTTCTGATTTTTATGCCACTCTGATACCTTCTTCCATTTTATTGAAGAATTCATCCCATTCATATTTACAGTTATGATTACTAACAAATGTATTTCTGTCCATATTATCTAAGCCCTATTTATGATTTTCTCTCTTATTTTGCTTTATCTCCTTTCATCAGTGTTTTACTTCTGAATGCTTCAATCAGCCTTCCTTCTATCAGCCCCCTTTCCTTTACTGCTCCCATTGCCTTTTTATTTCATTTTCTTTTAGTTCCCCCCCTCTTTGTTTTTCATCCCCTCCTTCACCTTTCTTTCCTCTGTGCCCTTCTACTTCCTTTTTTGGGTTGGGTAAATTTCTAAACCTAATTGAGAAAACATGCTATACTCTCTTTGAGCAAAATTTGTTGAGAGTTAGATTTACTCTGTCCTAAAATCCTTCCTTCTTTCCTGTACTATAAAAGTTCTATGTGCCTCTTTATCTCATGTTATTTATCTTCAAATGTCTCTGTCTTTTCTTAGTATAATCTTTTCTAATGTTTCAATTGTTCTATATCTGTCTTGTACCCATACCCTCTATCAAAGTATACTCTTTTCCATTTTCCTGATAGAAGTACAATTCTCAATGGTTATAAAATCATCACATACTAAATAAATCATAGCCTTACTCTCTAAGTATACTCCTTTCAACTATCTTTAAAAAAAATACAGTTCCAGGAGGCGGCTAGGTTGCACAGTGGATAGAGCACTACCCCTTTAGTCAGGAGTACCTGAGTTCAAATCTGACCTCAGACACTTAATAATTACCTAGCTGTGTGGCCTTGGGCAAGCCACTTAACCCCATTTGCCTTGCAAAAATATAAAAAAAACACAGTTCTAAAAAGCTAAAAGTACTACCTTCCCATGAAGGGAAGTAAGCAGTTTATTTATTTTTTTATTAATATTGCTTTTTTCTTTCCATTTACCTTTCTATTAATTTCTTCTGTCTCTTCTTGAATATCATTTTTTTGTTAAGTTCTGTTCTTTTTATTAGGTAAGTTTGAATGTACTCCTTTTCATTGAAAATACATCATTTCAGAATGGCTAGGTGGTATAGTGGATAATGCACGGCCCGGAAGTCAGGAGTACCTTGGGTTCAAATCCAGTCTCAGACACTTAATAATTACCTAGCTGTTTGGCCTTGGGCAAGCCACTTAACCCCGTTTGCCTTGCAAAAACCTAAAAAAACTACATCATTTCCCCTGAAATACAATACCGAAGATTTCAGGGTAGTTGGTTCTTGTTTGTTATTTAACTTCATTTGTCTTCCAGAATATAATATTCTTTGATCTTTTATCACTTAATTTTGATGATAACAATGCCTGTGTAATCTTGACTTTGACTCACTGGTATTTTAATTGCCTCTTTTTGACTGCTTATCTTTTTCTGCTTTATCTAATAATTAAGAAATTTGGTTACAATATTCATTGTTGAATTTTATTTTATCTCTATGATATTATGATATTTTTCCATAATAATTTCATGAAATATATTTTTCCAAATTCTTTTTTTGAATGTCGCTTTTGGGTAGATCAATAATTCATATCTTATCCCATCTGGATCTATTTTCCATGTCAGTCATTTTTCCTAATAGGTGCTTTACATTTTCTTTTATTTTTTTTTTTATTTTTTGTTTGATGGAATCTTAGCATCTCATGAAATAATTAGTTTCTATTTGTCCAAATCTAATTTTTAGGATTTTATTCTCTTAGTTATCTTTTGTGGTTTCTTTTCCACATTGTGATTTTTATTTTTAGATAAGGTGTTTTCCTTTTCCTTGTTTTTGTTTTAGTCAATTTTTCATATTTCTCCTTCATGATTTTTCTTTTCTAAATTTTTTCATCTTCCTCTATTCTTTGTTTTTTTGTAAAAAGCCTTTTTGAGTTCTTTTAAAAGATCTTTTCTGATTTGAGAACAGTTTGTCATCCTCTTTGAATCTTTATGTATACACACTTTATAAGTACTTTCAGCATTTTTGCTCCCTGTGTTAGGACAGGTCAATCAGTTCTGATGTGTTAAATCAGAATTTCTGAATCTGAAATTTTTCCTTCATGCTGGGGTTAGGAGTCTCACTGTTGTATGCTAAATTGCTGGTTTGCTGACTCTGGACATGAGCTGTGCTATGACTAAGAGCTTCCCACTGGCTTCCCACTTGTGCCTATACTAGCCTACAATCACAATATATGCCTTTTCTGAAGTTCTCTGAAATATCTTGATTTGAAAAGTTGTTTCACCTCGTTTCTTGTCCACAACTATCTTTCCAGATGTTTGCCATATTGCTTTTCTATATATCCTTTTTTATTCTATTTTTTCTATTTATTGATTTATTTAAAGCAATGGGGTTAAGTGACTTGCCCAAGGTCACACAGCTAGCCAATTGTTAAGTGTCTGAGGTCATATTTAAACTCAGGTCTACTTGACTCCAGGGTTGGTACTCTATCCACTATACCACCTAGTTGCTTCTCCTATATATTATTTTCCTGCAGGAGTCAGGTGGATCTGAGTTCAAATATGACCTCAGACACTTAATAATTTCTATCTTTTAAAGTTATTTTAAATTATAGCTTTTCCCTTTCTTAAAATCCTCAAATTTTTCCATTTATTAACTCTGTGGAATGTTCAGTAATACCTCTTAAATCCTTACTTCATAGTAATTATCAGTAATTTATTCTTTCTTGATGTAATTTGCTTTCTTATAGTTCATATAATTTACTTGAAATCAAAATGTTAAACATTATATATTTCAAGAAACTTTACACAACTATCCCTAAATGTAACAGTTTTCATTCCTCAATTCCATATATGATTATTACATTTTACTTTTTTTAACATAAGACCAGGGAAAGTATTATATGTGAATCATTGAGTGATACTACAAAATATACAACAATCTCGTCAATAATTACTCTTTCTGCTGTCTTCTAACCACCTTTTGACCTCATACTTATTACATCACAATTTGAAACCACGGAAACTATTTAGATATCCTGTCCTCTGCTTCTATAAAGTTCACCTTTCATATGATTACCATCATATCTTTCTTACCAATTTCAATGAATCACTTTACTTCAAGAAAATAAGAACTCACTAAATGCTAAAACTCACTAAATGCTAAAAGTGATTTAGTACACAGACTATAAACATGGTCTAAAGAATGAGAGAAGATAAATTATAGCAATATTTGAGTCATTAGTTTTCCTTAAAGTTTTAAAATAAAAATTTCTTTTGTATATATGCATACATCTGGAGTTTGCAAGCAATTCACTTCCTCCTTCATTCTTATTGCCTTGATCTGTGAAACAGAGATAAATGTTGCAATCTTGGGTATAAAATTGTGGGATAAGAAGGAAAAAATATTTAATAATCTGAAGAATTTCTTTTGTTCTTATACTAGCTATGCAGTCTTGGTCAAATCTTCATCATCCTGAGTATTTTCTTTCTTCACATATGAAGTGGTGATAATGTCTAACTTTTATCAAATTAGATGTATGTAACACCTTTTGCACAGTACATGACACACAGTAGGTAGGATATGAATGATGATCTCTTTCCTATTGTCCATCACTAATAAATAAGAGAGGCTATCAAGTTTGACCACTTATCACAAACAAATTAACAATATTACAGAGGAGAATTTCTTCATTTACTCAATCAATAAATTTCCACATGGTGGAAAGTATGCTCACATTTATAAAAGAATTGATCAAGTTAGTTTGAAAGTGAGAATTTGAGTATCTGACAGTGAAATGTTAAAAAATATCAAGTCAAATCTCTGAGAAAGAATATTAGTGAAGGAGTGGAATGACAGCTAAGCATTTCTCAACATAATAGAGGGTCAAAAAATTGCTGGTAAATATTCAAAAAGTAACTCAGTGGGGAAAGGATGAAAACACAACACATTTGACTGTGCACTATTATAATTTTCTCCACTTTCTTAAATGTAGTCAAACAATAACACAATAAATAAAGGTCTCATTTTTTGTGGATTTCTGAGGAGTAGATGTTTAAAATATAATGAAAATGTTTCTGAATAAATTGACTATTTATCGCTCAACAGAAATCCATTCAGGGAATGGTCAATGAAGTTTTCCAAGAAATGTTTTCTATGTATGTTTTGATCTTCCTCCTCATCATAATAACTTTTTAGGGTGAGAATTTTTGTCCTATTGCTCAATCATTTTCCTAGTCTATTTTTGACTTTCAACTCTTTGTTAAAATAGGGAGGAAGAAACAATGTTCCAAGCTTCAGATGGATTATGCTCAAGGAACTGAAGATGATGTCAAAATGACCTAAATTTCAAATCTGAAATTAACCATAATGAAAAAAAGTGGATGACTTGGATGTAGTCAAGAGGACAGAGAAAAGGAAGTGACTTGCCTGAGTTCTTTGTAAAACCTCTCTTTAAATAAGGCCATAAAGCAATTGCTGAAGTAGATTTCACAAAAGGATGAGGTAAAATAATTTTCTGTACAAAGAGCACAGTTCAGCAAAGGCTGCACCAGAATATTCCCAGCCCCAGCATACCAGGAGTAGACCTTGAGAATCACTGAATCAGCAGCATTAGCTGCTGTTTCCAGGGCTCTCAGTCTGTAGTTGGTAAGGGGGTTGAACAACTGATCAGAAGGAGATTATAGAGATCTAATTATTAGAAATGAATCAGGACTCTGTTGTTTTGCTTGTATTCAGAACCAGGTCACAGTCATTGGTGGCAGTCCTAGGGTGAGAAGGAGGAGCACTAATACACCAGAGTTTGTTACCACAGTAGACCAGGGACTCTTTTCACTTTCAGGGCAGAAAAGTGTGCTTCTGGTTGTTATATGGGAAAGCAAATCAACTGGAAAATAGATCAAAGAGAAATGATATAAAAATTATTGGACTACATAAAAGCCATGATCTGAATGAATATGAACATTGAAATCATCTTTAAAGAAAATTTAAAGGATAGTTGACCTTATATTCTAGAAATTGAGGGTAAACTAGAAATTGAAAGAATTCACCAATCACCCCCTGAAAGACATTCCAACACAACAATTTCCAAGACTATTATAACTAAATTTCATGACCAGCAAAATTGAGTAGCATGCATCAGGAGAAAAATGGATATTCATTGAAACTGAGGACTTTCAAGCATTAATTATGAAAAGAAAGGAGAGTTGAGAGGTAGTGAATTAACCTCATTCCCATCCTTAGGTCCTTGGAACAACTTAAAACATACAGATTCCTAGAAGTATCTCTGAAAACACCTGCATAATCCCCTGAAATTTGGAACAGTGTGCCCTCCACACATAAAAAAGAGCCCTACTTGAACAAAAACTAAAAGTCAAGAAATGGACTAGAAAAATGATCAAACAAAAGAAGACATCTCTGACAATAAAAAATTATTATGGTGAGAAGTAAGATCAAAACATATTCTTAGAAGAAGATAATAAAGTCAAACTCATGCATTTAAAGTCACAAAGAAAATCATAAATTTGCCCCTGGCAATGGAAGAGATCAAAAAGTGTTTGAAAATCAAGTAAGAGATGTAGAGGAATTATTAGAAAGAGAAATGAGAGTGACAACAGAAAATGAGGAAAAAAAATCAATAACTTGATAAAAGAGATAGAAAAAATACTAAAGAAATAACACCTTAAAACCAAGAAGGTCAAGTGTTAAAAGAGGCACAAAAAAGTCAAAAAAGAGGATGCCTTAAAAAGATTTTTAATTGGTCAAATGGAAAAGGAAGTACCAAAGTTCAGTGAAGAAAAACTTCCTTAAAAATTAGACATGAACAAGTAGAAGCTAATGACTTTATGATGAAAAAAAGATACAATAAAAGCAAATCATTAAATAAAAAGCAAGTAAAATTTTAAAAATAAAAAATAGAAATTATTATAAAAATTTCATTGGAAAACAACTGAACTGGAAAATGGATCAACGAGAGATAATTTAAAAATTATTGGACTACATGAAAGCCATAATCAGAAAATGAGCTTTGAAGTCATCTTTAAAGAAATTTTGAAGGAAAGTTGACCTTGTTCCAGAACCAGAGGATAAACTAGAAAGTGAAAGCATTCACACATCACCTCCTGAAAGACATTCCAAAACAAAAACTTTCAGGAATATTATACCTAAATTTCATAACTTCTGGTTCAAGGAAAAAATATATTTTAAACAGTCATAAAGAAACAATTCAAGTATAATGTAGCTGCTGTCAGCATAGCCCAATATTTATCTGATTCTACAATAAAGAATCAGAGAGTTTAGAATATGATATTCCAGAGGGAAAAGGTCTCACAACTACAAGTAAGAATCACTTATCCAGTAAAACTGAGTATCATCTGTCTGCAGGAAAATGGATAGTTGATGATTTTGAGGACTTTCAAGCATTCTTTATAAAAGGGAGGGAGTTGAGGGGGAGTGAATTAACTTCATTCCCATCAGAATTATCACAAAGAGGCAATAATATATGCACTCAATTGAGTAAATAAACTTATCTTACCTTAAAGAAAACTAAGTGGAGAAGGGGAATGGAGGATAGAAAGTGATAAAAGAGAGGACAAACTGGTGTAGTGCATAGTAAGAAAAAAAAACTTTTGAGGAGGAACAAGATAAAAGGAGAAATAACAGAATATAGCTATGAACATAAAGTTAGCAGTAGTAACTGTGAAACAAATATTGAAGCAAGTTACTCTTATAAAAGTCTAATTTTTTAAATTTATGGAGAACTGAATCAAAATTTGAAAAACAAAAAGGTCATTTTCCTTATGGTAAATGAGCAAATGATATGAAGTTTTATGATGAAATAACTAAACATTTTTATAGTAATATGAAAATATTTTAATTCACTATAGTTTGGAGAAATAATTTTTCCTTTCTTTTTCTAAATAAAAATTTGCTATTTGTTTTCCAATTATATACAATAGGAGTTTCTATTTGTCATTTTTGGGAAAGTTTTTAATTTTATAATTTTTTACTTACCCTTCCTTCTTGCCCCCCACTCCTGGAAGGCAATCTGATAATTGCTACACTGTTTCCATGCAATGTACTACTCAAAAGGAATGTCTTGAGAGGAAAGAAAACATATCCTTGAAGAAGAAATAAAATATTAGAGGAAGAAAAATTATGTAGTACATAAGACAAGATTTTAAGAAAAAAATTAAAGGTAATAGTCTTTAGCCTTTGTTTAAACTCCACATCTCTTTCTAATCTCTGGCACAGTTGCCTTAAAATTGTCCCTGATTATTGCACTGATGGAATGAGAAAGTCTATTAAGTTTGATCATCACCCCCATGTAGCTGTTAGGATGTGCAATCTTCTTCTGGTTCTGCCCATTTCATTCAGCATCAAGTTCATGCAAGTGTTTCCAGGCTATTCTGAAAACCTATCCCTGCTGATTTCTAACGGAACAATGGGGTTCCATCACATACACATATCACAATTTGCATGCCCATTCCCAATTGATGGCCATTGCCTTGATTTTCAATTTATTGCCACTACAAACAGAGCTTCTATGAATATTCTTACACAAGTGATGTTTTCTACCCCTTTTCATTATCTCTTCAGTATATAGACCCAGTAGTGATATTGCTGGATCATACTTTTATTGCCCTTTGGGAATAATTCTAAATTGCTCACCAGAAAAGTTGGATAAGTTCACAGCTCCACCAACAATGCATTAGTGTCTCAGACATCCCACATCCCTTCCAACATTGATTATTGTCCTTTCTCGTCACATTGGCCAATATGAGAGGTATGAAGTGATATTTCAGAAATGCTTTAATTGATATTTCTCTACTCAGTAATGATTTAGAACAGTTTTTAAAATGACTATAGATAGTTTTGATTTCCTCATCTGAAAATTGCCTTTGCATATCCTTTGAACATTTATCAATTGGGGAATGGCTTGTTTGGATTGTTTGTTTTATAAATTTGGTTCAATTCTCTATCTATTTTAGAAATGAGTCCTTTATTGGAAGCACTAGTTCTAAATTGTGTTCTCCCAATTTACTAAATTTCTTTTCATCTTGGTCACTCTAGTTTTGCTTGTATAAAAACTTTTAAATTGAATGTAATCAAAATTTTACAGTTTGTTTTTATGCTGTTCTCTATCTCTCCCTTGTTCAAAAAAAAATGCTCCCTTTTCCATAGATCTGACAGCCAAACATTTTCTTTGTTTCCTAATGTGCTTATAATATTGTATTTTTATGTCTTAATCCTGCACCCATTTTGAGTTTATCTTGGTATAGAATCTGAGATACTGGTCTAATCCAAGTTTTGGCCAAATTATCTTTCAATTTTCGCAATAGTTTATATCGAAGAGTGACTTCTTCTCCCAGAAGCTGGACTCTTTGAATTTATCAAACATTACTATAAACTATATCAAAGATTACTATAATCATTTCCTGTTGTCTCTTTTGCACCAAGCCTATTCCACTGATCTACCACTCTGTTTATTAGCCAGTACTGGAAAATTTTAATGGCTGATGCTTTATAAGATAATTTTAGAAATGGTAAGGGAATGCTACCTACTTTTGCACTTATTTTCATTAAATCCCTTGATTTTATTCACTTTTTGTTTCTCCATATTAATTTAGTTACAATTTAATGATACTAAATAATTTCTTTAATTTAGCTAGAATTGTCATTTTTATTATATTAGCTTGGCCTATCCATGAGAAGTTGCTATTTAGCCTTAAATCTGAATTTATTTCTGTGAAAAGAGTTTTATAGTTGTTTACATAGAGTTTCTGAGTCTGCCTTGGCAGTTAGATTCCCAAGTATTTTATGTTGTCTGATTTTATTTTAAATGAGATTTTTCTTTCTAGCACTTACTGCTATATCTTGTTACTAATATATAAAAATGCTGAGGATTTATATGAATTTATTTTATATAATACAACATAGCTAAAGTTGCTAATTTTTTCTAGTAATTTTAGGTGATTTTTTAGGGTTCTCCTAGTATGTCATCTGCAAAGATTGAGAGTTTTGTTTCTTCATCCCAATTCTAATTCCTTCAATATCTTTTTCTTCTCTTATTTCTGTGAATTTCTAAAACAGTATTGAATTTTAGTAGTGGTAATGGACATCATTGTTTCACCCCAATCTTATTGGGAATGCCTCTAGATTATTCCCATTGCATATGATGCCTGGTGATGGTTTCAGACAGATACTGCTTATCATTCTAAGGAACAATCCATTTATTTCTATGCCCTCTACTGTTTTAAGTAGTAATGGGAGCTGTATTTTTTCAAAGGTATTTTTACCATCTATTGAGATAAGCATATGATTTCTGTTAGGTTTAATTATTGATATAGTTAATTATACTGACCGTTTTCCTAATATTCTACCAGTTCTGCATTCCTGGAAAAAATCCTGCTTGGTCATAGTGTATTATCATAGTGATAACTTGCTGTAATCACTTTGCTAAGATTTTATTTAAGATTTTTCACATCCATATTCATTATGGATTGGTCTATAATTTTCTTTCTCTGTTTTGACTCTTCCTTGTTTAGGTATCAGCATCATATTATTGTCATAAAAGTAGTTATGCAGAGTTCCATCTTCACTTATTTTTCCAAAGAATTTATATAGACTTGGAACCAATTGTTCCTTAAATGTGTGATAGAATTCACTTGTGGAATCCATGTGTCCCTGGAGGTAGTCTTCTTAGTGAGTTCATCTATGCCTTTTTGATTTTTTTTCTGAGATAGGGTTATTTAGTTATTTAATTTCCTCTTCCTTTAACTTGCTAAATATATATTTTGAAAATGTTCATCCATTTCACCTAGATTATGAAATTTATTGCCATATATTTGGACAAAATAGTTCTAAAATATTCCTTTAATTTCCTCCTCATTGGTGGTGAGTACACTTTTTAAATTTTTGATACTGGTAATCTGGTTTTCTTCATTCTTTTTTTAAATCAAATTAACCAAAGGTCTATCTATTTGTTTATTGTGTTTTTTTTTCATAAAACCAACTTTGGTAATATTTATTTGTTCAATAGTTTTCTGGCTTTTGATTTTATTAGCTTCTCCTTTAATTTTTAGAATTTCTAATTTGGTATTTAATTGGGGGTTTTCATTTGTTCTTATTCTAAATTTTTTAGTTGCATGTTTAGTTTAGTGATTTCCTCTTTCTCTATTTTATTTATGTAAGAATTTCGAGATACAATATATCCCCTACTAACTGTTAGTTTTAGATCTATCTCTCCATGGCACATTATTACATGGAACTTTTATTGCATTATGATCTGAAAAGGAAATATTCTCAATTTCTGCCTTTCTGCAATTAATTATTAGGTTTTTATGTCCTCGTACTCAGTTAATTTTTGTGTAGATACCATGTACTGGAGGAAAAAACAAAAGTTATATTCCTTTCTATCCCCATTCAATTTTCTCCTAAGGTCTATCATGTTGAATTTTTCTAACTTTCTATTTACCTCCTTAACTTTCTTCTTGGAGTTTGAGGTTTCCCATCATTAGAGTTTTGTTGACTACGTCTTCCTGTGACTCATTTAGCTTTTCCTCTAAGAATTTGGATGCTATACCACTTGGTGCATTCATATTTAGTATTGAAATTGCTTCATTCTGATTATGTAGGGTTTTTTGTTTTGTTTTGTTGATCTCTCTCTGGATGGGGAGAGTATTGTCCATAAAGGGTCTACCAGGGTTGTCCTAGCTCTCTGAACTGGTGAAAGGAGCTACATAGATCAAGGTTCATCATCTCACAATGTTGTTAATTTGTACAATGTTCTCTTGGCTCTACTACCATCACTCAACATCAGTTCCTGCAATTCATTCCATGTTTCTCTTGAGATCAACTATTCAGAGTTTCTTAAAGTACAATAGTATTCCATAATATTCATATACCATAATTTGATCAGGCATTCCCCTGTTGATGGGCATCTGCTCCATTTCCAATTCTTTGTCACTTTTAAAAAAGAACTGATATGAATATTTTGGAATTGTGGATACTTTTCCCATTTTTATTATGTCTTCTATATATGGTCTTGGATCAGTTTTATTGCTCTTCGCACATAGTTCCCTATTGCTCTCCAGAAAGGTTGAATACACTTAAAACTCCATCAGCAATGAATCAATGTCCCAAACTTTTCACAACCTGTCGAATATGGATCCTTTTCCCTTTTGTTCATCTTGAACAATCTGATAGGTGTGAGGTTATACTTCAGAATTCTTTTAATTTGCATTTCACTAATAAATAATGATTTGTAGAAATTTTTCTTTGATAATATTTAGCTTTAATTTCTTCATTTGAAAACTGTACATAACCTGTGACTATCAACTGGGGATAGATTTATCCCCTTATAAATTTTATGTAATTTTCTATATATTTTAGAATTTAGACCTTTCTCTGAACCCTTAGCCATGAAAATGATGTCGCAGCTTTGTTTTCATTTTCATTTTGGCCGCATTGAATATTATTAGTACTTTCATATTGTCAAAATCATCCATTTAGCAATTTATAATGTACTCTATTTCTTGCTTGCTGATAAATTTCTCCCCTTTCCTGACAGATAAAGTACTTCTTGGTCTGATAATTGGTCTATGATGTAGTACTTTGTGTCTAAATCTTGGACCCATTTTGACTTTACTTTGGTATAAGGTGTGAGATGTGGTTCTATGCCTAGTCTTTGCCACAGGCTTTTCTAGTTTTCCCAACAATAAAAACTGAAAACTTGCAAAAACTTGGAATTAGATCTGAAAATTATAGAACAAAAAACAAATGCTTGGGACTATGTTCTCTCCAGTCTGGGAGTAGAGACCCACTTTAAAATAAAATCAAAAATCAAGAAATAAACTGACAAAATGTCCAAGCAAAAATGATCACAAACTAAGAAAGTTCCTGTGATTACAGGGAAACTGAAAACACAAATTTACAAGATTACAAAAAAAGCAAAACAGTTTCATTGGAAGACTAAAAGAAAAATTTAAATTAATCTCAGGATAAAAAAAAATTCTGAAGAGTTCAAAAAAGAATTTTTAAAATTAAATGAGAGGTAGAAGAAAAATTGGAAAAGAAATGACAGTGATGGAAGAAAATTATGAAAAAATATTAAACCTTATTTTGACATTTTATTTTTTCTGGTTATATGTTATGAAATTTTTTCAATTCATCTATATGCATATGCATATTTTTAAGTTACGTAATTACCTTCCACCCTCCTTTCCCACCCATCCCCATAGCAGTGAATTGTCAAGTGAATATTTCACATATACTTTTGTGTTAAATATGTTTACAGTTTAGTATTTTCAGTATGAAGTATTAGGACTGAGGGAAAAAGAAAGAAAACAACAAAATAAAAAAGAAATGCAAAAAAGAATTATTTTTAAAAAAGGAATGTAGTGCTCCTTCAGATTCTGAAGGGTTTTTTGTTTTTTTTTGTTTTTTGTTTTGTTTTGTTTGTTTTCCTTCTTCTGGATGGGGATAGCATTGTCCATAGATGGTCTAATAAGACTATCCAGGGCAGCTAGGTGACAGAGTGGTTAGATCACTGACCTTGGAGTCAGGAGGACAGGAGTTCTAATCTAACTTCAGACACTTAACCCTTACTACCTGTGTGACCTTGGGCAAGTCACTTGACTCTGCCCGGCATCCAGAACCATTTCCAGTTATCCTAATTTATGTCTGACAAATGAACCCTGATGACTAGAGGAGAAAGTGAGGCTGATGATCTATCATAACATTCCTTTACTCAAATCCAATTCATGGCTTGTCATGCCATCACCTCCCTGATGTCATAGTCTTCTTCAAAAATGTAGGACAAAACATTATTATTACTATAAGGTTGTCCTAGCTCTCTAAACTGCTGAAAGGAATTGCATTTATCAAAGCTGATCAACTCACAATGTTGGTTTTAATGTGTGCAGTTCCCTTGATTGTCTTCCCTTCATTCAGTATCAGATCCTGCAATTCATTCCATGCTTCTCTAGAGTCTGATATTTTACAGTTTCTTATAGAACAATAGTACTCCACACCATTCATACATCATAACTTGTTTAGCCATTCCTCAATTGATGGGCATCCCCACAATTTCCAATTATTTGGAACATTTTTATGTTTTCCTTTCTTATGATTTCTTCTGAATATAGGCATAGTATTGGAATTGGTAGATCAAAGTGTATGGGCAGTTGTTTTGGGGAGGGATCTTTGGGTATGGTTCCATTTTGCTCCCTAGAATGGTTGAATCACTTTACATTTCCACCAACGATGCATTAATGTCCCAATCATCCCACAACCTCTCCAGTATTGATCATTTTCTTTTTTTTTGACATCTTAGTCAATTTGACAGTTGTGAGTTTGTACCTCATAGCTGTTTTAACTTGCATTTCTCTAATCAGTAATGATTTGGAGTATTTTTTCAAATGATTACATATAGCTTTAATATATTCATTTGAAAACTATCTATTGAAATCTTCTGATCATTTATCAATTGGGAAATGACTTTTAACCTTTTATAAATTTAATTCAATTCTCTATATATTTAATAAATGATATCTTTAACTGAACCCCTAGCTTTGGAAATTGTCCATTCTTTTTTTTTTTGAGGTTTTTGTTTTGGCAAGGCAATGGGGTTAAGTGGCTTGACCACGGCCACATGGCTAGGTAATTATTAAGTGTCTGAGACCAGATTTGAACCCAGGTATGCCTGACTCAAGGGATGCTGCTTTATCCACTGTTCCACCTAGCCACCCCATGTAAATTGTCCATTCTGCAATTTATAATGTACCATATTTCTTGCTTGGTCAAAAATATTAAACTTCTTGCAAAGGAATCAGAAAAATAAGACTAAATAAATGTATTACTTAAAAAAATAAAAGAGACCAAAGGGAAATTTCATCAAAGTAAAGAACTTTTTTTAAAAACTACAATTAGTCTAGGGGAATAGGCATTTCAAAAATCTCATTGAAGGAAATAATTATTTAAAAATTATAAATGGGCAAGTTAAAACTGTTAACTCCATGAGACATCAAGAAACATAAGAAAACTGAAAGAATTATAAAGTAGAAGTAAATGTGGAGTGCCTCATTTGAAAAGTAACTGACATGGAAAATATATCAAAGTGATTTAATTTAAGAATTATTTGGCTACCAAAAAAAACTTATCCATAATAAAGAATCTAAGTATCATGTTTCAAAAAAATCATCTGGGAGGCTCATTGTGTACAAGACAAGATGGTGAAGTAAACACTAAGTCATTATGCCTTTCAAATTCATTTCTCCAACACATTAAATAGTGCCACTAAACCAATCCTGAAACAGCAGAAAAAGCATAAAGTGGGGAACAATATTTTAGCCTAAGAAATGTGGAAGAAACTCAAGAAATGTCCATCTCACTCCAGTAAAAGAGGAGCAGGGCAGTATAGTCCCAGACAGAAAGATTTTCAGCAAGCCATCGGCAAACCTCATCTCTGCAAACCAGAGGTAGATAGTGAGTTCCAGGGTGGTTTAGCAGGATAACAGTAACACCAGGATACTCCATATGCCATTGCCAGAGGAACTGGTGTATTACAATTTCAAGAATCACCATGTGCTTTAGCACAACTTCATGCAAACAGGTATTCTCCAGTGACCAGATCACCATGTGCTTCACAGTAGTCCCAGTGAAATACAGAAACATGTCATCAGACTTAGTATACACCAGCTACCACCACAAGGGTGCCAGTTTATCTCTAAGTAAATAGTCAGGATCAACAAATACAGGCACAAGAAGTTTGAGAAAGTCCCCTTCTGTCTGGCAGCAGAACCCAAATTTATAACACAGGGAAAAGGTCACAAAAAGATGAGCAATAAAAAACAACAAAAAGAATATAACCTGAAAAATATATTATGATGATAAGGAAGACAAAGACACAAACTCAGAAGAGGTCAACAATTTCAAAAAAACCTAAGGACAACGCCCCCTCCCAAAAAAGGGAAAAAAGTCATAAGTCCAGAAAGACTCATGCTAAACCTCAAAAAAGGAGTTTAAAAATTCATATAATAGAAGTAGAAGAAAAACAAGGAAAAGAAATGAAAATGATACAAGAGAATTATGAATAGTAATCAATAACTTGGAAAACTAAAAAAATAGAATTTGCCAAATGAAAAAGGAGATACAAAAATCCACTGACTCCAGGGCTGGTGCTCTATCAACTGTGCCAACTAATTGCCCCTTGGTCAATAGTTTTTTTAAGCTGTTTTTTTTCCTCCCTTTCTCTTTGGCATATCTCATTCCAGACCCTTTGATCCCTTAATGTTGATGCATCCAGTTCCTGCGTAATCCTTACTGTGGCACCTTGACATTTAATTTTTTTTTTTCTGGCTGCTTCCAGGATTTTCTCTTTTCTCTGATAGTTCTAGAATTTGGCCATAACATTACTTGGTGTTTTCATTTTAGGATCTCTTTCTGGAGGGGATCGATGTATTTTTTCAGTAACTACTTTGCCCTCTGGTTCTCTGATATCGGGGCAATTTTCCATCACCAGAACCTGTAACATTAAGTCCAGGCTTTTTTTCTCTTCAGTGTTTTCAGGAAGTAGAATAATTCTCAGGTTCCCCCACCTCAACCTATTCTCAATATCAGTGGTTTTGTTGATGAGGTATTTTACATTTTCTTTTACTTTTTTCTGTTTTTTGATTTCGTTTAACAGGCTCTTGCTGTCTCATGAAGTCATTGGTTTCCGCAGACTCCATTTTTTTTTAGAGGGGAGTTGTCTTCATTCACCTTTTGCAACTCCTTTTCCAATTGGTCAAATCTACTTTTGAAAGAGCTTTCCATTTGACCAAGTGAGGCTTTGAGAGAATTATTTTCTTTTTTCCTTTGCCCAGTTGAGGATCTGAGAGTTTTTGTCATTTTGTATTTGTCCAATTGTATTTTCCAATGATTTGCTTTCTTGTTGCAAGGTGGTAATTGACCTAGAATTGTAATTGCTGCATCAAAGGGTAAGAACAGTCTTATTGCTCTTTGGGCATAGCTCCATATTGCTCTCCAGAAACGTTGAATCCATTTACAACTCCACCAGGAATGCATAAATTTCCCAATCTACCCACAAACTTTCCAACATTTATCATTTTCCCTTTTTCTCATCTTGTCCAATCTATTTGATAGAAGCAAAGATACCCATTGTTGTTTTCATTTGCATTTCTCAAATCAATGATTTGGAGTATTTTTTTTTTGTCTGAATATTTATAGCTTAAATCCCTTCATTTGAAAACTGTCTATTCATATCCTTTGACCATTTAACAATTGGGGAATGAGTTGTGATCTTATAGATTTGATATAATTCTCTCTAAATTAGAAATGAGACCTCTTTCAGAACTCCTAATTGTGAATATTTTCCCCCGACATTTTTGCTCTCCTCCTAATTTTGGCAGCATTGATCTTATTAGTGTAAAACCTTTTTAATTTAATAAAGTCAAAATCATTCATTTTGCAGTTTAATAAGTTTTCTAATTATTGTTTATTCATAAATTGATCCCCTATCTTTTGGATAGAATATTTCATGATCTTACAGTTTAGCTATGGTGTCTACATGTAAATCCTGTACTGATTTAAACCTTATTTTGGTATACGGTGTGTGATGTAGATCTTTACATAATTTTTACACACTATTTTCCAGTTTTCTCAACTGGCAAAAAGTGAGTTCTTAGCCCTGAGGCTGACATTTGGGGGTTTCTCAAATATTCAATTGCTGTAGGCTTTTACTGCAGTATCTTCTGAACCTATCCTAATTCATTGATCCATCACTCTTTTTCTTGACCAGTACCAGACAGTGTTGATGACTAGCACTTTATAGTATAGTTTTAGATTCGATAGAGCTCTGCTACCTTCTTTTACATTGTTTTTATTCTTGCCCTTTTGTTGATCCAGGTGAATTTTGTTACTATTTTTTCCAGATCAGTTAAGTAGTTATTTGGTCATTTGATTGATACGGAACTGAATAAGTAATTTAATTTGGGAAAAGATATTTTTATTATAATTACTGAACCTAACCATGAGCATTTGACATTTTTTCAATTATTTAGATCTGAAGGGACCTATTTTTCAATAAATATTTATAACAGCTCTTTTAATGGTGACAAAGAATCAGAAATTGGTGGTATGTTCATGAATCAAGGAATGGCATACCAACAAATATATGATTGCAATGGCAAAATATTTTACTACAAAAAGTGATGAGCAGAGTAGCTGGGTGCCTGAGTCCATGGCAGGGGGGTGATTTCGAGACCTCCTGGCCCAGGGATCATCAGGGACAGCTTGAAGATGTGGGGAGAGAACTCTGCAGTACCAGAGTGAGTTTGGAAAGCTGGCTTCAGAACTGTCATGTGGTGAGAAGCTGCAGCAGGAAACAGCTGAGCCACCTACACTTCCAAAAAGCCCAGCCCACAGAGGGTAAGAGGGTTGGGGAATACTGCAGACATCTCTTTGCTCTCCTTGGGATAATATTCTGCTGTTTGCCCACTCTCAGATCTAGATTGCAGTCTAGGCCCCCATATTACCAAAGTGGAACAGGAATCCTCCTCACAGGCAAGAGAGAAGTCAGAGACTCTCATAAGAGCTTGGAAGAATTAAGTTCCCTGTGGGGTGTCCCCAAAACTCCCCAAAGCCTTGGAAATGAACAAAAAACAGTAAAAGAAGATTCTAACCACCAAAAAGTACTCTGTTTCCATGGAGGATCAAAATACCTACTCAGAAGTTGACAAAGTCAAAGCTTCTATATCCAAGGCCTCCACGAGAAATAGGAAATTGGCTCAGTCAATAGAAGAGCTCAAAAAAGACTTTGAAAAACAATTAAGGGAGGTATAGAAAATTTGGGAAGAGAAATGAGAGTGATAAAGATAAATCATGAAAGCCAAGGCAGCAGCTTGGTGAAAGAAATACAAAAAAAAAAAAAAAACTGAAGAAAAAACATGCTAAAAACCAGTTTAGGCCAAATGGAAGAAACAAACCAAAAGGCAGATGAGGAGAAGAATGCCTTACAAAGTGTAACTGGTCAGCTGATAAAGGATATAAAAAGACCTCTCTGATGATAATAACTCCTTGAAATGGGGAATGAAACTAAGGAAGCTGATGAATTTGGGGGAAATCAAGAAACATTAAACAGTAACAAAAGAACCAAAAATTAGAAGACAATATGAAATATCTCATTGGAAAAACAACTGAAGACTTCTGGCCAAGATTGCAGGGAGAGGATAGGCACTGTGATAGGTGTATTCTCTTTTCCCTCAAAAACAACATGAGAGAAACCTCTTAACAGAAATTCGATCAACAAAATACAGAAAGAGAAGCTAGGAGAAGAAAGGCCTACCAAGAAGTTCTGTTTCAGGGGGCTGTGGATGAACCAGGAGACAGGAGCAGAAGATCGGTGTGGGGATGCCAGCTGGGAGTAGCCAGAGGGCAGCCTCAGCCATTAGAGACTTCAGTGAGTGACTGGTGTGAGATCCAACTTTAGCTGTGGAATCTTTGGCAAGCGGAAGAAGAACTACAGGAGGGCGAGTTCCAGCACAGAGTCTCAGAGCACACCTGGAGAACTACCAGCTGTGCTGGGAACCTGAGTTCCATACTTTCAGCAGAGCCCCTTGCCCAGAACAATCAATAAACAACACTCCACCCTACCACTAACACCACCCCTCAGGGCAACAGAATTCACTCAACAGAATGAGAATAACTCCATCCCCTAGGGCCTAGCCCAGTGTGAAAGGTCAACTCAGACCCTGATGCTAAGGCCCTCACAGCAGAGAAAGAAACCCACATGCCCTGCTGGCTGGCCCTTGGAATTACTAAGTCAAGTGAACAAAGCCTCTAGGATCCTTAAAAGCAAACCTCTGAGAGCAAGCTCCACCCCCCAGCACAAGATGAAAAAAGGCCAGAGAAGGGGAGCCTATGGAGAAATGCTTAAAAGAGGCAGATTCTAACCTAGAGAAATCTAGCACTGCTGAGGAGAATATGAATTGGTCTCCATCCCAGAAAGGCTTCCTTGAAGAAATCTGTCAGGAGATTAAAAATCAATTGGAAAATTTGGGAGTAGAAACTCAAGAGAAAATTAACATCAGGCAACAAGAAAATAATTCCTTGGAAAATATAATTGGACAAAGACAAAATGAGAATAACTCTCAGATCTTAAATTGGGCAAATGCATAAAGAAAGTGATTCTCTTAAATCCTCAACTGGGAAAATGCAAATATAAAATGAGTCTCTCAAAGCCTCAATTGGACAAATTCAAGAAGGAAATCATTCTCTCAACACTACATTTGGTCAAATAGAAAATCCTTCAAATATAGAATGGAGCTACTGGAAAAGGAATTGCAAAAGATAAATGAAGAAAAATATTGTCTTAAAAAAAAGAACGGAATCGATGGGAACTAATGAGTTCATTAGACAACATGATTGTCTTAAAGAAAACCACAAGATCAAAAAAATAGAAAAAAATGTATGGTACCTCATCACCAAAAACAATGACTTCAAGAACTGATCGAGTAGTCAGAATCTGAGAATTATTGGCCTTCCTGAAATCACTGAAGAGGGGAAAAAAAGCATGGACTTTATAGGATTTAGTGATGGAAAATTGCCCTGATATTATGGAAACAGAAGGTGAAAATAGTGATTGGAAGAATATACCAATCACCTGCAGAAAGAGATCCTAAAATGAAAACACCAAGGAATGTTGTGACCAAATTCCATGAATATCAGATAGAAGAAAAAATCCTATAAGCACCTAGAAAGAAAAAAAAATTAATTATCAAGGAGTCACAGTAAGGATTATGCAGGACCAGGCCCCAGAAACATTAAGGGATCAAAGGGCCTGGAATGAAATTTTCTGAAAAGCAAGGGAGCTTGAAATGCAGCTAAGAATCCACTACCCAACAAAACTGAGCCTTCTCTTCCAGGGACAAAGATGGACATTTAATAAAATGGGAGACTTCCAAGATTTAAAATTGAAAAGACCATAGTTAAATAGAAAATTTGAACATCAAACAGGAGGCTCAAGAGACACATGAAAAGGTTAAAAAATAAAACTTCTATGCTAATATGAAACTGGCTATCTACCTACTTGGGAGAAAGAGTCTCATAACTCTTTAGAATTGTAACTCTGTTAGAGAGAATATATTCAGACAGAAGTGATGGATGCATAACTTTTCTGTGACTCAGATAGAATTATTTAAAAACAATACCTCCTTAAAATGGGGAATCAGTAAGGGTAAAGAAGGTTGAAGGAAGACGGAATGGGGAAAATCTCATTGCGTCAAGAGGTACAAAAGACCTGTTGTAATTGAGAGGAAGAAAGGAGGATGTGAAAACCACCTGAGTCTTCATCTTATCAGATTTGGATTAAAGTTAATTTAGACACACTTAATCAAGTTAAGAATCTTATCTTACCTTCCATGTATTAAAAGGGGAAAAGGGAAGGGGGAACAGGTAGGGGGGGCAGAAGGGGAACTAACAGAAGGAAGGAAAGAGAGGGAAAAAGGAAAAGAGGAACAAGGGTAGGGGGTTGATAAAAGAGGGCAAACAAACTGAAAGTGGCAGTATTCAGAAACAAAACCCTGGGTAATATGTAATGAAGGGAAAAAAGGAGAAAAATACAAACAGAAGGAAGACAGCATACAGAACAATTAAGAGTTAGGAATTATAACTGAATGTGAAGGGGATGAACTCTCCCTTAAAATGTAAGTGGATAGCACAGTGGATTACAAACCAGAATCCTACAATACGCTGCTTACAAGAACCTCAATTGAAGCACAGAGATATATAAAGAGTAAAGGTAAAAAGGTGGAGCAAAATATATTTTGCTTCAGATGAAGTGAAAAAAAGCAGGCGTAGCAATCCTTATCAAACAAAGTAGCTGCAAAAAAAAGATCATGTTAAATGAGATATGGAAGGAAAATATATTCTTCTAAAAGGTACCATAGACAATAAAGTAATTTCAACACTAAATATGTATGCACCCAATGGGGCAGCATCTAAATTCTTAGAGGAGAAGTTGAAAGACCTACAGAAAGACATAGACAGCAAAATTCTACTAGTGGAAGACCTCAAAGTCTGGCTTTCAGATTTAGATAAATCAAATCATAAAATGAACAATAAGGAAGTTAAAGAGGTAAATAGATTGTTAGAAAATCTAGATAAGATAGAAATAGGGAGGAAATTGAATGGGAGTAGAAAGGAATATACATTTTTTTAGATTTTTTTTTGCAAGGCAAATGGGCTTAAGTGGCTTGCCCAATACCACACAGCAAGGTAATTATTATTTGTCTGAGACCAGATTTGAAGCAAGATACTCCTGACTCCAGGGCTGGTGTTTTATCCACTGTGCCACCTAGCCGCCCCTTAGGAATATACTTTTTTTTCTGCAATACATGGCACTTACACAAAAATTGACCATGTACTAGGACATAAAATACTAATAATCACTTGCAGAAAGACAGAAAAAATGAACACATCTTTTTCAGATCATAATGCAATAAAAATAAAATGGAATTCTGGGTCAGGGAGATATAGACCTTGAAGTAATTGAAAACTATATAGCCTCATTTTAAAGAATGAATGGATCAAGAATAAAGTTATAGAAAAATTAATTATTTCATCATATATAATGACAATCGTGGAACAACATACCAAAAACTATGGGATACACTAAAGTCAGCAGTCATGGGATATAGTTTAACTCTAAATGCTTACAAGAATAAGTTAGAGAAATAAGAAATCAAAAAACTAAAAATGCAACACCAAAAATATTAGAGAAAAAAACAAATTAAAATCCCGAATTTAATACCAAATTTGAAATTCTTAAAATTAAGGAAGAAATTAATAAAATCAAAAGCATGAACACTATTGAACTAATAAATGAAACCAAAAGTTGGTTTTATGAAAAAACCAATAAATTGATAAACCTCTGATCAGTCTGATTAAAAAAAAGAAAGAAGAAAACCAAATTGCGAGTATCATAAATCAAAAAGGTGAACTCACCACCAATGAGGAAGAAATAAAAGTAATAATTTGGTATTATTTTGCCCAAATATGTACCAATAAATTTGCCAATCTTAGTGAAATGGATGAATATTCACAAAAATATAAATTGCCCAGATTAAAAGAAAAGGAAATGCAAACTTAAATAACCCTATCTTAGAAAAAGTAATTTAGCAAGGCATTATTGAAATTCTTAAGAAAAAATATTCAGGGCCTGATGGATTGACAAGTGAATTCTATCAAGCATTTAAGGAACAAATGAATCTAATTCTATATGAACTCGTTGGATATATAGGTGAAAACAGATCTCTGCCTAACTCTTTTTTGACACCAGTATGGTGCTGATACCTAAACCAGGAAGAGTTAAAACAGAAAGAAAATTATAGGCTTATCACCCTGATGAATATAGATGCAAAAATCTTAAATAAAATATTAGCAAAATGATTACAATAAGTTATCACTAGGATAATAAATTATGATCATGTAGTATTTAACCCAGGAATGCAGGGTTGGTTCAATATTAGGAAAACTATTAGTATAATTAATTATATCATTAACATATCTATCAGAAATCATATGATCATATCAATAGAGGCTGAAACAGCTTTTGACAAAATGCAACACCCATTCCTAATAAAAACACTAGAGAGTGTGTAGGAATAAATGGTTTGAGCCTTAGAATAATAAGCAATATCTATCTGAAACTATCAACAAGCATTATATGCAATGGGGATTGGCTCGAGGCATTTCCAATAAAATTAATGGTGAAACAAGGACACTCATTATCACCACTACTATTCAATATTGTATTGGAAATGTTAGTCTCAGCAATAAGAGAAGAAAAAGAAATTGAAGGAATTAGAAAAGGGAAGCAGGAGACAAAACTCTCACTCTTTGCAGGTGACATGATGGTATACCTAGAGAATCCCAAAAAGTCATCTCAAAAGCTACTATAAATATTTAGCAACTTTATAAAAGTCACAGGATTAAAAGGAAACCTCACAAATCCTCAACATTTCTATGTATGAGTAGCAAGATACAGTAGAAAGAACTAGAATGAGAAATCCCATTTAAAGTACGCTCAGTCTACAGAAAATACCATGCAAGTCTACCTGCCAAGGCAGACTCAAAAACTTCTTGAAAACAATTACAATCTCTTCTCACACAAATAAATTCAGATTTAAATACCTGGGCAAATGCCATTTGTTCATGGAGAGGTCAAGCTAATATAATAAAAATGACAATTCTACCACAACTAAACTATACCTTTAGTGTCTGTATAAGAAATTAAAATTCTTATATGAAGGGGTGGCTAGGTGGCGTAGTGGATAAAGCACCAGCCCTGGAGTCAGGAGTACCTGGGTTCAAATCCAGTCTCAGACACTTAATAATTACCTAGCTGTGTGGCCTTGGGCACGCCACTTAACCCCGTTTGCCTTACAAAAAACATAATAAAAACAAACAAAAAACAACAACAACAACAACAACAAAAGATTCTTATATGAGTAAGTTCACTTGAGCCTGTATGAGAATGTGTCCTTCACCCCGGAACATGTCCTATGTGATTTGACCACATTTTCTTAGAGTCCCAGGAATTAGCCATTCCTTCGAACATAAACAGTACTGAAAAGAACTGGCTATTCTGACAGTACTGACCTTAATTATGTTGTGTTTTGCAACCCCATATGACATCTTCCTAACATCATAACACTTACTGACTTCCTACATTCATGATAAGAATTCTGGGATCCTTTCCAATTGAATTTGGCAACAAACCTTTGTTCTTCCCTAATAAATATCCTGAGACTCCAATCATTCATTATTATGAAGATGAAGATGAAGAAGAAGGAGAAGAAGCAGAAGAACAGGAATCCTACCCATGGAGAAGACATTCTGCCTTTGACTCTCCCACTTGGGACTTGTGGCTGTGGAACAGGAATTATCCAGCCAAACCAATTGAGAGTTGGTGCTCCCCCAAATTGGTGATGTTTTCTTTATCTTTCTCTTCTACTTTTGTTATAGAATTAATAATTCTTTCTCTTATATCTATATATTATTTGCTATATAGAATATTATTGTAAGCAATCTATTCCTTGCATTATTAAAATACTTTCATTTTCAACTGTGTGAGAGCATCATTTACAGGAATGAATCCGAACCTCATTAAAATCACAATACAGTGCCCTACCTATCAAAATTCCAAAAAATTACATCAATGAGTTAGAAGAACTTGTAAGTAAATTCCTATGGAAAAATAGAAAGTTAAGAATTTCCAGGGATTTAATGAAAAGAAGTGCAAAAGAAGGCAGCTTAGCCTTACCAGATATAAAATTATATTATAAACCATCAATCCTCAAAACTGTCTTGTATTGACCAAGAAATAGAGTGGTGGACCAGTGGAATAGACTAGGTGCAATACCAGGAAATGATTATGGTAATCTGCTGTTTGATAAACCCCAAAGGGTCAAGTTATTGGTATAAATTCTCTCTTTTATAAAAACTGTTGGGAAAATTGGAAGCTAGTATGGAAGAAACTTAGAAACTTAAACCAGCACCTCACAGACTATACCAAGATAAGATCCTAGTGGATGATGGATTTATACATAAAACACAATATTATAAGCAAATTAGAAGATCAAGGAGTAGTTTACCTGTCACATATATGCAAAGGGAAAGAGTTTATAACCAAGGAAGAAATAGGGAACATCATCCAAAACAAGCTAGATAATTTTGACTTCATTAAATTAAAAAAGTTTTTGCACAGATAAAAGCACTGTAACCAAGATCAAAAGAAATGTAGTCAATTGGGAAACAATTTTTGGAACTAGTATTTCTAACAAAGGACTCATTTCTAAAATATATAGAGTACTGAGTCAAATTTTCAAAAAAAAAAGCCATTCCACAATTGACAAATGGTCAAAGGTTGTGTAAAGGCAATTTACAGATGAGGAACTCAAATCAATCCTTTGTCATATGAAATATTGCTCCAAATCATTTCTTATTAGAGTAAGATGCAAATTAAAGCATCTCTGAGGTATCACCTTATACCTTTCAGAGTGGCCAATATGACCATAAAGTACAATGAACAATGTTGGAAGGGATGCAGGAAAACTGGAACACTAATGCATTATTGGTCATGCTGTGAACTCATCCAACATTTCTGGACAGCAATTTGGGATTATGCCCAAAGAATAACAAAAATATGTATACCCTTTGATGCAGTAATACCACTACTGGGTCTATACACTGAAGAGATTATGAAAAAGGTTAAAAACAGCACTTGAACAAAAATATTTATAGCAGGCCTGTTTGTGGTGGCAGAAAATGTGAAATTAAATGATTGTCCTTCAATTGGGGAATAGATTAACAAACTGCGGTACATGTATGTAATGGAACACTATTATTCTATTAGAAACCAGGAGGGATGGGAATTCAGAGAAGCCTGGAAATATTTGTATGAACTGATGGTGAGCAAGATGAGTAGAACCAGGAAAACATTGTACACCCTAACAGCAACATGGCAGTGATGATAAACCTTGATGAACTTGCTCATCCCTTCAGTGCAACAACCAGGCACAATTTTGAACTATCTGCAATGGAAAATACTATCTGTATCCAGAGAAAGACTTTGAACAAAGACCAAAGATTGTTACTGTCAAATTAGGAAAAAAGTTATATTATTATTTAATTTTACTGTCTCATATATTTTTTTCTTCCTTAAGGATATGATTTCTCTGTCATCACATTCAAATGAGATCAACATATAACATGGAAACAATGTAAAAAATAACAGAATGCCTTTTGTGGGGTGTGCCAGGGAGGGAAGCAAGATTGGGGGGGGGGATTGTAAAACTCAAAATAAATAAAATCTTTCTTAAAAAAAAGAAAGAAAAACAACTGACCTAGAAAATAGAATCAGGAGAGATAATTACAAAATTTGGGGATTACCTGAAATTCATGACCAGAAAAAAGAGCCTAGGCTTCATTTTTAAGAAATAATGCAGCAAAATTTCCCTGAGATCCTAGAAGCAAAGGGTAAAATAGAAATTGTTGGAATTCACCAATCATCTCCTGAGAGTTCTCAAAAGAAAAGCTCCTAGGAATATAGCCATATTCCAAAACTCCCAAGTCAAGGAGAAAATACTACAAGTTGACACAAACCAATAATTCGGCTACCCTGGCTCCATAGTCAGGATGACACAGAATTTGGCAGTGTCTACAGTAAGGGTTTGTAGGGCTTTGTAAATAACATTCTGGAAGGCAAAATAGCTTACTTTACAACTGAGAATCAACTACCCAGAAAAACTGAGCATCTTTGTTCAGGGGAAAATATGAACTTTCCATGAAAGAGGAGACTTTCAGACTTTTCTATTGAAACAACCACTGATGAACAGAAAGTTTGATCTCCAAGTACAGAAGTTAGATGAAGTATATTGGGAGTGAACAAGAAGGACTAATTGTGAGACACTTAATGATTTTGAACTGTGTGTATTCCTCCATGGGAAGAAGATATTCACAACTCATATGAACCTTCTCATTTATAAGAGCAATTAGGTGGGACATATATAAGGCATCGATGGGAACTGAATATAATGGTATAATATAGTTAAAAGATGGAGTCAATGGGTGATAAAGGAAAGTCCTTGGAGAAAGGGAAAGGAGAGGTTGAATGAGCTAAGATATTTTACATAAAAGAGTCAAGAAAATATTCTTGCAATGGAGTGGTAGGAGGGGAAGGTGAGGGGGAATGAGTGAGCTTTCATTCTCATCAGAAATGGTCAGAAAGGAAATAACATACACATTTAATATGGAATAGAATTCTGTCTTACCCTAGAGAAAAATGAGAGGAAAGGAATGGGATAAGGGGGATGGGGGAGAGAAAGGGGGAGTAGGTGATAGGACAGGGAAGATCGTAGCTGAGGGTACTCAGATACAACACACTTTTGAGTAGGGACAGGGTAAAAAGAGAGAACGAATACAGTGAATGAGAGTGGGGAGGAAAAGATTGGAAGGATATATAATTGATAATAGCAACTGTGAGAAAAGATATTGAAGCAACTTCTCTGGTGGACTTATTATAAAGAAGGCAACTCATGCCAGAGACAGAACCATTTGAATCTCAACAGAGAGTGAAGTATTCTTTTTTCTCTCTCTCACTATTCTTGAGGTTTCTCTATCTTTTTTGGGGGGGAGGAATTTATTTTTACTTTCACAAGATTATTGTAACAATGTAAAATAAACCAAATTGTCACTTAAAAATAAAAAAGTCTCTACTAAAAGACCAAAAAAATTGAAAAAAATTGATAAGCATGATTTGCTCAGAAAAACACATAAAGACTTATATGAACTGTTGAAAAGTCAACAGAGCTAATTGATCAACAATACTGTAAAATTATCAACTACCAAGGACTTAGTTCTTTTAGCAATGCAATGATCCAAATCAATTTTGAAGGACTTGTGATGAAAATTGTTATGCACTTTCAGATAAAGAATTAATGGAGTGTCAATCCAGATCACCGAATACTTTTTTAACTTTCTTTTTCCTTTTTTTTGACTTGTGTTTTTCACAACATGATTAATATGGAAATATTTTTCATGACTGCTTATGTATAAACTATATCAAATTCATTACTCTCTCAGGAAAGTTGGGAGAGAATTTGTAACTCAATATTTTAAAATGCAAGCATTATAATTTTAAATGTATTCAGAAATAATAAGATGTTTAAAATAAATAAATATTTCCATAAAATCCCCCAAAAGTTTAGAGAAAAGTCATTTGAATTTGAACCATTATCTTTGGATATGCCACAGAAGCAGAGCTTATGTAAGGCATTTTTTGTCCAGGTAGGTTACATATTTTCCACATGAGTCTTCTTAAATTTCACTCAAAGAGAAGTAGTTATCTCTGGAATCTACCAAACCACTCTTCAATGTAAACTGATTTCATCTAGAAGATCAGGAGATTGTGCTGATGAAGGCAGCTGATTTTACTTTCCTCACATAGGAGAGAGGACTAATTTTATTGCTACCTGTCCTCTTCCCTAAATATTGCTAGTCTAGTACAAATGAAATTTGATGGTAGTCATTTTTACTGGTCCTTATATTTCAATGGATAAGATGTATATCAAAGTATATGCAAAGATTTAATTTCCCTTTCATTAATGCTAGTTACCCACAGATCACTTAAAAATCTCATAATATATGATAAATAAATCTAGATACTCAGGATTCATAACTATCTTTTATGCCTTTAATTGGAAGGCAGAGGCACAATACCCTCAATTTCCTACATTTCTGCACTCCTTTTATACTTTTCTGATACTTTCCTGCCCCAACCTACTCATTTTTGAAAGAGAGAGAGAGAGAGAGAGAGAGAGAGAGAGAGAGAGAGAGAGAGCGAGCCTCTGTGTCTCTTATGCTTCCCATTAGATTCAAAGTTCCTTTAGTGCAGGGATGGTATTTTATATTAGGATCTCCAGTACTTAGCAAAGTGCCTGGAAGATTTTATTGGTGCTGGACAGTCATTTTAGTGATGTCTGACTCATGACCTGATTTAAGTTTTTTCCCTTGTTTTTGTTTTGGGCAAAAATACAGTAGTATTTGCCAATTTCTTCTACAACTCTTTTATAGATCTTAATTTCTTAAACGAGAAACTTGGGAAATTTCTTTAAATGACTTGTCCAGGGGTCACATAGCTAGCAAGTATCCAAAACAAAGCAAATGAGCCTATTTTTCCAAGCAGAAAGCACTTAAAAATCAAAGGGGATATCTAAGATGAAAAATAAAATGCCATATTGTATATAGAGAGAATAAGTTCTTCTATAGGGAGAAGAATATTTTGGGAAGATTGATAAATAGATTGATAGATAGACAGATAGAAAGACAGACACAGACTGATACAGATAGACAGAAACAAAGACAAAGACACAGACAGAGACAAAGAGAAGGAGAGTGCTCTGATCTTCCCTCAAGTCTCATGCAGACAACATTGACTCATCAGTATATTTACTTCTTAATGAAGCCTTCCTCTCCCTCCAGGAATGTTTGCCTAAATAGAAATTGAAATCAGGTTCTTTTCTATAAGAGATAAAGCATAATTCATACAGAGTACTCCTCTCTCTAACTGCCCCCAACTCCACTCAATACAGGCATAAAGCATTAAATAATTATTCTTTCTATGAATAAGGAGAAGATTATGTAAATGACTAGATTTGAGACATTCAGGTGGTTAAGTGGAACTATGATATCATTCTTCTCCCTCTCTTCAAAAGTTGATGAGAGGTTAAAAAAAGCAGACATGCATCTAAAGATAAGGTTCTGCTTAGAGCCAGTCATAGTGACATAAATAAATATGACTTAGGAAAATTTTATTAATGCCCTCTTACTATTAATTGGGAATTCTTTGGATCAACTATTATGTCACCTGCAAAAGTAATAGCTTTATTTTCTATGCTCCTTCCCTAAATTACTTTTTATTGTCTTATTCTCATAGATAGCATTTCTAGAAATAAAATTAATAATAATGGATATAATGAATATTCTTTCTTTGATCTTATTGGAAAAATATTTCCATTACAGATATTATTGGTTCATGATTTCAGAAAATTACTATTTGTATTCATGAAACCTCATTATTGACCTTTAATTGGAGGGGGCAGGGTTAATTTTTTACACAACAATTCTATGATTTTTTTCTTCTTTTTTACAAAAATAATGAAAATTAGATTTTTGCTGCATCCCCGAAATTGTGGTATATTGTTCATTATTGTTTCTATGGCTTGTTCTTTGAAACTAATTTTTAAATGATTAGGGTATTTACTTTCTAATATATTTTAATTGTTTCTTAAATATGCTTTTATTTAATATATTTTATAACATTTTAGTTAATAAAACGAACTGTTTTGCTTTTTTTTGTGTATGTGAAGTATTTATGTTTTTCAATACATAGTCGATTTTTGTGATGTTAATTCTCACAGTCAAGAAATATGTATTCTATCTATCTATATTCAATACTTTCCATAACTCTATCATATCTAAATTTTATAAGCTTCTTTTTCAGGTACTTCACTTTTTTTCTTCTATTTTAAGGGGTAATATTTATCTGTGTATGATGATCTCTACTTAATAATTTTATTATTTCCCTTATCCTACTACCTATAACCTTTTGTTTAAGAATATGCAATACATCTTATGTCATTTGTTGAATGTGCATTTATTACTGATAATAATTTATTGTTTATGGAACATTTCAACAAAATGTATTTTCACTGTTCATCTCTTATAATTAATTTCCATCATTTCTTTGTCCACAATTCCTATTATTATTATCTCTTTTATTTTTTGTACTTCAGTTAAAGTGTAACTGATTCTATCAAGTCCCTAATTTCAAGGTCATGAGATATTTTATATTTTTGTATTGTTAGATTGTGTTTCTAATTCAATATGCTTTTCTAGTTTTTGGATCCCATTTACATTCATTTTCCTTCCTATGCTCATTAATTGTGCTTTTCTTCTATCCTGTCATCTTATACCTTTCCTTTTTTATGTTTCCTATCACCTCTTTATTAAAAAGAGAATGGTGAGGAAAGTTTAATTTAGCATCTGTGCTCTAGTTTTGTGTGATTTTTTTCTTTCCTGCTTCTCTTTTTCTCCTCACTCAGAATTCAATCATAGATTTGTATTCATGTTTTTTTTTTATTCATTCCACTCTTTAAAATACATTGTCTTAGGGCAGCTAGGTGGCACAGTGGATACAGCACCAGCCCTGGAGTCAGGAGTACCTGAGTTCAAATATGGCCTCAGACACTTAATCATTACCTAGCTGTGTGGCCTTGGGCAAGCCACTTAACCCCATTTGTCTTGCAAAAGAGTGAAAGAAAAGAAAAAAAAGATTAAAAAATAAGATGCATTGTCTTTAGTTTACTTTGCTTATGACTTAAACCTTAATTTCCACTTTTTATTTTCCCCTTTTTCTTCTTTCTTGTCCATTGAGTGAAATATTTTTCTGTACTCAACTGTGTATTTTTTCCTAACTTTAAGAATTTAAATAGTACTAATAATAACACTCAAACATAATAAAATTGCTCCCAGTATATTTGGTAACCTCCTTCTACCATCCCTTATGATTATATTGTTCTTAGTAGATAAATTTATCATTTTTCAAAATTGTAATGTAAGATCTTTTCTTGCCTAGTCTCATTTAATTGCAGTCCCCATCTTTATTATTTTATATTTCTATTTATTCCTTTGCTTGTATTTCAAAGTTTCTTTATAGATCCTTTTATCTGGAATGCTTGAAATTCAGCTATTCCATTAAATATCTATTTGCTCTCCCCATAGGACCATATTCATGTTTGTTGGTTAAGTAATTCTTGATTGTGAATGGGAAAACCTGAAACAATATTCCAGAAAGCAAAATTTCATATATCTTTAGTCTTCTGGAATATTATAGTCTAAGCTCTTTACCTTAAAATCCAAAGATTTTAAATTTATCATTTTTTGACTTTTTTTCTTAGGTCAGTTATTTCATATTCAAGTATTTTACATTTTATTTTATTTTTTTCAGTCTTGATTTTTTCCTAATTTTTTTTTTTTGCTCTTTCATGGTGACTTATTTCTGGTCATCCTCTTCTAGATTTTTTAAGGGAATCCATTTATTGATTTTTTTTCCCTTTTTTTTCCAAGATATTTATATTTATTTCCCTTTCAACATAATAGAATGTAGTGACTTATGCAATCTTGGACCACCTGTCAAGCCTTAAAAGAACTGAATCAAATGTGATTTTATGTCCTTTTATGACCAGGATTAATATAGTTACAGGATACCAAGAAACTGTAGCTTGACTCATAGCTTACTCAGCCAGTCAAGTTTCAGGTGCTGCTTTGCTACATTTTACAGAAAAACTAGCTGAACTTTCAAGGGTATTTTTCCCCCTGGCATTGTGGAATGAAATCCTAGGCAAGTAGTGAAAATGTCTGGGGAAAAGGGCAGTGCTAGCACCTATACATATACATATACATATACATATACATATACATATACATATACATATACATATACATATACATATACATATACACATACATATACATATACATGTACATGTACATGTATATATACATATACACATACATACACATACATATACATATACACATACATACACATACATATACATATACATATGTATATTTATGTATGTATGTGTTTGGTAGCATTACTCCACTTTACTATCAGCTGAGTGCCAAATGTTCATTGAATAACTCATTTTAATGAATGAATAGAAGGACTAAGTTGTAAAGTGTCTTGGTTTCTGGAAACAAGGGTGAAACTGAAACTGTTTATTCTGACCATAAAGAAAAAGGGAGGGTAGTCTTCAAAATTGCATAGATTTATACATATATGTATATATACATATATGTAAAATACATGTTAAACTTAGAAATCTTTTTCTAGTGAACAGAAGTTGTTGAAAAGACAGTGTATTGCCCAGAACTACAATTTGTTAGGTTCCTGCTATATAGCTTCTCTTAAGACTCTGGTCAGCGTATAGAATTGTTTCAAAATTTTGTGGAGAATATGTAATTATTCTTTATTTTAAATAATTACAGGATCACTAACTTTTTGACTAAAGGGGGGGGGATAATTTCTTCCTTATACTTCCTTAGTTCAATAAAATTCGAGTAGTAGTTCCTGATGATAGCTTAGAGACCCTAAAAAACTATTAATAGAATCCTTCTTGGTTCAAGGAAGTTATTAAATGATATTAGATCGAGATTTATGTTAGTTAGCTAGGTATCAAAGTAGAGTGTTTTGATAGTGACTGAAAAATAGAAATTATTGAAACTGAAGAAGGTGAAAAACCATGTTGTTCATAACTGATATTCTTTACCTGCTCTTCATGACTGGAAAATTTGTGGTTAAATATATTTCATTGAGATTCAAGGCAAAGGAGCTGAGGTCTGTGCTCCTTCTGTTTGGATAGAGATACGGTTCTTGGAATAGTGGGAACTATCACATACAGTAGCAAAGATAGAAACAGTGTAGTCCTTTGTTTCCTGCAATCAAAAACTGAACAAGTTTTCCATGACTGCCAGATTATTGAATAGCATCTTTGGAAAACCCTTCTCAATTAAATCTTGAAGGAATAAGAGATAATATTTTTTGGCAGGAGATTTATTTCTTGTAATAAAGCGGAGATAGAACTTTTTTACTTATCCTCTGGAGAAGCAGATCCAAGAGGTAGTCTTCAAAACTGTATAGATTTAACATTTATATCCCCATATTCAATAAACATTCCAGGACAGGGTAGGGTCTGGTAAGCAAAAGAATATTCAGTGTCTAATGTTATAAGGAAATTTTCAGTTTCTTTTTTCCACTTTGCACATTTTGAATATTTGTTTTTACAAATTGAATATTGTGTCAACCCTAAATTTAGTGGTTTTACAGAATCATTTTTCTAATAGCATGTGCTCACATCACGTCTTTGTGTTACATTTTGGTAATTCTCACAATATTTCAAACTTTTCATTATTCTTGTGTTATTTATGGTGATCTTTGATTAATGATCTTTAATGTTGCTTTTGTACTTGGTTTGGGGACACATTGAACCATGCTTGTGTAAGACAGTAAACTTAATGACAAATGTCTGTTTTCTGAAGGCTCCACTGACTGGCAATTCCTCTGCCTCTCTTCTCCTTGGGTTTCCCAATTCCTTGACACACAACAATATTTAAAAATATTGGGTAAGCTCAGTTGACAAAACAGCAGCAGGGATTGACTACTATTTTGAATATTTGAATTGAATATAATTTGCATAGAATTTATTCTATTGTGTGAAAATGCTATCAAATAGTATTGCAAACAATAGAGAAATCTTTCATGAAAGGAAGAGTCAACTGAGATACCAAGCATCATTGCTGTCTTATTTCTAGAAATTACATCACCAGAACCATTAGCAACCACCACCCTGATCAGTTAGCAACTATCAACATCAAGGCAAGACTAGGAAAAAAAGATTATGACTCACTGAAGGGTCAGATGATGATTACCAATTTTTAGCAATTAAAGTATTTTTAAATTAAGGTTGGAGCATTTTTAGACATAATATCATTGTAACACTTAATAATTTACTGTGTAGTGTAAACAGAACTTTTATGTGTACTAGGAAATCTAAATACTCATGACAATTTATCTTTTATTTATTGGATTTTTTCAGATTTTAAATTTTCTCTTTTTTTATGTTAAAAATTTTATTTACTTTTCCAAAACATGCAGTGATGTTTCATTAAACATTCTTTTTGTAAGATTTGGAGTTTTATATTTTACTCCCTTTATTCCTTCCCTTCACTGACAGAAAATAATCTAATATAGACTCTACATGTGGAATTATGCTAGACATAAATCCATGTTAATGTTATTGTGAAAGAAGAAACAAATTCAAACGGAAGAAAAACAAGAGCATTAGAGAGAAAAAAAATCACATAATACATGACAGCATTTTTAAATTGAATGTAGAAGACTTTGGTGTCCATTTAATCTCCAAAGATTCCTCTCAAAACATGGTTGGTATTTTTAATCACAAGTCTTTTAGCATTGTCTTTAATTAGTGTGCTGTTGAAATGAACAAGTCCATCACAATTGATAATCCTCCATATTGCTTTTAGTGTGTATAATGTTCTTCTGATCCTACTCACTTTACTAAGCAACAATTCATTCAAGTCTTCCAGGCAATTTTCAAGTCCCACTCCCCATGATATCTTATAGAACAATAATGTTCCATCACAATCATATATGAAAATTTGTTCAGCCAATCCACAATTGATAGATATCCCCTCAATTTCCAATTCTGTGTCACCACGAGAAGAGCTGTTATGCATATCTTTGCACATGTGATTGTTTGACGTTGGCAATTGCCGGATCAAAGGGCATGAACATTTTTACTGCCCTTTGGGCATAATTACAAATTGTTCTACAGAAAGTTTGGATAAATTTTCAATTTCACCAATAATGTATTAGTTTCACAGTTTTCCCCTATCTCCTCCAACATTGATCACTTTACTCTTGTAGTCATATTGACAATCTGGTAGCTGTGAGGTGTAATCTCAGAGTTGTTCCAATTTGCGTTTCCCTAATAAATAATGATTTAAAACAATTTTTCATATTATAGATAACTTTTATTTCTTCATCTGAGAATTGCATTTCCATATCATCTGACCATTTATCACTTGACGAATGACTTGTTTTAAAAACTTGACTCAGGGGTGGCTAGGTGGTGTAGTGAGTGGATAAAGCACCAGCCCTGGAGTCAGGAGTACCTGGGTTCAAATCCAGTCTCAGACACTTAATAATTACGTAGCTGTGTGGCCTTGGGCAAGCCACTTAACCCCATTTGACTTGCAAAAACCTAAAAAAATAAAAAATAAAAAAAAATAAAAACTTGTCTCAGTTCTCTATATACTCTCGTTTCCCCAATTTGAAGCTTTCCTTTTAATCTTGGTTACATTAGCTTGCTTTGTGCAAAAAAAATCAGTTTTATCCATAAAATTTATCCATTTTGTCTTTTATATTGCTCTCTATCTCTTCTTTTGACACATACAGTTCCCTTTTCCACAGTTAAACTATTCCCTGTTCTCCTAATTGGCCTACGATATCATTTATGCTTAAATTTTGTATCCATTTTCACCTTATTTTGATATAATAGGAAGTGAAATGTGAGTCTATGCCTAGTTTCTGTCATACTGTCTTCCAGCTTTTCCAGCTATATACATAGTTTTCTCTTTACTTTTTTAGATTTGTTATTTTTTCCTTCATTCTCTCAAATTTAAAAATTTATTTTCATCCATATGCAAATGTATATTTTTAAATTACAAAATTTCCTTCCACCATCCATTCCCCTCAGCAGCAAACAGTAAGGTTAGCATTGTATATACATATTTTTTTATTTTTATTTTTTTTTCAAGGTAATATGGTTAGGTGACTTGCCCAAGGTCACACAGCTAGTCAATTATTAAATGTCTGAAGCCATATTTAAACTCAGTTACTTCTGACTCCAGGCCCAGTACTCTGTCCACTGTGCCACCTAGCTCCCCCCTCCCCCATTTTGGATAAATATGTGTACATATTAGTCATTTTCAGCATGAAAAATTAGGATTAAGGGAAAGAGATTTTTAATCAAGATAATTTTTATAAACTTCTCATCATCTTCTGAAGGATTTTTCTTTTTGTTTTGTCTTGTTTTTCTTCCTCTGGTGGGGGATAACATTGTCCATAGCTGGTCTAATACTGTTATCCTGACTCTCTGAGCTAAGAGGAGCTGTTTCCTTTAAGGTTGATTATCTCACAAAGCAGTCAATTCCACTGATCCAAGACTCTATTTCTTAACTAGTACCAAATAGTTTTGATGACTTATGCTTCACAATATAATTTTAGGTTAGGGATTGCTAGGAATCCTTACTTTGCTTTTGTTTTTCAAAAATGTCCTATATGGGGGGAGGGTGGCTAGGTGGCACAGTAGATAGAGCACCAGCCTTAGAGTGAGGAAGACCTGAGTTCAAATTTGACCTCAGACACTTAATAATTATTAATAATGTCCATCTTTTTCCCTGAAAGAGAAGGCTCAGCTTTGCTGGGTAGTGTATTCTTGGCTGCATTCCAAGCTCCCTTGCTCTTCAGAATATTCATTCCATGCCCTTTTATCCCTTAATATTGCTGTGGCCAGTTCCTGCATAATCCTTCCTGTGGCTCCTTGGATATTTAAATTTTTCTGGCTACCAGTAGAATTTTTTTCTTTTATCTGATAATCATGCAATTTGGCCACAGCATTCCTTGCTGTTTTCATTTTAGGATTCTTTCTGGAGGGGATCCATATATTCATTCAATAACTCTTTTTGCCTTCTGGCTCCCTCATATCAGGGCAGTTTTCCATCACTAAATCCTATAGTATTAAGTCTAGGCTTTTTTTTCTCTTCAGTGTTTTCAGGAAGGCCAATAATTCTTGGATTCTGACTACTGGATCAGTTCTCGAAGTCATTGGTTTTGTTGATGAGGTATTGTACCGTTTTTTCTATTTTTTTTTATCTTTTGGTTTTCTTTAACACAATCTTGTTGTCTCATGAAGTCATTAGTTTCCATTGATTCCAGTCTTTTTTTTTAGAGAAGAAGATTTTTCTTCATTTATCTTTTGCAACTCCTTTTCCAGTTGGTCCATTCTATTTTTGAAGGACTTTGATATTTGCCCAAATGTAGTTTTGAGAGAATCATTTCCTTTTTTGCATTTGCCCAGTTGAGGATTTGAGAGAATCATTTTTATTTTGCATTTTCCCAATTGAGGATTTTAGAGAATCATTATCCTTTTTGCATTTGCCCAATTGAAGATCTGAGAGAGTTATTCCCATTTTGTATTTGTCCAATTGTATTTTCCAAGGATTTGTTTTTCTTGTTATATGATGTTAATTTTCTCTTGACTTTCTTAATTTTCCAATTGATTTTTAAACTGCTTCCTGAACTGGAGACCAATTCATATTCTCCTCAGCAGTGTTAGATTTCTCTAGGTTATAATCTGTCTCTTTTAAGTATTTCTCTATGGGCCCCCCCTTTTCTCTGGCCTTCTTTCATCTTGTGTTGGGGGGAGCTGTCTCTCAGAGTTTTGCTTTTGAGGATCCTAGAGGCTTTGTTAACTTGGCTTAGTAATTCCAAGGGCCAGCCAGTAGGGCATGCTGGTTTCTTTCTCTGGAGTGAGGGCCTTAGCAGCTGGGTCTGAGTTGACCTTGAGCACTGAACTGGGCACTAGTGGAGGGAGTATTTCTCTTTCTGTTGAGTAAACTCTTTTGCCCTGAGGGGTGCTGGTGGTGGTAGGGTGTGGAGGGGTTCTTTATTGTTTGTTCTTGTTGTCTGATGTTAATTTTCTCTTGAGTTTCTACTCCCAAATTTTCCAATTGATTTTTAAACTTCTACCTGATTTCCTCAAGGAAGTCTTTCTGGGCTGGAGACCAATTCATATTCTTCTCAGCAGTGTTAGATTTCTCTAGGTTTGAATCTTCCTCTTTTAAATATTTCTCCATGGGCTCCCTTTCTCTGGCCTTTTGTCCTCTTGTGCTGGGCGAGCAGCAGAGCTTGCTCTCAGAGGTTTGCTTTTAAGGATCCTAGAGGCTTTGTTCACTTGGTTTAGTAATTCCAAGGGCCAGCCAGTAGGGCTTGCTGGTTTCTTTCTCTGGAGTGAGGGCCTTAGCAAGAGGGTCTGAGTTGACCTTGCACACTGGGCTGGGCCCTAGGGGAGGGAGTTATTCTCCTTCTGTTGAGTGAACTCTGTTGCCCTCAGGGATGGAGGTAGTAGTAGGGTGGGAGGGTTGTTTATTGTTTGTTCTGGGCAAAGGGCTCTGCTGAAATTATGGAATTCAAATTCCTGGCCCAGATGGTTGTCCTCCAGGTGTGCTCTGAGACTCTGTGCTGGAACTCAGGCTCCTGTAGTTCCTCTTCCCCTTGTCAAAGATTCCACAGCTAAAGTTGGATCTCACACCAGTCACTCACTGAAGTCTCTAATGGCTGAGGCTGTCCTTTGGCTGCTCCCAGCTGGCATCCCCACACTGATCTTCAGCTCCTGTCTCCTGGTTCATCCACAGCCCCCTGAAACAGAACTTCTTGGTAGGCCTTTCTTCTCCTAGCTTCTCTTTCTGTATTTTGTTGATCGAATTTCTGTTAAGAGGTTTCTCTCATGTTGTTTCTGAGGGAAAAGAGAGTACACCTATCACAGTGCTTGTCTTCTCTCTGCGGTCTTGGCCAGAAGTCTTCAGTTGTTTTTCCAATGAGATATTTCATATTGTCTTCTAATTTTTGGTGCTTTTTGTTATTGTTTTAGTGTTTCTTGATTTCCCCCAAAGTCATCAGCTTCCTCAGTTTCATTCCCCATTTCAAGGAGTTATTATCAGTGAGTTTTTTTATCTCCTTTATCAGCTGACCAGTTACACTTTGTAAGGCATTCTTCTCCTCATCTGCCTTTTGGTTTGTTTCTTCCATTTGGCCTAAACTGGTTTTTAGCATGTTTTTTTCTTCAGTTTTTTTTTTTTTTTTTTTTGTATTTCTTTCACCAAGCTGCTGCCTTGGCTTTCATGATTTATCTTTATCACTCTCATTTCTCTTCCCAAATTTTCTATACCTCCTTTAATTGTTTTTCAAAGTCTTTTTTGAGCTCTGCTATTGACTGAGCCAATTTCCTATTTCTTGTGGAGGCCTTGGATGTAGAAGCTTTGACTTTGTCAACTTCTGAGTAGGTATTTTGATCCTCCATGGAAACAGAGTACTTTTTGGTGGTTAGAATCTTCTTTTACTGTTTTTTTGTTCATTTCCAAGGCTTTGGGGAGTTTTGGGGACACCCCACAGGGAACTTGATTCTTCCAAGCTCTTATGAGAGTCTCTGACTTCTCTCTTGCCTGTGAGGAGGATTCCTGTTCCACTTTGGTAATATGGGGGCCTAGACTGCAATCTAGATCTGAGAGTGGGCAAACAGCAGAATATTATCCCAAGGAGAGCAAAGAGATGTCTGCAGTATTCCCCAACCCTCTTACCCTCTGTGGGCTGGGCTTTTTGGAAGTGTAGGTGGTTCAGCTGTTTCCTGCTGCAGCTTCTCACCACATGACAGTTCTGAAGCCAGCTTTCCAAACTCACTCTGGTACTGCAGAGTTCTCTCCCCACATCTTCAAGCTGTCCCTGATGATCCCTGGGCCAGGAGGTCTGGAAACCACCCCCCTGCCATGGACTCAGGCACCCAGCTACTCTGCTCATCACTTTTTGTAGTAAAATAGTTTGCCATTGCAATCATATATTGGTTGGTATGCCATTCCTTGATTCATGAACATACCACCAATTTCTGATTCTTTGTCACCATTAAAAGAGCTGTTATAAATATTTATTGAAAAATAAGTCCCTTTAGATCTAAATAATTGAAAAAATGTCAAATGCTCATGGTTAGGTTCAGTGATTATAATAAAAATATCTTTTCCCAAATTAAATTATTTATTCAGTGCCATATCAATCAAACAATGAAATAACTACTTTACTGAAGTAGAAAAAAAAATTTGTTGCGTTGATTGAATTTCTATTAAGAGATTTCTCTCATGTTATTTCTGAGAGGAAAGAGAGAGCACCTATCACAGTGCCTGTCTTCTTTCTGCCATCTTGGCTGGAAGTCCTTTTTCCAGACTAATTCTCTATGATCAGGTTCTTCTTTTTTTCTTCTTTGCTCATTTTCTCAGTGTATGACTGATTTAACCACCATCCCAAGGCTTTTACTTTGTTTTGGTTCAACTTGCAGCTACTTTAATTCATCCAAGGACTTATGAGAGGCTCTGACTGCTCTCTTTCCCGTGCTTTAGTCTGTGGATGAACACAAGCCTTTCCCTCTGTCTTGGAGATGTGACAGGGGCTGCTGCTCCTCTGTGGTAGTTTGGGGCCCATACTGCAACCTGAATATGAGTGTGGGCACACAGCACAGTCCTGCCCCAAGGACAGTAGAGAGACCTCTATAGCCTCTCCCTACCCCATTATAATCTGTTGGTTGAACACTCTGAAAGAGCTTAGAGGCTCTGCAGGTTTCCACCGCAGGGTTGCTTTGAAGCCAGTGTTGGCCAGGACTCCATGCTCACTTGGTGTGAGACATCCCCAGTGTTCTCTTGGCCAAGTGGTCTGGAAACTCCTGCCTCTGCCATGGACCCAGCTGTTCCCAGTAGGAAATTCCTGGAAGGCTGGAGCCAGTTTGCTCTGGGCTGGCTGTGATGGGGCTTAGTTGCACTACAGCTCTTTCCAGCCCCCTTTCCAGTGAAAAAGACCTTTCCTATGGATCTACTAAGTTTTCTTGAACTAGGAAATTGTATCACTCAGATGTTCTGTGGGTTCTGCACCCTTAAATTTTGGTTGGAGTCATAATTTGACAGGTTTTGGAGTTTTGGGGAATGAGTTTCCAGGAATGTCTGTCCTCCTATAGCCATCTTGGCTCCATACCTCTGATCCTTTAACATTCATGCAGACGGGTCCTATGTAATCCAGACTGTTCCTACTTGGGATTTGAATTGCTTCTTTCTGACTGTTTGTAAGATTTTCTCCTTGATCTGATAATTCTTAAATTTGGTTACCAATATACCTAGGCACTTTCATTTTGGAATCTCTTTCAAAGATTTGATAGATTCTTTTAATGATTATTTTTCCTCTGGTTTCTTGACATCAGAGTAACTCTGGACAATTTCCTGAAGAATGAAATCCAGGCTCTTTTTTTTTTTTGATCATGGCCTTCAGGAAGTTTAATTATTTGTAAATTATTTTTTCTGGATCTATTTTCCAGGTCAGTTATTTTACAATTAGGTATTTTACATTTTCATCTTTACTTTTTTAAAAATGTTGTTTACTAGATTCTTGGTTTTTCATGAAATCATTAGCTTCCATTAATCGTATTCTATTTCTCAGGGAGGCATTTTCTTCATTTAATTTTTTGTATCTCTTTTCACATTATATCAGTTTTATTCTTAAAAGAGCCGATACCTTCTTCCATTTGCCAATTGTACTTTTAAGGGATTTGTTTTCTTCTTTTTGTTACAAGATGTTAATTTTTTTCTTGCATTTATTTTCTCAAATTTTCTGTTTGATTTTTACAATCATTTCTATACTTTTCTAAGAAATCTTTTGAGTATGGAGACCAATTCATATTCTTCTGCATAACTACACATGTAGCATTTCATCTGCTCTCATTTTCTGAGCTTATGTTTTACCCATCCTTGTCTCAAAGGTAACGTTTTTTTTAGGTTTTTGCAAGGCGATGGGGTTAAGTGGCTTGCCCAAAGTCACACAGGCTAGGTAATTAGTAAGCATCTGAGGACAGATTTGAACTCAGGTACTCCTGACTCCAGTGCCAGTGCTCTAGGCACCGCATCACCTAGCCACCCCTCCAAGGTATATTTCAATGGATCCTGATGTTTTTTGGCCTTTCTTCATTTCAAATTTTGCTATCCATTCCAAGTTTCTTGTGTTACGGAAGGACTTGCTTGCATATCTTCAGTGTTGAGAACCCCAGAGGCTTGCTAATTGCTTTGGGATGTTGATGTGATGAATGCCTAGAGGTTTTCCAGTGGACTGACTGGGCTGATACCTGAGACATCCCAGTCACTAGGGACTAGGGCAGGCCAGTCAGACTGGAAACATCAGAGGTTCTCTTAACTGAGGAAGTCAACCTCCCACTCCCTTGATGGGAGAGGGAACATGTCTGAACTACTTGTGGAGGAATTCCAAGGGCTTTCTCTCTGGATCAACTGTCAGTGAAGGGGAAGTCACAGAGATCTGGGTCAGTTGGGAAAGGTATGAAAACCTGGGACCATCTCTGAGTATCCTCCCAGCTAGGAATACCAGAAGCTTGCTGTCAGGTTTGGGTCATCTTAAGCAGCTGTGCAGGCTGGATGTGGATTATGACACTGGTGCTGGAACTTTCCTAGTGTGTTGGAGTCATTCATTACATAATCAAGTCTTAATTCTAAAGTTACTGCTCCCATAGCTGAGGATCTCAAGTTAGTTCCCACTTCACTCTGCTGGTGCATTGGGTCTCTGTTCTCTGTCCTGGGAACGCTCAAGTTCCCCCCCACACCAGATATTATGGGAAGATGTTTCACTCTGATTTTTGAAGCAAATCTATTGAGTCTTGATTAATGTCAGTTCTAGGGGAAACCGAGGCACACTTGAAAGAAATCCTGGTTTTTCTCTACCATCTTGACTGGAATTCAATGAAACTCAATTTAATGTGATATGACTAAACTGCAGTAATCTGAAATAAAGCCCACAATATCCCTAATGTATGCCTATACTGATGTGATATTGGAACAGACCTTCTTAATTCAGATTACTGAGGCCTTTTATTAGTGTAAATTATTATGCAGGAAGAATCATAATCTTCATTGTATCATTGATACTCTTGATGCCATTCTGTTTATCAGGTACCAGTCCTGTTCATTATTATACTGGGAATTTTGAACATTTTCCAGTGTCAAAATCCTAGTCCAATCAACACTCTTTCTGAGGGGAAAGGGTGAGGCTGAAGATTTCTTTTTTTCTTTTTTTCATTTTTACTTTCTTTCTGGTCTAATTTTTCATTTCAGTGTCACCACTTCACCACTGTGAGACTTTTGGCATTCCTTAAATAAGAGTTTTCCATAAAGGCTGAAAATGCATTAAGTGAAAAATTTTAGGATCTTGATATGAAAATATAAGACAAGTTGGCAGAAATATATAGTTGGGCTCTTTACCATATGAAATGAACTGATCCTTTCCCTAAAATTATATTCATAATGTTCTTGAAAGTTAAAAAAAAGAAAGTTAATTTTCTCACGTCATTGATGTAGCTTCTTGATCAACCCAAAATGAAAAAAAATGCACTAGATATTCTAACTGGGACTGAGAATTTAGAAGAGCATTATTAACACGATAAGAGCAATATCAAAACTTTTCAACTGAATCAATGGTATCCTTAATATCATTTCTATACTATAAATGACCTTTCCCTACTTAGTCTAAGTCAATCTTCTTTTAATTGCTTTTGTTTGGACTGCTTGTTGTTTCATGTTATTCATGTAATGAATATAAACTAATCAAACCATATTGGTGAGCTCTGTCCTACTACAAATTCAGTTTGCTAATAACGAATTTAATATTTTTGGCTTCTTTTCAATTTTGTTTTACAGGGGAAGAAAATTCTGGAGTCAGAAAATGAATAAAAGACAAATTCATCTTTTTGATCATTTTGGCAGAAAGTCAATATATACTTCTGGATGGCAAAATGAAGGGAAAATATCAAAATAACATGTGCTATCATCATTCCAACACTATCCATATATTGACAGTATTTAGCAAACTAGAAGACATGGTGATGAAGAAAACAATAGCAATCTATATAAAGATCTTTATAGTGCATATTCTATTATTCACTCTCTTTGTCCCCTAACCCTCATTTCTGTTGTTGCCAAGAAAAGTACCATTTCCAATGTACAGTTTCTATTGATTATGACTCTTGAAGAAGTTCCCAACTTTTTATTTCTCTGGTCTGCACATTTTTTTCTCAAGTTAACTTTCCTTACAAAAATACTTTTTTTGCTTTTGTTTATTAAGTTTTCCTTAAACAAAACATTATATTTTTATGAGATGAATTTTTTAATATTAGAAAAAAATAGCCAGTTCACTGAAAGTTATAAGTATCCATGATAGCATTCTGGAAGAAAACCTAAAATATAAAGGGCAAAGGTAACAGTTATAGCCAAAGAAATGAAGGATTTGAAAAACTGATTTTGCCTTCCAGAATTATTATTGATTCAGACTCAATTTTCAAAGTGCTGCTTCTGAGATAAACTCTTTTGACAAAGTCACTAGATAAAACATTCTTATTAAAAACATAGATATGCCATTTTGATTAAATTACAGTGGAATATTTTTTAAATTGAAATTGATGATGTTATTTATTAGTCTAAAACAATAAAATTCATAGTCAAAATTGACAAATATATCCATTCCATTTATATTTAGTAGCTTTATAAGGACTCAATGTTTTAAAGTAGATTTAAAAAATTATCTTAGGCAGTACATTTACTGTATTTGTTTTTTTTTGCAAGGCCAATGGGGTTAAGTGGCTTGCCCAAGGCCACACAGCTAGGTAATTATTAAGTGTCTGAGGCTGGATCTCAACTAAGTTGCTACTGACTCCAGGGCTGGTGCTCTATCCACTGCACCACATAGCCACCCCTATATTTGTTATTAACAGTAATCTTAGTCCAAAGGATTCATGCATAAAGATTAAAAGTTATAATGATGCACTTTGAATGTCAGAGAACTGAATGATGAATGACTGTACTGCAGTATAATGAATGCAAGTACTGGACAGAAATTATATTAAATCAACATTAATTGATTTGAGAAAAAGTCAAAAATGGAGTCTATAAGTTGATGATCTTCATTTTTATCTGTGGAATTCAAGGAAATAGGTGAAAGATTTTGGCAGTGCTTCTTGAGTTTTCCCATAAAGGTAGAGTAATGAATCATTAAAAAAAACATGGTGTCATGTGAAGACAAAATAATCAATTATTAGCATCATCTCAAATCCTGTATTGTCAACTGTTAGATTTTTTTTTCAAAAAGAGAATTTTTAAAGACTTTATATTTTGGCTTATCAAGATCTACTGTTTTAGAATTCCTCTGCTTCAGTTAGTTCAATCAATGCTGTTATCAAGTTTTCCAGCAATTGTTAGATGACCTTATTTAATATTGGTTTATTAATATGGCTGAGTATGGATGTGCTAATTCCCTTCAAACCTATATTCCTTTTTTTAAGATTTTATGTATTTTGAGTTTTGCAATTTTTTCCCCTACTCTTCCATCCATCTCCCCCCCCCCCCCGCCCCAACAGAAGGTAGTTGGTTAGTCTTCACAATGTTTCCATGGTATACATTGTTCTAAGTTGAATGTGATGAGAGAGAAATCACAACAATAAGGGGGGAAAAGTATGAGATAGCAGAATTACATAGTAAGATAATGGGATCCCCCCACCAAAAAAATTAAAGGTAATAGTATTTGGTCTTTGTTCAAACTCCATCATTCTTTTTCTGGACACAGATGATATTCTTCATCACAGAAACCCCAAAATTATCCCTGATCGTTACACTGATGTAATGAGCAAGTCCATCAGGGCTGGTCATCATTCACATGTTGTTGTTAGAGTGTACAATGGTTTTGTGGTTCTTTTCTTCTCACTCACCATCAATTCATGCAAATCCTTCCAGGATTCCCTGAATTTCCATCCCTCCCGATTTCTAATAAAACAATAGTGTTCCATGACATACATATACCACAGTTTGTTAAGCCATTCCCCAATTGAAGAATATTTACTTAATTTGCAATTCTTTGCCACCACAAATAGGGCTGCTTTGAATGTTTTTGTATAGTACAGACCCAGTAATGATATTGTTGGATCAAAGTGTACGCATATTTTTTGCCCTTTGGGAATAATTCCTAATTTCTCTCCAGAAATGTTGAATGAGTTCACAGCTCCACCAACAATGTATTAATGTCCCAGATTTCCCACATCCCTTCCAACATTGATCATTATCCTTTCTGGTCATATTGGCCAGTCAGAGAGTTGTGAGGTGATACCTCAGAGATTGCTTTAATTTGCATTTCTCTAATAAGTAATGATCTAGAGCAATTTTTCATATGACTATAGATCACTTTGATTTCCTCAACAGTAAATTGCCTTTGCATATCCTTTGACCATTTGTCAATTGTGGAATGCCTTTTTTTTGAAAACTTGACTGAATTCTCTGTATATTTAAGAAATGAGTCCTTTGTCAAAAATACTAGTTGTAAAAATAGTTTCCCAGTTTATTACATTTCTTTTGCTCTTGGATACAGTGGTTTTATCTGTGCAAAGCCTTTTTAATTTAATGTAATCAAAGTTGTCTAATTTGTTTTAATGATGTTCTCCATCTCTTCCTTGTTCACAAACTGCTTCCCTTCCAATAGATCTGACAGGTAAACTATTCCTTGATCTTCAAGTTTGCTTATAATAATATTTTTTATGCCTAAATCCTGTATCCATTTGGATCTTATCTTGATATGGGGTGTGAGGTGTTGGTCTACTCTAAGTTTCTTCCATACTAACTTCCAATTTTCTCAATAGTTTTTAATCAAAGAGAGAGTTTTTCATCCAATTGCTGGACTCCTTGGCTTTATCAAGCAGCAGATTACTACAATCATTTCCTGATATTGCACTTAATCTATTGCACTGATTCACCACTCTATTTCTTAGCCAATACAAGACAGTTTTGATGACTGATGCTTTATAATATAATTTTACATCTGGTAAGGCTAAGCCACCTTCTTTTGCACATTTGTTCATGGAATCCCTGAAAATTATTGACTTTTTATTTCTTCATATGAATTTACTTACAACTTTTTCTAACTCAGTAAAGTAATTTTATGTAATTTTGTTTGGTAGGGCACTAAACAGGTATTTTAGTTTTGGTAGAATTGTCATTTTTATTATATTAGCTTGACTTATCCATGAGCAGTTGATGTTTGCCCAGTTATTTAAATTTGATTTTACTTTTGAGAAAAGTGTTTTGTAATTGTTTTCAAAACATTTTTCAGTCTTCCTTGGCAGATAGACTCTGAAGTATTTTATATTGTCTGAAGTAACTTTTAATGGAATTTCTCTTTCTAGCTCTTTCTGCTATATCTTGCTAGTCATATATAGAAAAGATGAGGGGATTTATGAGGTGTTATTTTATATCCTGTGACTTTGCTAAAATTGCTAATTATTTCTAGTAATTTTTAGGTCAATTTTTGGGATTCTCTAGGTGTGCCATCATGTCATCTGCAAAAAATGTGAGTTTTGTCTCCTTCCCAATTCTAAATCCTTCAATTTCTTTTTCTTCTCGTATTGCTGAGGCTAAAATTTCTAATATGATATTGACTACTAGTGTTGATAATGGGTATCTTTGTTTCACCCCTGATCTTATTTGGAATGCCTTTTAGCCTATCCCCATTGCATATAATGCTTGTTGATGGTTTCAGATAGATGCTTCTTATTATGCTAAGGATAAAAACATTTATTTCTATAATATCTAGAATTTTATAGTAGAAATGGGTGCTGTATTGTGTTAAAAACCTTTTTAGCATCTATTGATATAGTCATATGATTTCTGTTAGCTTTGCTATTAATCTAATTAATTATACTAACAGTTTTCCTAATATTGAACCAACACTGCATCCCTGGAATAAATTGTACTTGACCATAATATATTATCCTAGTGATAACTTGTTTTGCTAAGATTTTATTTAAGATTTTTTCATCAATATTCATCAGAGAGATAGGTTTATAATTTTCTTTCTCTGTTTTAACTCTTCCTGGTTTAGGTTTCAACACCATATTGTTGTCATAGAAAGTGTTAGGCAGAATTCTGTCTCCTGTTTTTCCAAAAAGTTTATATAGAATTGAAACCAGGGGCAGCTACATGGCGCAGTGGGTAGAGCACTGGCCTTGGAGTCAGGAGTACCTGAGTTCAAATCTGATCTCAGACACTTAATAATTACCTAGCCATGTGGCCTTGGGCAAGCCACCTAACCCCATTGCCTTGAAAAAAAAATCTAAAAAATTAGAATTGAAACCAACTATTCCTTAAATGTTTGATTCACTTCTGAATCCATCTGGCCCTGGAGATTTTTACTTAGGGAGTTCAATAATGGCTTGCTGATTTTTCCTTTTCTGAGATAGGGTTGTAAAGGGTTTTAATTTGCTTTTCACTTTACATGAACAACTTATGTTTTTGTGAGTATTCGTCCATTTCTCTTAGATTGTCAAATTTATTGGGATAGAGTTGGTCAAAATTATTCTGAATTATTACTTCAATTTGCTCCTCATTTGGTGGTGAGTTCAATTATTTTCATTTATGCTATTAGTATTTTTGGTTTTCTTCTCTTTTTTTTGATCAAACTGACCAAAGGTTTATCAATGTTATTGTTTCTTCAATAAAACCTACTTTTGGTTTAATTTATTAGTTCAATAGTTTTCTGCTTTCAAATTTATTAATTTATCCTTTAATATTTTTAATTTCTAATTTGGTATTTAATGGGGGGTTTCATTTGCTGTTTCTCTAAGTTTTTTAGTCGCATATTTTTTCATTGATTTCTTCTGTCTCTAATTAATTCATATAAGCATTAAAAGATATATAATATATCCTCTGACAGCTGCCTTAATTGAATCCCATAGGTTTTGGTATGTTGTTTCATTGTCAAACCTATTTTATCATCATTTCCCATTAAAGTCTAAATATTTTTAAATAAATGAAATTATTACTATATCAATTTCTATAAATTCTTATGATTGATAAGGCATTTAAAGAATAAATTAATTTTGAAAGTATTTTTTATTGATACTTTCATGGCTTGGATATGAGCATTGCACATTCCTCCATTTGTTTAAGATGCTATTTCCTTAAATAGTAGCTTACAATAAAATGTATAAAATCTTTTTATGTCCTTTGGTAGCTCAATTCAAAGATATTTTATTTCCTTTTTAGTAATTTCCAATGAAGTTCCTCATTCAAATTTTGTTTCTTGAATTTTGCTATTTGATAACAATGCTATTAATTTTTCTGTTTGTTTAATAGCCTAGAACATTGTTACTTATTGATTATATCAATAATTATTATATTTGTTAATTTCCTTGGAATTGCAAAGTAAGTCATCATATTATCAGCAAACAGGAGTAATATTATCTCTTTATTAACTTTCTTTGGACTTTTAATTTTCTTCTCTTGTCTGCTGTTGCTATTATTTCTAGAAATATATTAAATAATGGCAAGGGGATTGGATATACTTGCCTTACTTTTGTGTATAATAGGAAAAATAGTGTATCCTAAATGCATACATCTATTGCTTTTAATGATATTAAAGTCCCTATACTTTATAGGAATTTTAGTATTAAATAATTCAAGGAATTTGTGGATATGATCATGTGATTTTGGATATTTTGTTTTCAGTGTTATTATGCTAATTATTTTATTAATAATGAAACAACGCCCATTATATCAGATATTAATTCCATTTACCCATAATAAGTGTTCCATTTTGAATAAATAAATGTATACTGATACGATCTTGTTTAAATTTTTGTCTATATTTATTAGTGATCTTGCTTTATATTTTCCATAAAGTAATTTTTCCTCATTGCATATGTTAGATCTATTTTTTAATACTTTATTCATTTATTTGTCCAACTATGTAAAACGGTAATTTTTACTAATTTTTTGGCAGGAATTTTTCCCCTCCCTATCTTCCCTCCCCCCTCCCTGATGGAAAGCAATCTGATACATTTATAATTACACTAAACATAGATCCATATTGATCTCATTGTGAGATAAAAAAATTATATCCAAACAGAAGAAAGAAAATATTAGAGAGAAAGAAAATGACATTATAAATAAGAAAACTTTTAAAAATTGAAGTTAATAAGCTTTGGTCTTCATTTAACTGCACAGTTTCTTCTCTGAATATAGATGTTCTTTTCCTGTAGAAGTTTTACTGCTAAAATGAACAAGTCCATCATGGTTGATCATCACCTCACTTTGCTGTTAGTGTGTTTAAGTTTCTCCTGTTCTGCACATTATGCTAATAATCAATTCATTCAAGACTTTCCAGGCTTTTCTGAAATCCCATATCTCAAGTTTCCTTATAGAATAATAGTGTTCCATCATATTCATATAATACAATTTGTTCAGCCATTTAGAATTGATGGGCATCCTCTCAAATTCCAATTCTTTGCAACTATACAAAGAGCTTCTATGAATAATTTTGCACATGTGGGAGGATTTTTATCATTTTTTTCTGATATCTTTGGGATACAGACCCAGTAGTGATATTATTGGATCAAAGGGTTTGCACAGTTTTATTGCCCTTTGGGTATAATTCCTAATTGCTTTCCAGAAAGGCTGTGTTAGTTCAAAACTCCACCAACAATGCATTAGTGTCCCAGTTTTCCCTCATCTCCTCCAACATTGATCATTTTCCTTTTAGTCATATTGGCCAATCTGACAGGTGTGAAGTAGTACCTCAGAGATGTTTCAATTGGTGTTTCTTTAATTAACAAATATTTAGAGCAATTTTTCTTAATAGTATAGATAACTTTGATTTTTTCATCTGAGATTTGTCTTTCCATTCATTTTGACAATTTATAAATTGGGGAATCACTTGGTTATTTTTTTATATAAATTTTACCTAGCTCTGTATATATGTTAGAAATGAATCTTTAGTCAGAAGCACTAGTTGCAAAAATTTCTTTAAATTTTGGTTGTATTGGTTTTGTTTGTACAAAAATCTTTTAATTAAATGTAATCAAAATTAACCAGTTTGTTTTTTATAATGGTCACTACATCTTCCTTGGTCATAAATCATAACTTTCCGTAGATCTGATAAGTGTACTATTCCTTTTATGTCTAAATCTTATACCTTTTCACCTTATCTTGGTATAGGGTATGAGATGTTAGTGTATACCTAGGTTTTGCCCTGCTGTCTGCTAGTTTTCCTAGATGTTTTTTTATAAAAGAGTGATTTTTTTAAATCTCAGAAGCTGGAATCTTTGGGTTTTTCAAATAGCACATTACTATAGTCATTTACTACTGTCTCATTTGCTCCTGATCCACTGATCCACCTATCTATTTCTTAGACCATACCAATTTTGATGACTGATGTTTTATAATAATATTTTAGATCTAGTATGACTAGGTTGCCTTCCTTTCCATTTTTCCATTAATTTACCTGTTATTCTTGTCCTTTTTGTTCCTCTATATGAATTTCTTTTCTATATTTCGAGGTCACTAAAGAATTTTTTTGAAAGTTTGATTGGTATGGTGCTAAGCAAATAATTTAATTTGGTTAGAATTGTTATTTTATTATATTAACTTGTTGTTCCTATGAGCAATTGACATTTGGCCAGGACATTTGTCTAGATCAGATTTTATTTGTGTGAAAACTATTTAATAGTTGTTTTCATAAAGCTTCTGAATTTGCTTTGGCAGGGAGATTCCCAAATATTTTATATTGTTTGAATTTATTTTAAATGGAATTTTCTTTCTATATATCTTTCTGCTGTATCTTGTTAAAATATATATATAAGTTCTGAGAACAGAAGTGACTTTATTCCATATCCTGTGACATGGCTAAAGATTCTAATTATTTCCAGTAGTTTTAAAAATCATTTTCTAGGGTTTTCATCATCATTATCATCATCTCCAAAGAGTGAAAATATTGTTTCTTCATTATTGATTTGAAATCCTTCGTTTTTGCTAAAACTTAAATTTCTAAGCATTATGGGAAGATGAAATTGATAACTCATCTGAACCTTCTCATTTATTAGGATAGTTAGGCATGTATTTAGACAAGGCACAGGAGGAAGCTGAAAATGAAAGTATAATATATTATAAAGATAAAGTCAGTGGACTAGAAAGGAATATACTGAAAGGGAAAGGAGAGGCAGAATGAGTTAGAATATTTCACATAATAGAGGCAAGTAGTGTAGTTAAAGCAGGGAAGGGGGGGGATGAGTCAAACATCATTCTCATCAGAAGTGGTTCAGAGAGGAAATAACAGCCACACTCAGTTGGGAATAAAAATCTAGCTTACCTAGAGGAAAATGGGATAGGAAAAGGATGGGAGAAAGAGGATGGGGGGAGGGAATGTAGTTGATTGATAGAAGGGATGGAAGATCATGGGAGAGGGAAGCTAGATGCAAAACAATTTTGAGGAGGGTCAGGGTTTAAGGAAAGGAAGGGTTGAATAAATGGGGGGATAGAATGGAGTAAAATCTAGCAATAGTAATTGCAGGAAAAATTATTGAAGCAATTCTCTGATGGACTGATGATAAAGAATGTTATCTACCCCAAACACAGAATTGATGGAGTCTTAATTTAGACTGAAGTGCACTTTCCCCCCCACTTTCTTCTTCTCAATGTTTCCCTTTCTTCGTGTTGGGGGTTGTTAATGATTGCTTTTGCAACATGACTATTTGTAGTAATCTGTTTCATTGTTACAGATTTTTAGTCTACACCAAGTAACTGACATCTTCAATGGAGAGAATGGGGTGGGAGGAAGTGAGAGAATTTGGTACTCGGGGTTTTGGAAGTAGATTTTGAGACTTGCTTTTGAATATTTCTGGAGTAAAGTAAAGGTTAAAAGAAAAATTAGAAAAAAAAACAGATTTTGGGAGAGTGCTTTCTATCTTAATATTTGAGAATAATTTATGAAGCATTTGTAGTAATTGTTCTGTAATCGTTTGATAGTATTCTGCTATGAACAGAGCAGTACCAGTTCTTCCATGGTGCTTTGACCTAAGGATAGATGATTTTTACTCTCCTGCTCTGCACTCTGGTCTTTGAATGACTACAAGGACTTTTTTTCTTCCTTGAAACTGTGACAAATATCTTGGTACACTGGGCTACAAACTTTGGTGTGATAGTGCTCCTCTTCACCCTGCAACTACCACCCACTACTGTGACTCAGACAAAGGAAGGTGCAAACCAACAGATTTCTGTCCCAAGTACCAGCAAATAATCCCCTGTAATTTCCTTTTGACCAATTGTTTAACCATTTAACTCTGTGTGCTGAGAGTTCCAGAAGCAGCAACTGCTGCTGCTAATTCAATGGTTCCCAAGGTTAGCTCCTGATTTCCTGGGGATGGACTTTGTTGGTGCAGCCTGATGGGTTGCACTCCATTCTCACTCCTGTATTACAGAGGATTTTACTGATAATATTCTAAATTGTCTTGCTGGAAAATGATTTCATCCTGTCCTTCCTTTATGGGTTCTGCCTTTCAGAATTTGTTTTAGGGCATTGTGTAAAGGGGGATTTTTGAGAGAGCTCAGGCATGTTCTTTTCTTATATACACCTTCTTGGATTCACACCATCAGAATTATTTTCTTCAATGACCTTTTGTAACACTTTTTTCCAATTGTTCAATTCCATTTTGTAAGGAATCATTTTCTTCAAGGAGTTTTTGTACTTTCTTTTACATTTGGCCAACTGTGCTTTACAGGAGTGCTTTTCTTCAGGGAAGTTTTTTTTTAATTACTTTTCCCTTTATTCAATTCTGCTTTTCATAGCATTACTTTTATTAGATTTTTGTGTCTCCTTTACCATTTGGCATATTCTGTATTTTAAGATGTTAATTTTTTATTTTAATTTTATTTTTCCCAATTGCATATAAACAAAATTTTTAATATTAATTTTTAGAATATTTTGAGTTCTATATTTTTCTCCTGCTCTCTTTCTTCCCTTCTCCCTGTGACAGAGAGTAAGGATATTAAGGTCTTCAATATTTTTTTGCCTCCATTTACAGGCTATTAACTCTTTTTTCCCCATGATTTTCTTGCAGCACTTTTATTTCTCTTCCAAGCTTTCTCTCTACTTCTATTTCATTCTCTTCAATGGTTTGAGACCTTTTCATTTTTACTTGAGACTTTGGATGTTAGTTTTTTGTCTTCTTTTTAGCTTTTGTTCTGATCATCACTGTTACCCAAGTAAATTTCTATAGTCAGGGTAGTCAGGGTATTTTTCTACTGTGTGCTTGATTTTTCAAAATTAGATCTCACTTGTAAATTAAAGAAAGTACTGTCCCAAGGTTTAGAGCTTTTGTGCAAATATTTTCAAAGATAATTCGAAGGACCTGAAAGTTTGTGTTTCTTTCATGATTGTATGATATAAAGAAAGCTTTGTTTACTACCCTCCAGACCTGTCTTCCTGTCTGTGAGTTATCTCAAGAACTTTTTTCCACTCTACAATTGTTCCAATTTGAGTTACCAATGTGCCATAAAATTCAGGTGTGTGAGAACTTTGACACATATTCTATTATGAGCAATGCAACAGAGTATCAGCAAAAGAACCCTGTTTTCTCAACCTGACCAATTGTGTGTGCCCCAAACATTTGTTGGTTTAAATATCTGGAAACTCTTATTAGTATCACTGATTCAGTCACCTTGAAGGCCTGCTGCTTGCTGGGGGAAACCTGGGAGTTGAATTGTGCTCCACTCTCATCCTGGTACAAAAGACCTTTCTTGCTGGCCTTCCAATGGGTACACAGGCTATTCTAACAGCCATGACACAAATCATCTCCAAGTAAACCATCACCTGGACAATCTCAGGATCTGGCTTGCCACCCTGAGAGATAAGGTGATCTGGAGTCCTTGGGAGCCAGAGTCCTTGGGAGCTGGGCATTCCACCCCACTGTCCAAGGGCACTAGACACAGCTGTACCTTATCATCTCCTCCCTAACATACCCACCTATCCTGTAATGCAAAAAGCTGCACCTACACATCGCTTTTACCCCCTAACAATTACCTCATTATTCTTTCTTCTACCTCAGAAGACCTAACAGTATATATGTAATAGCTAAGCAATAATAAATTGAGCTGGAGGCCATAAGGCAGTAGTGGCTTGACTCCTTATTCTCAGCTCCCCTCCTGGAGGGAGGTTGCCGCTGTGAGCCCCAAGGAAGCAAGCCACAACACCTTCCAACTTATCTGAAGTGGGGAAATTATTTCACCCATTTCTTTTGTGTGTTCTGCCACTTCAGAATTTGTTTGTGGGCATTATTTATAGTTGCTTAGAGATGCTTTAGTGAGAGTTCTGATGAGCCCTGCCTCTTCTATTCCATCTTTGCTTCACCCCTGTTTTCTACCAATAAATTTTGTTTAATGCTTTTTTTCTGCATTGACTGAAATAATCATATTTTTGCTAAGTACATGGCCAAATATATATACATATATGTATATATATATATATATATACACATAAAGTTTTATACTATTAAATCAAATTGTCAATTTTATTGGTATATGCATGAGCAAAATAATTCCTTACAATTTCTTTAATGTTTATTGTGTCTTAGTTACTGTAATAAGTTCTTGAACTAAAAATACAAAAAAAGAGAAAAGAATATACAATCAATGAGATCAAGAAGTATACAATTGGATAAGGGAATAAAACTGAAAAAGAAGAGAATTAGTAATTGGTTGGTTGTTTCCAAAAGGAAAAGGAAAGAAGTTTATTTAAAAGTAAAAATTACTAGAAAAATAAACACACAAACTTACTGAAAAAAATAAAATCCTAAAAGCTAGAATTGGAAAAATGATAATGAATGACTTAATTAGAGAAGATTCCCTCAAACAAAACTAAAGGGCTGAACAATAGAAGAAAATGTAAATTACTTCTTAGGAAAATGACCAACCTGATAAAATAGATCTGGATGAAATAATTTATGAATTATAGATCTACCTGAAAGGCATGATCAGAAGAGGCTGGACAATATCTAACAGGAAATTGTCATAGAAAACTAATCCTAAATCCTAGAAGAAGATTAAAATAATCCTTGAAAGAATGCATTGCTCAATCCCAGAAAGAGATCCCAAAATAACTAATCCAAGGAAACTTGTTGCCAAATTTCAGAATTCTCAGACAAATGAGAAATTGCTACAGGCTGCCAACAAAGGAGCAATTTAAATACTAGGGAGTTGGTCCTGGAGTATGATAATCCAGATGATAAAGGACCTTAGATTATAACCAAGAATCAAGTATACTAAAAATTTAAGTATTTTCGTTCAAGGGAAAAGATGGGTGTGGATATAAAATGGATGTGATGTGATCACAGTACTAACACTTGATAGTTGTATTTATATTAGAACAGTTGAAGGGATTGTTCTTGATAATAGAATGTGAGAATGAATTGGTTATGAAGTAATGATCCTCATGCTTATTGAGAATTCTACATCTATGTGGACAATTGAAAGGATCATACTTGTTAGAGGAAGGTGGATATGAGACAGGTAAAAATCAATTAAGACATGCTTGGGAAAAGAAAAGGGATTATGTTGAGACTGGGAGACAGAGGCAGAGGATAAATAACATCACATGAAGAGTCAAAAATAACCTATTTTTTGTGGGAAAGAAGGGAGGGTGTGAGCACTGTGTTAATCTCAACAGAATTTGACTAAATGAGGGAATTCCATACATTACCAATTGGGTTAAGAAATAGTCCTATTTTGCCCCCTACAGGGAAGCAGGGATGGATGAATAGGGAAAGAAAGAGTAAGAAGGTTTGATGAAAGAGAGGAGAAAAGTAAAATTAAATAAAATGGATTAAAGGATAAGGGAATAGAAAAAAAGTTAAGAATTCATAAAAGGGAGGGCAGCTTGAGGGAGGCACTGTCAAAAACAAAGCACTGGTGAGAAAGAAAAAGAGCAAAGTAAAAAAAAATGGGGAAATAAGATAAAGCAAAATACAGTGTGCTTTAGCTATGACTGTGGATGCTAATAGAATGAAGTCTCCCAAAAAATGGAAGTAGAGAACTGAGTGAATTGAATAGCAGAATCCTAAAATATGGTATTTACAAGAAACACATTTCCTTGAAACCATTAACAAATTCAGCAAAGTAGCAGGATATAAAATAAACCCACAGAAATCATATTTATATATATATATATATATATATATATATATATATATATATAACAAAGCCTAAGATCAAGAGATAGAAAGAGAAATATCATTTACCATTTATAGACAACATTAAACACTCAGGAATCAACCTCCCGATGAAAACGCAGAAACTGTAGGAGCACAATTATAAAATACTCCTCACCTAAATAAAGTCAGATTTAAATAATTGGAAAAATGGCAAATGCTCATGATTAGGTTGAGCTAATATAATAAAAATGGCAATTCTACCCAACTTAAATTATTTATTCAGTGCCATACCAATCAAACTACCAAATAACTGCTTTAATGAGCTAGGGAAAAAAATAGTAACAAAATTCATCTGGAGCAACAAAAGGGTAAGAATAGCAAGGGAGCTGATAAAAAAAATTAAAGAAAGGTGGTCTAGTTCTACCAGATCTAAAACTATAGTATAAATCAGAAGTCATTAAAATTGCCTTTTGTTTAAGAAGTAGATTAATGGATCATGGATTAGGATTTAAAGGAAACTGCAGTAAAAGGCTACAGCAATGTACTATTTGAGAAACCCCAACAATGAGGTATCATCTCACACCTATTAGATTAGCCAAGATAAGAAAAATGGAAAATGATCAAGGTTAGAGAGGTTGTGGGAATATTGGCACATTTGTGCTTTGCTGGCTAAGTTTGAGTGAATCCAACCTTTCTGGAGACCAATATGGAACTATGGCCAAAGAGGCTCTTCAAAGCCTTAGACACAGAAATTCCAATTCTACATTTATATCGAAAAAAGATTATAAAAATGAGAAAAGTCCTACATATTGCAGAATATTCAAAGCAGCTTTTTGTGTAGTGGCAAAGAATTGGCAATTGAGGGGATGCCCTTCAATTAGGGAATGGCTAAACAAGTTATGGTACATGAATGCTACAGAATACTATTATTGTTCAATAAGAAACCGTAAAGTGTTGGACTCTAGAAAAGCATAGAATGACTCATGAGATCCAATGATGAGTGAAGGAAGTAGTACCAAAAGAACAATGTACACTTCAACAACAACATTATATGATAAGCAACCTTGATTGAAGCAGCTCCTCTCGACAATCCAGAGAGCTAAGATAGCTGTATTCTACTGATTATGGACTATATTATTCCCATTCAGAGGAAGAAAAGCAAAACAAAACAAATCATAAAGAAGAAAAAAACTGGCCCTTTCAAATCTGTTGAACACTTTATAAAAATTATCTCTTTTGAATCTATTTCCCTTAATCATAATTCCTCATGCCAAAAATTACTAATTTGTAAACAAGTATATCAAAATATGTATATAAAATGTTAACCTGACTGTTCCCTGTTGAGGAGAGAGGAGTGGGAATGGAGGGTGGAGAGAAATTTTGCAACTTGGAAATATAGATGTTCATATGGATAAAAATAAATAAATAATTTTTTAAAAAATCAAAAAATCAAAAAAAATCAAAACTCAAGAAACACATTTGAAGAGGAAATACACACACACACACACACAAACACACACACTGCATCTGTGTAATGGTAAATGTTTGAAGCAGAATATAGTATCCTTCAGCTAATTTTTTAAAAAAAGAGAATGAGTAATTCTTATCCCAATAAAAACAAAAATAGATAAAATTATGAAGGGATAAGAAAGGAAATTACATCTTCCTAAAATCTGACAGAGGCAATGAAGTAATATCACAATTAAATATATCAGCACCAAGTGGTATGACATCCGAATTTTTAGAAAAGACACTAAAGGAATTAGAGGAAAATATTAATAACACAATTATATTAGTTGGAGCTTGCAACCTCCCTCATTCAGAATTAGATAACTCTAATAAAAACTAAACCAGAGGGCAATTAAGAAGTTGAAGAGAGTTTTTTGTTAAAGTTAAATATCATAAACCTCTGGAGGAAATTGAAAGGGAATAGAAAGGAATATGTTTTCTTCTCACTGGTACACAGCACCTACAGAAAAATGTCTAAAATATGCCTAAACATGTCATAAATCAGTTTTACAATAATATGCAGAAAAGCAAAAATATTAATGCAATTTTTCAAAAAATGATGACATAAAAATTGAATATTATGTAGGTCCATGGACTGAGAAGCTAAAATTAGAAATTAAATAGCTTAATATTAAAGAACTAGTGGATCAAAGAACAAATTATAGAAATGATCCACAATTTCAACCATGAAAATTATAACCTTGAGACATCATACCAAAACTTGTGGAATGTAGCAGCAACAGTTGTTAATGAAAATGTTATAAATCTAAACACATATATAAACAGATTAGAGTGGAGATGACTGAACTGAGCATGCAATCTGAAAAGCTATAAAAGGCAGCAATTAAAAATTCCCAATAAGTTCTGGCCAAGATGACAAAGAGAAGCCAGACAGTGTTTTAATCTCTCCTGGCTTTCCCTCAGAACTAATGTGAACCAAATCTCCTAATGGATTTTTGGAACCCGAGAACCCCAGAGAAGAATCAAAGAGAAGACTATCTACAAATAAAGTTTGTCACAGGGAATGTGGATGAGCTGGGAGCAAAGAGCAGAGGCCTAGCACAGGGAGTGACCAGAGGACTGACCTGAGAACAGCTGCAGAAGCATTTGTTGTGTGGGAGGCAGACAGGAGAGTTCCAGTGTATCAGCTCAAACGTGTAACCAATCAAGTTGGTCTGGAAGCCCCAGGCCATGAGCGCCCCTGTTTTCAATGAAGTCCCCCTTGTTTCCAGCTCTGTCTCCTTCTTTCCCCCACATTCCTGTGGGAGAAGGAGACTTTCTCCAGATATGCAAACTGAAACATCTATGAGGTACCATTTCCCACTTGTCAGATTGGCCGATATGATCAATGTTGGAGTGGATGTGGGAAATCTGGGACACTGATGCATTGTTGGTGGGCTTGTGAACTGATCCAACCTTTCTGGAGAGCAATTTGGAATCATGCCCAATGGGCAATAAAAATGTGCACACTTTTTGATCCAACAATACCATTACTGGGTCTGTATCCTGAAGAGATCATGAAAAAGGATAAAAACTCCACATGTACAAAAATATTTATAGCAGCTCTGTTTTTAGTGGTAAATGATTGGAAAGCAAGGGGATGTCCATCAATTGCTGAATGACTGAACAAATTGTGGTGTGTGTGTGTGTGTGTGTGTGTGTGTGTGTGTGTGTGTGTGTGTGTGTATGTGTGTGATGGATCACTATTGTTCTATTAGAAATCAGGAGACACGAAATTTCAGAGAAGTCTGGAACTGATACTGAGTGATATGAGCAGAACCAGAAGAACATTGTCCACCCTAACAACAACATGAGGTGATGATCAACCATGATGGACTTGCTCACTCCATCTCTGCAATAATCATGAACAATTTTAGCAGATCTCACCATGAGGGATTTCTGGGCACAACAAATATGTCTTGAGTGAGAATTTGTTTTTCTTGTATGTATTTGTTACAAATGTATTTTTTCTTTTCATTTCTTTTCAATAGACTGAAATGACAAAGAAAAAGAATGCTTATTGCTTGAGGGAAAAAAATTTGAGTGTTAAATACCTCACAATGTTGGTTAGAGAAATGTTGAGAATTTGTTGGGTCATGGTAAGAAAATCTCTACTGATAAAAAAGAATATTCATTTAACTTGGATAAAGTTATTTTAAAATGTCTTCACCTTTTTAGTCCACTATGGAACTTGGATTTAAATTAGATAATCAGTTGGAAAAATGGAAGATGTGATACTGAATCAGGAGCACTGATCAGGACTGATTCTTAAGCCTATGGATGATAACTGGGGCTTGACTGGTCAGAAAGAGTTTACAGTGTGCCTTTACTGGTATCAGGAGCAAGACTCTAGTGCACCCCATACTTAGTTCTTGATCACAAAATGGTAGTTTCAGGGCAAGGAGGAGCACCAGTACACCAGAGTCTATAAATGCAGGGGGAGAATATGGACCCTCATCACAGTTGCAGTGAGGATAAGAATGGCTTGACTACTGCCAGAGCAGGAGAGAATAAACCCATCCTTTCCTACATCATGGTCCCTTGGAAGAATTGAATTCAAATGCCAAGAACTACTTCTAAAAACAGCTTCATAAAAGCTCAAATGTTTGGGAAAGTTTTCCATCTTCCACAGAAGCAAAGTCTCATGAACACAAAGAATTAAAAGTCAAGAAATAGTAAGGAAAAATTCTCAAATAACAGAAAAAAATGTAACTATACAAAGTTATCACAGGAACAAGGAAGAGCAGAGCACACTCTTAGAACTCAGAATACACATGCAGAAGAAGAAAACAAAATCCAAACTGCTACATCCAAAGCTTCAAAGAAAAATATCAGTTAGTTTCAGACTATGGAGGAATTAAAAATGAATTTTTAAAATAAACAAAAAGAGGTAGAAGAAAACTTGGGAAGAGAAATGAGAGTGACACAAGAAAATTGTGACAAAAGAATCAATAGCTTCGTAAAGCAATTAGCAAAAACTTACTAATGAAAATCACACCTTAAAGAACAGAATAGACTAAATGACAAAAGGGTTACAAAAACCCAATGAAGAGAAGAATATTTTGAAAAGCCAAATTAGTCAAATGTAAAAATAGGGTTACAAAATTTCACTAAAGAGAATTCCTTAAAAAGAAAAATGACCAAATGACAAAGGTTAAAAATAGACCCACTTAAGAAAATAATTCCATAAAAGATAAGATGTCAATAAAGCAAAATCAAAAGAATGATATAATATAATAAAATATGAAATATTTCATTGAAAAATGTCAACTTGGAAAATATCCAAGAACAAAAATTTAAAATTATCTGACTAACTGATAGTCATAATAAAAAAATGAGCCTAGAATGTTTCTAGAATTTATTATGAGGAAAACTGCTGTACAAGTATAACCTATATCATATTACTTATGAGGAGGGAGAAGATAAAGGAGAGAGAAAAATGTGAAACTCAAAATAATTCAAAAATATATGGTAAGGGGCAGTTAGGTGTACACTGGATAGAGTACTGTCCTTAGAATCAGGAGAACCTGATTTCAAATCTGTTCTCAGACACATAATGATTACCTAGCTAACCTTGAGCAAGTCATTTTTGCCTTGCAAAAAAACTAAAAGAAGCAAATAAATAAATAAATGTTTAAAACTATCTCTACAGATAATTGGAAAAGAACATTGTGAAAGGGAAAGTGAACTAATATTCTAGAGCAAGAGAAAAAAATAGACATTGAAGAACCTGTTAATTATCTCTTGAAATAGAGCCCCAAATGAAAACCCCTAAAAGCATTACAATAAAATTCCAGAGCTCTCAGGTTAAGGAGAAAATGTTGCAAAAAGCCAAAAATGTCCAATTCAAATATTGTGAAAATCAAAATAGCATATAATTTAGCAGCATTTATATTAGAAGATAAAAGATCAGGAGATTGACATCCCATTAGACAAATGATCTAGCATTACAATCAAAGTCAATTGGATGAGAAAAACTGAGTAAAATTCCACAGGAGAAAAATGAAAATTCAATGAAATAGTAGACATTTAAGTATTCCTGATTAGAAGAACAGAAGTGAGTAGTAATTTTAACTATCAAGTACCAAATTCAAGAGTAGTATAAAAAATTAAACAGAAAAATAAATCACAAGAGTTTCCATAAGGTTAAACTTTTTGTATTCCAAGATAAGAAAATGATACTTGTAACTGCTAAAAACGTATTTTCCATACCAGGGCAATAAGAAGCATACTGAGAAAAAAAGCATGGATGTGAGTTGATTGTGATGAAGTGACTGTCTAAAAATTTATGTAATTTTAATCAGGAATGCATGGGAAGAATGGGGAAAAAAGAGATAGAATGAGGTAAATTATCTTGATAATAGACATGAAAGAACTTTTACAGTGGAAGGAAAGATGAGGAGTTAGTGGCATGAACCTTTATTTCCTTGGAAGTGACTCAAAATGAAAATATTATGCAAAGTATAGAAGTACATCTTACTCTACAGGAAAGCAGAAAGGGAAGATGATGAAAATGAGGCTAAGAAAGGGATGGTGGATAGGAGTAGATAAAAATCAGAAAAAAATTTGTTTTAGGATGATAAGATGAAAGGAGATAGAGTGGAATAAACAGGTAAAATAATATGGAGGGAACTACATTGTAGTCATACCTGTGGGAAAAAAAGGAACAAAATGTTTCTCTTAATAAAGACACACTTATCAAATATCATGAGAATTGTGTCAAATATATAAAAATAAGCCATTCCTCAAATAATAAATATTCAAAGGATATGAAAAGGCATTTTGAAGCAAAAAATAATTATATATATACATTTTTATATAATCATGTGAAAAATTTTCTAAATTACTATTGATTAATGACAGAAAGTTAGAATAACTCAAAACTACCACTTCACACCTATCAAATTAGCTAATATGACAGAATGGGGAAATGACAAATACTGGAGTAGATATGGAAACATTGAAAAACTAAATTTCTGGGGTGTCTAGGTGGCACAGTGCATAAAGCACCGGCCTTGTAGTCAGGAGTACCTGGGTTCAAATCTGGTCTCAGACACTTAATAATTACCTAGCTGTGTGGCCTTGGACAAGGCACTTAACCCAATTTGCCTTGCAAAAAACCTAAAAAAAATCAAAACAAACAAAAAAATAAATTTCTGCTGAAGCTATAATATCAAGCATATTCTTTGATCAAGCACTATTACTACTAGGGCTGTATCCAAAGAGAAAAAAACAAGCAAACAAAAATGAACAAACAAAATCAAAAAAGACAAAGGAAAGAGATGAACATATTCGAAACTATTTAGAACAGCTCTTCTAATGATAGTTAAAAATTAAGGAAATGTCACTCAATTGGGGAATGACTGAACACATTGTTGAATATCATTGTGAAAGTATATTATTTTGCTATAAGAAATTACAAGTAAGATGTTCTCAAAACAAAACCTGGAAAGTCTGAAGAACTAAGTAAACACAATTACAAGATATCTTTCACTCAAAGAAAGTGAAAGCAAATCAACTGGGAAAATATCAATTTATCATGTGGATGATGAGCTAATAAAATACAAATCGCAATTATGCCTAAATTAAATTATTTATTCACTGCTATACCAGTCAAATTACAAAAGTGTATTTTACAAAGTTAGAAAAATAATTACATAATTCATCTGGAGGAAGAAAATGTTAAAAATATAAGGGATTTAATGAAAAAAAATTTCTAAAGGAAGGTGGACTAGCCATATCATAATTAAAACTATATTAGAGGGGTGGCAAGGTGGTGCAGTGGATAAAGCACTGGCCTTGGAGTCAGGAGTACTTGGGTTCAAATTTGGTCTCAGACACTTAATAATTACCTAGTTGTGTGGCCTTGGGCAAGCTACTTAACCTCATTTGCCTTGAAAAATCTAAAAAAAACCAACTAAATTATAGAGGGGTAGAGCCAATATGGCAGAGTGAAGGGAGGAAATTCCAGAAGCTCTCTCCCAAACCACTTCAAATAACTCTTTAAGCTCTTTAAATAATGATTCTAACCAAATTTTAATTTTTGAGTGAAAGAACCCATAGAAAATTTGAGTGAAACAATTTTTCAGTACAAAATAACTTGGAAGATCAGTCTGTTACACTGGGGTTGGAAAGAACTGCAGTGTAGCACAGACTGTGCAGGAGCAAGCTGACTACAGTAATCCCAAACTAGGTCATGAACTGCCTGGTCTCAGGGTGGGGGCAGGGGTGGGCACATGGTCATATGGCAGCAGTGGCAGTTTTCAGACCAGGGATTGCCAAGGACAACTTGGAAGGTCAGCAGAAAAACTGTCATACCAGAGTGAGCATGGAACCCAGTCCAAAGCAAGCCTTGGTGCACACCTTGGCACAGGCCTTGGCACAGACCTCAGCACTGCCCTAGTCCTGGGAATCAGAAGCAGGTCGATGGAGCCACCCAATCACTGTTTCCAGAGAAGTCAGTTCATGTTGGTGAAGGAGTAACAGGAGACTGAAGAGGTCTCTCTGCTATTTTTCTCTGTGGCAGGACTCTGTTACTTTCATCATACTCAGATCCATTTCTCAGAAAATGGAGCTTTACTGCCATAGTGGAGCAGACTCTCTTCTCAGTTCCAGGGTAGAAGGGAGTGTTTATGGTGATCTGGGGACCAGAGCATAGACTAGGAGAGGGTAAGAGCCTCACAAAAGGTTCTGGGGGAGAAAAACAACTGCAAAAAGCCTCAAAAGCTTGAACCAGTTCTTCCTCCACCATGGAAGCAGAATCCCCACATTAAAAAAAGAATTAAATCAAGTCAGAGGCTGGGAAATGAGCAAAAAAATAGAAGAAAAAAAACTGACCATAGACAGTTACTTTAGCCCCATGGATGATCAAAATACACACTTAGAAGGTAGCAAAATAAAAGCTTTTGTATCAAAAACCTCCAAGAAAAAAATGAATTGGGTTATGGAAGAGCTCAAAAAAGATTTTGAATAGGGGTGGCTGCAGTGGATAGAGCACCAGCCCTGGAGTCAGGGGCACCTGAGTTCAAATCCAACCTCAGACACTTAATAATTACTGAGCTCTGTGGCTTTGGGCAAGCCACTTAACCCCATTTGCCTTGCAAAAAAAACCAAGCAAACAAACAAAAAAAAAGATTTTGAAGACCAAGTAAAGGAGAGAGAGCAAAAACTGGGAAGAGAAATGAGGGTAATGCAGAAAACTCAGGAAAACCAAGTTAGCATCATGGTGAAGGAGATTCAATATATCACTGAAGAAAATAACATTTTCTTTATGTTTTTGCAAGGCAGTGGGGCTAAATGGCTTGCCCAAGGTTACACAGCTAGGTAATTATTTAGTGTCTAAGGCCAGATTTGAACTCAGGTATTCCTGACTCCAGGGCTTGGGATCTATCTACTGAGACACTTAGCTGCCCCAGAAAATAACAACTTAAAAACTAGTTTAAGTCAAATGGATAAAGTAATTCAAAAGGTCAATGAGAAGAATGCCTTAAAAAGCAAGATAGAAAAGGAAATTAAAAATGTTCTTTGAAGAAAATAATTCCTTCAAATGCAGAATGGAGCTAAGGAAAGCAGATGATTGTGAGAAATCAAGAAATGATAGAACAAAATCAGAAGAATGAAAAACTAGAAGAAATTGTGAAATATCTCATTGGTAAAACAATTGATCAGAAAACATCCAGGAAAGACAATTTTAAAACTATTGGGCTACCTAAAAGTCATGACCAGAAAAAGAGCCTAGACTTCATTTTGCTAGAAATTCTTCAGGAAACTGATATTCCAGGTATGCCCTAATATTCCAGAAACAGAGGGTAAACTAAAAAGTGAGGGAATCCATAAATCCTCTCTTGAAAGAGACCTTGAAATAGCAATACTAAGGAACATTGTAGTCAAATTCCATAACTACCAAGTCAAGGAGAAAATATTTCAAATAACCAGAAAAAAACAATTTGACTATCATGAAGCTACAGTTAGGATTACACAGGATTTAGAAGCTTCTAAATTAAGGGTTTGTGTAACTTTGAATTATATTCTGGAAGGCAAAAGGACTTCTATTATAACCAAGAATCGATTACCCAGAAAATCTGAACAATGTCTTTCAGGAGAAAAGAAGAGTATTCAATGAAATAGGGAACTTTCAAATTTCCTTTTGAAATGACCAGAGCTGAACAGAATGTTGATCTTCAAATACAGAACTCAGGTGAGACACAGAGAGAGTGTATGGGAAGAGCAAATTATGAGGGATTTAATGATGTGAAATGCTTATATTTCTTCATGAGAAGATGATATTGATAACACATATGAATCATCTCATTTATTATGGCAGTTAGGAGTAGATAGATAGATAGATAAATAGATAGATAGATAGATAAGGCACAGTAGGCAGCTGAATATAGAAGTATAATATGTTATAAAGATGGAATTAATGTGTGAGAAAGGAATGTACTGGGAGAAAGGTAAAGGAGAAGCAGAATGGTTTAAATTATTTCATGTGAAAAAAGCAAGAAAAAGATTTTGCAATGGAGTGTAAGTGAGGAAGATGAGGGGAATGAGTGAGCCTTCATTCATATTTAAAGTGGCTCAGATAGGAAATAAGACACACATGCAACAGGGATATAGAAATCTATCTTACCCTAGAGGGGGACAAAGGGAGATAAAAGTAATGGAGAATAGGGGATGGGAGAAGGAAGGAGTACAGGTGATAGAAGAGTAGGAAGAAGGAAATCAGATAATAACACACTTTTGAGGAGGACAGGGTGAAAAGAGAAAAAAAGTATAAATGGAAGTGGGGAGATATTGGATGGAGGGAAATAAAGTTATTAATAGCAAATGTGGGGGGAAATGTTGAAGCAATTTCTCTGTTGGACTTAGGATAATGAATGTGATCCATCTATCTGAAAACAGACTGAAGCTCACTTCTCTCACTTTATTTTTCTTGTGGTTTCTCTGTCTTTGTGGGGAGAGGGGAAATTACAAGTCTATTGTAGTCATGTGAAAAAATAAAAAGAGCAAAAACTATATTATAAATTTGTAGTTATAAAAACCATCTGGAATGGATAAGAAATGAAAAAGTGAGTCCATGGAATAGATAAGCTACAAAAGAAATAGTAGTAAATGAATATAACAATGTACATTTTGATAGATGCCAGTTAAAGATGCTAGTTTATGGAATAAGAGCTCATTCTTTAACAGGAACTTCTGGGAAAACTGGAAAATAGTATTACAGAAACTAGGCATAGACCAACATCTCACACTCTTTACCAACATGAGGTCAAAATGTACACAAAATTTAGACATGAAAAGTGATACCAAAAGTCAAATAGAAGTATATGGAATAGTTCAGCTGTCAAATCATTGGAAAGGGGAGCAGTATATGATTAAAGAAGAGATAGAGAACATTATAAAATGCAAAGTTGATCATTTCAATTACATAAAATTATAAATCTTTTGCACAATTTAAAGTCAATATAACCAAGATAAAAGGAATAAAGTAAACTGGGAAACAAATTTTATAGTGGGTGTTTCTGATAAGGGTGTCATTTTTAAAATATATAAATTATGAATGAAATTTATAAGAATACAAGTCATTCTCCAATTGATAAATGATCAAAGGTTATGAACAGACAGTTCTCAGATAAATAAATTAAGTGTAACTATAGTCCTATATAAATTGATTAAATCTTTATTGAGTAGAGAAATGCCAGTTAAAACAATTCTGAGATACCACCTTACCCATATCAGATTGGTTATAATTACCAAAAAAATGATCAATCTTGGAGGGGGATATGGTAAAACTAGGACACTAAAGCATTTTTGGTGTGCTTGTGAACTGATCCAACCTTTCTTGGGAGCAATTTGGTACTACAACCAAAGAACAATAAAACCAAGAAAATCCTTTTATCAAGTTAATTCCACTGCTAGATCTTGAATCCCAAAAATATTACCAGTATAAAGCCCACTTGCACACAAATATTTATAGTAGGCTTCTTTTCAGTGGCAAAGAATTATCAATTGAGTGGATGCTCATCAATTGGGGAATGAATAAACAAATTTTGATATATGAATATTATGGGGTACTATTGTTATGCAAAGAATCATGAGAGAAGGGTCTTCAGAAAATCCTGGTATTACATGACCTGATGCTGAATGAAGTGAGAAGAATTAGAAGAACATTGGACACATTAGCAGCAACATTGTGTGATGATGATTTTGAGGTACTTGCACATTTCAGAAGTACAATAATCAAAGATAATATTAAAGGATTTTTGATGGAAATTACCATCCCCATCCAGAGAAAGAACTATGGAGTCTAAAAGTAGAATGAAACTTATCATTTTCAATTTTAAAAATTTGTTTTATGTTTTAAGGTTTTTTCCCTCTAATGCTTTTTTTCTTTTTGTTCTGATTTTTTTAACATTATTTATATGGAAATATGTTTAAAATAGATGTACATGTATAACCTACATTATATTGCTCTATTTCAGGGAGAGGGGAGGAAGGAAAGGAAGGAGAAAAATGTGAAACTCAGCATCTTACAAAAATAATTGCTGAAAACTATATTTGCATGCAGTTGAAAAATAAATTAATTCATTAAACATAGAAATTATAATTCAGCAGATTTCAGAAAACAACATAGAAAGACTTGCATGAATTGATGCTAAGTGAAGTGAGAATAAAGAGGAGAATATTGAATACAATGAATGCTACACTGTGTGATGATTATCTATGCAAGCTATAACTCTTCTCAACAATATAAAGATCAAAGATAATTCTAAAAGATTTATGACTGAAAAATCTCAATGACAGAAAGAACTATGAAGACAGAATGCACAAGGTCACATAACTAATTATTAAGTGATTGAGGGAAGATTTGATCTCAGATCCTCCTGACTCCAGGATCAATATTATATCCACTGCATCACCTAGCTGCCCCCTCATTTCACATATGACAAGATCAAATTGATTGCTATCTTGTGGAGAAATGTGGGAAAGAGGGAGAAAGAAAATTGTGCAAAAATGAATCTTGGAAACTATCTCTACAGGTAGTTGGAAAAATAAAAGAAAACTGCAAAGAAAAAAAGGAAAAGTAAATGAACAATTCATTATGAAAACTCTGAGGGGAAAATTACATGGATGGATTGATTTACATGTGAAATCTACTAAAGTTTTAAAGAACCGTTATTTTAAAAAAAACAATATGAACTATTTAGAAAAAACAAGCACAAACTTTACCAAATTCTTTTTATGACACAAATAGATGAAATTATTAAAATCAGCAAAAGACAGGGCAGAGAATAAAATTTCTTGGCAATTTCTCTTTTTTTATATTGATGCTACAAGTTAATAAAATGTTACACAATGTTACATAAATAATAAATGTTGCAAATGTTACAAATACAAATGTTACATAAATAAAATGTTACAAAAATTAGAGTAACTTATTCTAAGGTTGAAACATTAACATAAGATACACATGACTTTTCTACAGTAGCAAAACTATCAGAATAATTGATCGTATCTAAATAGTCAAAGAAAAAAGTTTTGAGAAAATACAGGTCCCATTGTTATCAAAACACTAGAGAGTATAGGAATAAATGGGATTTTCATTAAAATGTCATGCAGTCTCTACAATTTTTAACAAACTTTATCTGTAATTGGGATAAAAAAGGAGCTTTCTCAATAATAACAACTTTGAAAAAAGAATATCCATGTTAGACACCAATAATCAATATTGTTCTAGAATTGTTATCTTTTAGAATAAGAGAAGAAAAAAATCAATGGTATTAGAATAGCCAGTGAGGAAAGAAAACTCTCACTCTATACTTGGAGAATTCTAGAAAATAAACCCCCCAAAACTACTTGAAATAATCAACAATTATGGCAAAATTGTAGTGTATATAAAATTAACCATCATAAACCATCAAGATTTATATGCATGATCAAAAAAACCCAAAAGCAAGGGATACAAAAAGTAATTTCATTTAAAATAACTATATATTATGAAATATTGGAATTCTTACTGTCATAACAAACACAGCAAGTATATAAAAAAATTACAAAATCCTTTTCACACAAATTCAAATCTGAAAAAAGGAACCATATCAATTGCTCATGTATGGGCAGAGCAAATGTAATAAATATGAGAATTCTACCTAAATTAATCTCTTTATTTAGGGTCATACAAAGTTGTCAAACTATGTAAAATATTTCATAGAGCTGAAAAATTATAAAATAGAAGGAGAAAATAAAAGATCAAGAATATCAAGATAATTACTGAAAAAATATGAGTAGAAAGGTGGGCTAGCTGAACAAGATTAACAAGTATAATATAAAGAAGGAATCGTCGAAAGTATTTTGCAGAGACTTCTAGGCTGAAGCCAAGATGGTGGTGTGAAGCTATCAAGCAATTGGAGCTTTTCCATACACAAAGTTAAATGAAACCTCTGTCCAGACAAGAAAGCTACAGATACCATCAAAAAAAAGGACAAGATATGAAGAAGTTTTCAACTGTAGACATCATGAATGATCTTCAGTTTTGTCTCTTTGGGGGAAAAGGTGAAGTAATGCCCAGCTTGGACAGAGACCAGGAAAGCCAGCAGAAAGCAGTTAGTAACAGTGTAGTTGAGGTCCTGACAGTTAGACCCAGTATCCCAGTAGCTAGATAGCAAAGCAACAGGGAGGGTTCCATCCCTAAATAAAATTTGAACCCTGGGAACTGGGGCAAAAGACAAGACTGAATTGGGAACAAACCAATGCATAGGCAGAACCTTAACCTAAAGAAGGGAACAAATCTCTGCAAAGGCAATGCCTGGACTGCAAAAACAACAACTTGACCGACAACAAACCAGGGATCAGAATCCAATCCTAGCATAAAAGGGCTAATTCTATACTCTGCTCCCTAGAGCAGAGCTAAACAATAAATATGAGCAAAAAAGTTGCAAAAGCACTCAGTATAGAAAGTGACTATGCTGATGATGATAAAATGCCACCTTTGTAGAAGAAATTAGTGAAAAATTACTCACACAGGAAGTCTCAAAATCTGTGAATTAAACTCAAATCCAAAAGCTCACAGTAGAGCTTAAAAAAGAATTTAAAAACCAAAGAAGAGAGGAAGAAGAATTGATAAAAGAAATGAGAGCCATGTAGGAAAATTACAAAAACCTGAAGAAAGGAATAAATTCCTTTAAAAGTAAAAATAACCAACTGGAAAAAGAATGTAACTCTTCAAAAACTGGAAATGAAATGCAACTACACAAAAAGTAAAATTAACCAACTAGAAAAACAAATAAATGTTAATTGAAGAAAATAAAACTCTAAAAATTAGAATTGTACAAAATGAAACCAGTGAATCTATGAGACAAGAAGATTCCATCAAACACAATAAAAAGGCTCAAAAACTTGAAGGTATAAATTACCATTTAAGAAAATCAAGTAACCCAGGATAGGCATTTTATAAATCATTGGACTACTAGAAAGCCTAGATTAAAAAAAAGAACCTTGAACATCTTGCAGTATGCTCCTAGAGCAAGAAGACAAAATAACCATTGAAAGAATACACAGAACTCCTCCAGAAAGAGTTCCCAGCATAAAAACTCCAAGGGCTATCATAGCCAAATTCCAGAATCCTCAAATAAAGGGGAAAATGCTGCAAGCAACAAAAAGAAACAATTTAAATAGGAAGGAAATGTAATCACACTTACACAGGGCTTACCAGCTTCAAAATTAAAGGACCAGAGGACCTGGCATATACTGAAGGTCAAAGGATCTTGGATTACAACGCAGATTTTATGAACCTGCAAAATTCAGCACAGATTATCAGGGGAAAAGATGGATATTCAATTAAATAGAGAACTTCCAAAACTTCCTGATAAAACGATCAGAGGTGAACAGAGAATTCAGTGACCAAATACGCGATTCAAGAATTTCATAAAAAATGTAAATGAAAAGGAGAAGGAAAAACAAAATAAAACAAATTTTAGTCAAGACCATCAAACTCTATACAATCCTAAAAGTGGAGATATAACACATGTAATTCATGAGAACTGCATTTCTCTTAGGATAGTTAAAGGGTTGAGTATAATAGAAGAGATAGGGCTTAGAGGATATGGATATGGTTGTTTCTTATTTCTCCATTGAAGAGGACAAAAATTACATCACTATGTTTGAGATAAAAAGCCCAGATGAAAGCAGAGGTGTGTACTCTATGTTCATTTGTCTCAGTTTCTTTTGACCTAATTCATGTATTTCTTGCTTATACAGCTTGATATGCCGGACAATTCTGAGTCAGTATTTGCCATACCTTTCAATCAATTGTATAGTTCTCTCTTAGAGAGCTCCAGAGTGTTCCAGTGCTTAGAACACTTAGAGACTTTATGTGATACAGAAGATGGCTTTTTTCTGATGATGGCTTGACATGCTGGGCAGTTCTGAGTCAGTGTTTGCCATACCTTACAAAAAATTATAAAATTCTTAAGGGAGAGCTCCCCAGTATCCCAGTACTTAGAGCATTTAGAGACTCTATGATTAATTAAATAAGAAGTGATTTTAGGAGCAGAGGGTGGGAAGGATTTGACTTAATCCATACTTCAGTTAGCAAGATTTTAAGTACCATAGTTGGGGAGCTAAAAGGGAGAGGGTGGGAGAGAGTATGTGTGGGAAGGGGGTAACAAATGATTTATGAAATGATTTGGCTTTGCATGTTGCTTTCATTCATGAGGATTTTGTGTCCTTAGAGGGTACTTGAAAAAGAGCAAGCTATAAAATGATTTAAATTTGATGTGATTCATGACTCTTGAGAAGTGTATTCCTAATGAGATGGGAGAGGGAAGAACACTTAATGACCATGATATTATTTTAGAGAAAATTCCATTTATTCCTATACATTTTATTGTTTTAAATAGGAATGGATGTTCTTTTATCTCTCCCTCTCTCCTCTCTCTCTATCACCCCATGTGTTGTAAGTTCTTTTAATAGATTTTTGTTTTATTTCCACCCTTGCTTTCCCAAGGCTGAATAATGGTTCTTATAGACATACCCAAACTCAAATCACCACTGGCTACATAATGGTGAGCCAGACAGGATAAAAAAGTCTCTGTGCAGACTTAGGAAATAGGATTGATCTCCATAGGAGAGAAGCACACTGTCTTTTTTATATCCTATATTTTTAGAAAAGTAGGAAAATTATTGGACCTCTAGTCCCCCTTCTGTGTTTCTCTTTTTCTGGAAAATAGAAAAAGGTTGGGCTTTATGAAGAGTCAGGCAAGCTGATCCCATGCGGATGTTTCACAGGAGCCCTAGTGTGGGCCTGCCTTGTTTTATTCAGACTTACCAGAGAAAGGCAGTTCTGAAGTGTGTTTGGTTTACACTCCACTGTGGAGTAAGGATTGTTAAGGAAGGCCATTTGGCCTTACGTTCAAATGACTATTTGCCTACCTATAAATTGATGGAGAATTAAAATATGGGGGAAACTTGGTACCAAATACTCCCCCTTCCCAGCTGTGTGCTTGCTCCTTGGAAGGAATTAGATTTGACAAAATCAAAACACCTGAGTTCCTGGAAATTAAATTTGTGTGAATTCTCTTTCTCTTTGAAATGCTCTCTAATTCTCTGTAGCTCCTATCCTCTGAGGCAGAGGGGGGAGGGAGAAGGAAATCTTTCTTTTTAGGACTTCAAAACTCAAACTTTTGTCTAAGAAGAATGCATGCTTCACTGCAGGAAGAGTAAGATCCTCCAAAATTGGTTTTAGCCCTATTGTGGGCAGGGTCCACGTTTTCCTTAGGCTATATGTGTTTATCATTTCCAAACCCCATTGAGCTAGGCTGAGAAAATCCCATTGGAATATTGAATCATATATAATATATTTACTGATTTCTTTTGGGAAAGTGAAATATTTTACCCAAATTTGGTAATCTGATCTGTTTTGATGATAAATTGATATACATTGTCAACAATTTCACAACGTCTTTTGTTGATAAAGGAAGAAAGTTTGTAATCTTCATCTCTTATCATCTATCATCATGTTTATGGAAGGGAATATATATGCATATGTATTTTAAAAATTCTGAAAATAATTTGTAAAAGTTTATGCATAGAAATTTCTAGCTATATATATATATATAAGGACTTGTACTAAACTGGTTCCTTGTTTGAGGGAAAACCACCTATGTAACATGAGGAAGAAAAAAAATCATTATGATTTGATATTTCTCTGTGGCAATCTCTAGCAAGAGAAGTATGGAGATGATGGGCAACCTCCTAGCCAGAAGATGTTTAGTTACTTTCAACATAGTTAAGAACTAAATTGGTTCATTGCAAAAAGTTGATTTCATAAAAAAATATGATTTAGGTATATTGCATTTTTTTATATCTCAAAATGTATTCATTGTATTTCATTTAAAGCACTATCTTTAGATGTATGAGCAACAATTGAATGATGATTTTTACCCCTGGATCTCTTATACCAAATTACATCCTGGTACAGTCTTGATTCTCCTTAGTGCTCAATCCACCTGAAGCTGTAGTTTTAGGTAATTGTCATATTACAATATATTGATAATTGATCTGCCTGATATCAGGTAAATTAAAATAGAAAGACAATATGCCAATGAAACTATTGGGTTTGATGTTAAATGACCTTTGAAAGAATGGCCCTAGCCTCATCTGGGGTAGGTTTCTCCTAAAGGAATCCTCACCTGGGTCATTGAAAAGGATTGTCTGTATGACTTCATAAGGGAACATGTCCTCATCCCCTTCTCTGCTCTGTGATAGCAAATTTCCATGATCATTCCAGGTGCATCATAATTAAGTATGAGAGGGAACTAGAGGATCAGAATGATGCCTATTAGAATTTTTTAACTACTTTAAAGGAGAGACCCATTCTTCAAGTAGAATTTTTGTTCATTCTAAACATAGCCAAAGCAAAATTGAAAATTTTTTTGCTAATTACTTTTTTGGACACTTGCATTTTTAAGATGTTTTTCAGTACATTTGTTTATACTATTTTTGAGCTTTTGTTTACAATTTATGTGGCATCCATCAATGAAAAGGTGTTATTTTGGAACCCATGTTCTTATAAAAGGTATTTTGATACTGGCATAGGATCATAAAGTATAATTCTTGTCCCTTATGGACCTAGTTTTTCCTAATTATTGGACCTCTTCTAAATATCCTTTTCTGTTACAATATCTCCAGCTTTTGCTTGCTCAAAACCCAATTTCTTGGGTTTTGTTTCTCTAAGTTGTATATCTCTGAGATTAGCCTCTGAAGGATACTAACCAGTTTGCCAGCTGATCATTCTCTGGATCTTGCCTCAATGAAGTCCTTGCTGTAATGTATTCATCCCCAAATGGTCTCTGAAAGGCCCAGAAGAATCTGGGTTCTGAATAATTTTGTGGGGGGGATGATGTAGGAGGAAGATGAAGAGAATTGTGAATGTAGAAATTGGGTGGAGATGTAAATTGACAACCAAATACTCTTGAGATGTAAATTAACTACCATTGATTCATTGGGTAATGTAAAATTTGTGTCCTGATCTCCTTAGGCTTCAACTTCTACCTAATTCCAGATCCAGTAAGGAGAAGGAGTTCACCTTTTGCCCCCTGGATGAGAAGCAAGACATAAAAACCTGAGTTGGATTCCAGCTCAGAGCCACAGTATTCTATTATCTATTGGCTCATTCAGTGCTGCCTGATGGATTCTTTTATCTCTCTCTCTCTCTCTCTCTCTCTCTCTCTCTCTCTCTCTCTCTCTTTCTCTCTCTCTCTACCTATACTTCACTATGTATTATAACTTCTTAAATCATCATAGACACACATCTTACACCCCATACCAAAATAAGGTTGAAATGTCCTCAGGATTTAGACATAAAGTGTAATATCATAGACCAATTGACTGACCAAGAAATACTTTACCTGTTAGATCTCTGTAAAAGGGAAGAAATTTATGACAAAACAAGAGCTAGAGTTCATTATAAAAGAAAATGAATGATTTTGACTATATTAAAATTTTTAAAATATACCAATGAAATCAATGCTGCCAAAATTAGAAAGAAAATAGAAAACTGGGAAATAATTTTCACAACTAGTGATTCTGATAAAATCTCATTTCAAAAATGTATAGATAATTCCATCAGACTTATAAGGTTACAAGTCATCCCCCAGAAGATTTCAGCTTCTGAAATGACTTGTAACCTTTGTTAAAAGAATATAAAGTTTTCAGATGAAGAAATAAATGTTATATAGAATTAACTGAAAAAATGTTCCAAATCATTACTAATTAGAGAAATGCAAATTAAAACAAATATGATCTATCACCTCATGCCTATTGTATTGGTTAAGATGAAAAAAATGTAAAATGATCAATGTTGGAGAGGTTGTGGGAGGATTGGGACATTGATGCAATATTGGTGTTGTGAATTGATCTATACATTCTGAAGATAAATTTGGAACTATGCCCCAAAAGCAATAAAACTGTTGATACCTTTTGACCAAATAATTCCAATATTGGGTCTATATCCAGAGGAAAGCATAAAAACTGTGGAAAGTCCCTTATGTTCCACAATATTCCTGGAAGCTATTTTTGTGGTGGCAAAGATTTGGATATTGAGGGGATTCAAATCAATTGTGGAGTAACTGAACAAATTATGCTGTGAATGTTATGCTATATGAATTTTTTTGTATAAGAAACCATGAATGGTAGGACTCTAGAATAGCATAGAATGAATTAGAGGAACTGATCCTGAGTGAAGGAGCAAAACCAAGAGTTCATTGTATCCAATAACCACAACATAGTGAGCTGATCAGCCTTGATGGCTGCAGCTCCTCTCAGCATTTCAGACAGTTAGGAGAACCCTATTAGAGGGACTATGGATAATGCTATCCCATCCAAAGGAAGAAAAGTAAAATAAAACAAAACAAAACAAAATGTCTATGCAATTTCAAAGAACACTACATTAACTTTTTAATAAAATTATCTTATGTTTTTCTTTCCTATATCATGGTTTCTTTCTTTTCCTTTTCTACTAGTTTCTTATACCAACAATGACTAATTTGTAAACAAGTTAAACACAAATGGTTTTGTGTAATAGTCACCTGACTGTTGCCTGCTGAGGGGAGTCAGGTGGGAAGGGAGAACAGATGAAAATTATGTAACTTATAAATATGCATATGTATGTGGATGAAGGTTGAAATATTTTCATATCATATAATTGGAAAAATAAAATAAAATATCAATTAAAACACTATTTTTCACTGGTTAAGAAATAAAACAGTTGATCAATGGAAAAGATTAAGTACATAAGTCACGTTAGTAAATAAGTATAATAATTTGATAAATAGTAAGTATAGTAATTTGATATAGTAAATAAATATAGTAATTTGATAAAAAAAGATTTCAACCTCTAGGATAAAAAAATATTCACTATTTGACAAAAATGTTGGAAAAACTAAAAAATAATATGGATGAAACTAGTCATAGACTAACATCTCAAACTTATAGCAAGATAATGATGGAATGGGTACATGATTTACATATATAGGTTGATATCATTAGCCAATTAGGAGTTCAAGGAAATGGTTTACCTGTTAGATCTATGGGGAAAAAAATTATTACCAAATAAGAAAGAGAGAAGATTATGAAATTTAAAAATAAACTGGGAAACAGTTATTAAACAACCAGTTTGTCTAAAAAAAGACCTGTGCAAATGTGTTTTGCATGTTTTTTAGTCCTTCATTTAATTGATGTTTTAATTTTCCAAATATATACTGTGAAAACTTTTCAAAATTCATTGATATTCTTATGTATATATTTAAGTTACTTTATTTCCTTCCACCCTCCCTTCCCAACTCCCTCCCCTCAGCAGCAGAGTCAAGCAAATATTGCACATACATATTGTGTTAAACACATTTGTAGATTAGTCATTTTCAATATAGGTATTAGGATTAAGGGGGAGAAAAGGACATAAGAGAATTTTTTTTAAAAATTGACTCCAGTATTCATTAGATTATGAAGAGGTTTATTTGGTTTTGTTTTGTTTTTCTTCCTCTGGTTGGGGATAGCATTGTCCATAACCACTCTAATAGCTCCCTGAATTGCTGAGAGGAGCTGCATCTATCAAGGTTGATCAACTCACCATGTTGTCCTTAATGTGTACAATGTTGCCCTGATTCTGCTCCCTTTACTTAGAATCAAATCCTGTACTTCATTCCATGCTTCTCTAGAGACGGATCACTTATGGTTTCTTATAGAACAATTGAATTCCATAACATTCATATGTCATAACTTATTCAGTCTATCAATTGATAGCTCCTCTCAATTTCCAATTATTTTCTGGGTCAAAAGGTACCATCAGTTTTATTGCTTTTTGGGTATAGTTTCATATTGCTCTAAAGGATAGTTGGATGAGCTCATAACTACACCAGCAATGCATTAAAATCTCAATCCTCCCACAATCACTCCAACATTGATAATTTTCCCCTTTTGTCATCCTAGCCAATCTGAACTAAGGTGTGAGGGTGTGAGGTGATAGTTTGTATTTCTTTTAATTTGCTTCCTCTAATTAGTAATGATTTAAAACATTTTTTCATATGATTAATTGTAGTTTTAATTTCTTCATTTAAAAATTTCTGTTCATATATCCTTTGATCATTTATCAATTGGGGAATTTCTTATAATCTTGTAATTCTCTAAATATTTTAGAAATCAGATGTTTATCAGAAGCCCTAGTTTTGAAGATTGTTTCCCAACTTTCTGCTTTCCTTCTCATTTTGTCAGCACAGATTTTGTTAGTGCAAAACATTTTTAATTAGAGTCAAAATCATTCATTTTGCAATTAATAATATACTCTATTTCTTGCTTGGTCATAAGTTTCTTCCCATTCCAAAGATGTGATAGAGTCCTTCTTGGTCTATTAATTTATCTATGCTGTTAAACTTTCTAAATTTGTACACATTTTGACCATATTTTTGTATAGGGATGAGGTGTGGGTTTTTGCCATACAATTGTCAAATTATTCCAACAATTTTTTCAAATAGTTCATTTTTATCCCGGAATCTAATGTCCTTTGGTTTGTCAAACAGTAGATTACTTGTAGTCTTTACTATTGTTTTGCTAAATCTTTCTTAATCCACTGATCCATTATTCTATTTCTTAATGAGAACCAGGCAGTTTTGATGACTACCACTTTACATTATAGTTTTAGATCTGATAGAACTAGTCCACCTCCCTTTACATTTCTTTATTCATCAGTTCTCTTGATATTCTTGACCTTTTGGTGCTCCAGATGAATTTTCTTCTTGTCTTTTTTCTAGCTTAGTAAAATAATTATGTGCTCTTTTGACTGGCATGGTACTGAATAAGTAATTTAATTTGGGTAGAAGTATCATTTTTATAAAATGAGCTCTACCTAAAATTGAGACTTTTTTTTCCAAATATTTAGAAGTGCTTTGTAATTCTGTTCATTCAGTTTCTTAATTTGCCTTGGGATGTAGATTCCCAAATATTTTAATGATGTCTCCATTACTTTAAATGGAATTTCTCTTCCTACCCCTTGCTCTTGGAATTTGTTATTCATATAAAGAAATGCTGATAATTTATGTGGACTTTATATTCTGCTACTTTGTTGAATTTGTTCATTGTTTCAAGTAGTCTTTTAGATGATTTTCTCTGACTCTCTGAGTATACCATTGTATCATCTGCAAAGAGTGAAACTTTGCTTCCTCATTGTCAGTTCTGATTCCTTCAATTTCTCTTTCTTCTCTTATTGCTAAAGCTAACATTTCCAAAACTTAATACTATTAAAATAGTAATGAATAGTAATTGAATAGTAATGGTCATAATGGGCATTCTTGTTTCACTGCTGACCTTATTTTAAATGTTCCTAGGTTATCCCCATTACTTAGAATGTTTGTTGATGGGTTTTAAACAGATAGTACTTAATATTTTAAGGAAAATGACATTTATTCCTGTACTTTCTAGTGTTTTTAATAGAAATTAATGTTGTATTTTATCAAAGACTTTTTCAACATCTCTTGAGATAATCATATAATTTCTGTTGGTTTTGTAAATGATATATTCAATTATGTTGAGAGTTTTCCTAATATTAAACCTTCCCTGCCTACCTGGTATAAATCCTACCTTATTATGGTGCATTATCCTAGAAATAACTTGCCCTATTTACTTTGCTAAAATTTTATTTAAGATTTTTGTATCAATGCTCATTTGGTTAGTCTATAATTTTCTTTGACTATTTTGGGTTTCCTTGGTTCAGTATAAGCACCATATTGGTGACATAAAGGGATTTGACAGTACTCCTCACATTTTTTAAATAGTTATTCAGTATAGGAATAAATTGCTCCTTAATTGTTTTCTAGTATTTACTTGTAAATGCATCTGGATCTGGAAACTTTTTCTTAGGGAATCTATTCATGTTTCCTTCAACTTTTTTTTCTTTAATTAACTGTTTAAGTATTTTGTTTTCTCTTCTGTTAATTTGGGCAGCTTATATTTTTGTAAATATTTATCCATTTCACTCAGGTTATCAAACATTAGTATACAGTTCAGCAAAGTAGCTCCAAATTATCAATTTAATTTCCTTCTCATTGATAGTTAATTCACTATTTTCATTTTTATTACTGGTAACTTGGTTATCTTCTTTATTTTTTTAAATTAAATAACCAAAGGTTTGTCTATTTTATTGTATTCTTTTCATAAAAGCAACTCTTAGCTTTTTAAGTGTATGCCCAATACATTATTCTCTTCTTTCTCTATTTTATTCATATAGACATTTAAGAGATATACAATTTCCTCTCAAAACTGCTTTGACTACACCCCATAAATTCTGGTATGATGTCTCATCTTTATCATTTTCTTGGATATAATTGTTGATTAATTCTCTGATTTGCCCTTTGATCAAATCATTATTTAAAATTAAGTTATTTAGTTTCCAATTGATTTTTGTTTTATCTTTCTGTGACCTATTTTTTTCAGGTAATTTATATCACATCAAGATCTGAGAACTGTACAATTATTATTTATGGCTTTTTCCATTTGATTTTAAGGATTTTATGTTTTATTGCATGGTCAATTTTGGTATAGGTGTCATATAATGCAAAGAAAAAGTTTTATTATTTTTCTGTTACTATTATTTTCAGCAGAGGTCTATTGCATTAAAGTTTTCTCAGATTTTATCACCTTCTTAACTTCCTTATTGTTTATTTTGTGGTCTATCTTGCTCTGAGAGAGGATTGTTGAGGTCCCCCATTATTAAAGTTTTGCTGTCTATGTCTTCTAATTCTCTCAGTTTTTCCTCTAAATATTTGGATGCTATATCACTTGGCACATACATGTTTAATATTGATATAGCTTCATTGGCTGTGATGCCTTTTAAGAAGATGTAGTTTCCTTCCTTAGCCCTTTAATAAGATCAAATTTTGCTTTAACTTTATCTAAGATCAGTATATGCACCCCTGATTTTTGTTAATTCAGCTGAAGCATATGTTTTCAACTATCCTTTTACCTTTACCCTGTATGTATCTCTCCGCTTCAAATATGTTCCTTATGAACAACATATTTTAAGATTCTGGTTTTTAATCCATTTTTCTATCCACTTCCATTTTATGGGACAGTTCATCTCATTCACATATTCAAGATTAATAATTCTGTATTACCCTCCATGACAGCTTTCCCCATTTGTATTTTTCTCTTTCCTTTTCTCTTATTTCTCCTCACCAAAGATTTTCTTCCTTTTTCCTTTAACTTTTCCTTTAAACCTTGCCCTTCAGTTTATTTTTACTTATACCTTCCCCCTTCCCTTTTACCAGTCCCTTCTTCACTTTTCTTTCCCTAGCCCCTTCCCTTTCCTTGTAGAGTAGGATAGACTTTTAACTCCAACTGGCAATGCATCTTATTCCCTCTCTGGGCTGACTCTGTAGAATAGAATTTGCTCAGTGTTCTCATCATCCCTTATTTCCCTCTAAAACTATATATCTTTGTGCCTCTTCACCTGATTTTATTTAATTATCAAATACTTTCAGTAAGGTGTCATCAATCAATGCTTGACTAGTTGATTGCTTGATTGCTTGTTAACCTCAAAGTACTATCAAAGTACAAGAACAGATTGATTGATTAATTGATAAGCAGCATTGCCTCAAAGTCACAGTACTCTTTTGTCTTCTGTCTCCCTAGAAATATGCTTCTCAAGAATCGTGAATCACATGAAATTATAATCATTTTTTACCTTACTCACTTTTCAACTACTCCCCATGGACACAAAATCTTCATGAACCCAAATATCAACCCAAATCAAATCACTTCATGAAACATATTTATACATCCCTGCAAGCACACTCTAGCTCTCCACAAAGCATGCTTAAACCCTTGTAAATTAAAGTGTAGATAAAGTCCAGCCTTCCTGCCTAAGTTCTCACCCTCTGGTCCTAAAGTCACATCTGACTGAATTAACCATAAAATCTCAAAGTGCTCTAAGTACTGGGACACTATTAAGACCTCTATTAAGAACTTTACAATTGATTGTAAGGCATGTGAGACAGTGACTCAGGAATGACCATCTTATGATGGTCCCTCATCAGTGAAAGTGCTAAAGTTTTGTGAGCAAAATTAGAATTGAAGTAGGTCAAAGGAAACTAAAACACTTAAGTGTAAACAGCCCTGCTTTTCCTTTCTTAAAAAATTATTTATTTAAAGGCAGAGGGGTTAAGTGATTTGCCCAAGGTCACACAGTTAGGAAATTATTAAGTGTCTGAGGCCAGAATTGACCTCAGGAAACATCCTGACTTCAGGGAGTGCTCTATCCCCCATGTCACCTAAGTGCCTCCGAAACCTACTTTTCATCAGGGATTTTTGTCTCAAATATAGTGATGTCATCTTTTTTCCTCTTCAGTGGAGAGACAAGAATCAACCATACCCATATCCTCTAAGTCCAATCTCTTCAATTATATTCAGTCTTTTAACTATCCTAAGAGAAATATAATTCTCAAGAGTTACAAGTGTTATAGAATTTGATGGAATGGACTGGCCTAAAATTTGTTTTGATTTGCTTTTAAAACTGAATTCTCTGTTCAGTTCTGGTATTCTTATCAGGAAATTTTGGAAGTCTTCTGTTTCCTTGAAACATCCATCTTTTCCACTGACAGTATAGCAGGGTAGTAAATTCTGTGTTGAAATCTAAAGTCCTTTGCCCTCCCTAATAAGGTATTCCAGGTTCTCTGGTTCTCCTCATTGTGGAGGCTGATAAGTCCTGAGCTACTCTGATTTTGTTTCCTTTGTATTCAAATTGTTTCCATTATGCTGCTTGCTGTAGGAGAATTCTGGAATTTAGCAATAATAGTTATGCAGTTTTTATCCCGTGGTCACTTTCTGGAGGATCTCTGTGCATTCCCTCAATGGCTATTTTGTCTCCTTGTTTTAGCAGATTTGGGCAGTTTTCTCTGATAATTTCCTGCAAAATATCTTCCAGGTTTTTTTATTAATTTTTTTTTAGGTTTTTGCAAGGCAAATGGGGTTAAGTGGCTTTCCCAAGGCCACATAACTAAGTAATTATTAAGTGTCTGAGACTGGATTTGAACCCAGTTACTCCTAACTCCAGGGCCAGTGCTTTATGCACTGCACCACCTAGCCACCCTACATTAATTTTTTTATCTTGACTTTCTGGTAATCCAAGGATTCATAAAATTATCTCTTCTTGATCTATTTTCCAGGTTATTTTTTCCTAAAAAGTACTTTATGTTTTCTCCATTTTTCCAGTCTTTGTATTTTGTTTGATGGATTCTTGTAATCATAAATTTATTGGTTTATTTGTTCCATTCTAATTTTTATGGTTTTATTTTCTTCAATTAACATTTGTGTTTCCTTTTTCAGTTGGTTGTTTTTACTTTTAAAGGAGTCAAATTCTTTTGCCAGTTTTTTATAATTTTTAAATTCTTTTTTTAAAGTTCTATGAGTTTTTGGATTTGTATACAATTCATACACTCTTCTGAAACTGGTATTGTTATCATCTTTATCTGCATAATCACTTTCTATAGTAAGAGTTCTTTTAGCTTTTTGCTCATCTTTTTTGTTTTAACTCTGCTCCTGGTATATAGGGAGTGTAGACCCAAAATTTTTTGGGTCTGATCCCTGATTTGTCCTTGGTCAAGTTGTTGCCTATGTTGACCAGGTCTTGCCTTTGGAGAAGTTTATTTTCTCCTTTATATTTTGAGGTTCTTCCTATGAATTAGGTTGTTCCCAATCCAATCCTGTCTTTTGTCCTGGTGCTCCCAGGATTTAGATTTCTTTGATGTGCTCCCTTGCTGGTTTGCCATCTTGCTGCCAGGACATAATGTGTTGCCTACTTGTTGGGACCTGGACTACACTGTGGATGGAAGGCTCCCACTGGCTTTTCTGCTCTCTAGTCTTGATTAGTTTTATTTACTCTTTCTCCCAGAAGAACCAGACCTTCATTGAAAAATCCTTCACAATATCTACTGTAGAAAACTTCTTTGGATCTTTTTTTTTTGTGAGATCGATATTTTTAATGTTTGTGCAGAGGCTTCATTTAGCTTTGGAATGTAAAAGCCCTAAGAGCATGTTAACTTCACACCAGCATCTTGGGTTCACCCTTGAAATGTCCTTTTTCTATCATTCTTGAAGACCATGGCATCAAGGTTGTGATTCCCTGACAATTGAGTCAAATTTATAAACATAAAACTTATTCTCAATTAATAAGTGATCAAAGAATATTATCAGGCAGTTTTGGAGGAAGATATTAGTTCTATCAATAGTCAATGCAAACAATATCTTAAATCACTATTGATTTAAACAATGATAATTTTGGCAAAACTTTTATTTTATATTTTTCTGATTACATGAAAATATAGTTTCCAATGTTCATCCTTTTGCAGTCTGTTCTCCTGGATATGTTTTTGAGGTCTGTTGGTTTTCCAATAAGATATTTCACATTTTCTTCTAATTTTTGACTTTTTTGTAGAGTTTTATTTCTTCCTCATTTCTTTCAAAGCCATCAGCTTCCTTTAGTTCGATTCTGCATTTGAAGCAGTTATTTTCTTCTTATTTTCTTCTTATCTCCTTTTCCAGTTGACCAATTCTGCTTTTTAAGGAATTATGCTCCTCCTTTGCCTTTTGTTTTGCTTTTTCCATATGGTCTAAACTTGTTTCTAGCATATTATTTCCTTCAATAGTTTATTTTTTTTTTGCAAGGCAATGGGGTTAAATGACTCGCCTAAGGCCACACAGCTAGGTAATTATTAAGTGTCTGAGGCCAGATTTGAACTCAGGTACTCCTGACTCCAGGGCCAGTGCTCTATCCACTGTGCTACCTGGCCACCCCAGTAGTTTTTTTATATTTTTTTCACCAAGTTACTGATTTAGTTTTGATGATTTATCAGTATTGCTATCATTTCTTTTCCCAATTTTTCCTCCACCTCCCTTAATTGCTTTCCAAATCTTTTTTTTGAGCTCATCCATACCTTGAGCCCACTTTCTATTTCTCTAACAGGCTTTGGATACAGAAGCTTCGAGTTTGTCATCTTTTGAATCTTCCATGGGGCCCAAAGTAATTTTCAATGGTCATATTCATCTTTTTCTTTTGTTTGCTCATTTCCGCAACCCAAGACTAATTTTCAGTATTTCCAAGGCTTGGGGGAGTTTTGGGACAATCTACAGGGACTTTTATTCCTTAGAGGTCTTATAGTCACTTGCCTGTGCTTTGATATGTAGATGACCACAGCCACTCCCCTCTGCCCTACAGTGGTGATCTGATTGGGGGCAAACAACAGAGTCCTGGTCCAGCAATAGCAGAGAGATTTTTACAATCTCCCGCTACCCCTTTACAATTTGTGGGTTGCAGACTGGCTTCCCCAATTCCCACTGCAGGTTCTCATTGCGGGGCTATTCTCTAATGCAGCAGAGTTCTCTCACCACCCATTCAAACTGGTGATCCCTGGGTTGCTCTGTGGTCACGGCTTTTTTTCCAACCCCCCCAGTCCTGATGAAATACACCTTTCTGGGAGATTTTTCTAAGTTGTTTTTGATGGGGGAAATTGTATCAGTCAGTCTTTCTGTGGGTTCTGCCCCTCCAAGTTTTGGCTAGAGTCATAATTTTATGGCTTTTGGAGTTGGAGGGGGTGAGTTTCAGGGAAATGCTGCCTTCACACCATTATCTTGGCTCCACTCCTCACTCATGATTTCTTAAAGAACAATAGTACTATATAACATTCATATAACATAACATATCCAGTCATTTCCCAATTGATGCACATTCTATCAAATTCAAATTTTTTTGCCCCTACAAAAGAACTATTATAAATAGTTTTGTACCTTTTGTAATCCCACTTCCTCCTTTTTTTTCTTTGAGAGATAGATCTAATAGTGGTATTGCTGGATCAAATTGTATGCACAATGTGATTGCTTGCCCTTTGAGCAAAGTACTAAATTGCTGTCCAGAATGATTGAATCAGTTTACAGGTCTACCAACAGTATATTGTTGTTCCCAGTTTTCCCAAATCCTCTCCAAAATTGACCACTGTCCTTTTTTCCCATCTTACACAATCTGATAGATGTGAGGTGGTACCTGAGTTATTTTAATTTATAGCAATATCAATATGATGCCATTGGATCTCCATCTTAAAGATATCATAAAAAAGAAGGAAAAGGACCCATATGTTCAAAATAAGTTATAGCAGCTTGGTTTTTGGTTACAAAGATTTGGAAAATTAAATGAATATCCATCAATACCCATCAATTGGAGAATGACTGAAAATGCTGTGTTATATGAATGTGACAGATGAATGCAAAGGAATTACATTTTGCTTTAAATGATGATGAACAGGTGACTTTCAGAAAAAGTTTGACAGACTTACTTGAACTGATACAGTGATTAACTATGATATATTTAGATCTTCTCAGCAATGCAATCAACCAAGATAATTCCAAGTCTAATGTTTTAAAATGCTATCTGCATTCAGGAAGGCTCTATGGAGTCTGAATGCAAATAAAAATAATATTTTTCACTTTTTAATTTTTATGACATTTGTTTTTAATTCTTTTTCTTCTTTTACAACATGAGACATATGGAAATATCTTTCCTTAAATATACATTTATGATCCATATCAGATTGCTTATTATCTTGGGGAAGTTGCAGGAAGGGGTAGGATTGTTTTCTCAAAAATTAATGTTGAAAATTATCTCTACATGTAATTGGACATGATAAAATATCACAAAATATAATAGTAAATGTTGAAAACTATTTTTACTTGAAATTTAAAAATGTTTCATTTACAAAAAGTATTGTAAGAAGAAAGTTAGTTCGAGAGACAAGAAAAGAAAAATAATTAAAGGAATTAGAATATGCAATAATAAAATAAAATCGTCACTTTTTTTTGTTCTTTTTGGGAATTTTTGGCAAAGCAATGGGGCCAAGTGACTTGGCCAAGGGCATACAGCTAGGCAATTCTTAAGTGTCTGAGGCCAGATTTGAACTCAGGTCTTCCTGACTGTGCTCCCTAGCTGCCCCCAAACTGTCACTTTTGCAGATGATATGATGGTATACTTAGAGAATTATAGAGAAGTAACTGAAACTATTTGAAATAATTAACAACTTTAGCAAATATGCAGGTTGATTTCACATTTCCAAAAAGTCCAGCAGTAAGAGATAGAAAAGGAAATTCCATTTAAAATAACTGTAGGCAATATAAAATATTTGGGAGTCTTTTTTCAAATTAAGCTAGAAATTATTTTTATACAATTACAATAGTTTTCACCAGACTAAGTGTGTCCTGAACAATTGGAAAAATATCATTTATTCAAGAGTAGAATAAACCAATATAATAAAATTATGATTCTACCTAAATTACTTATTTAATACTAAATCAAGTTATTGCAAATTATTTTACAGAATTAAATATATATAACCTGAAAATTCATTTGGACAAACAAATGATCCAGAATTTCAAAGAAATTAATGAAAATGAATAACAATGAAGATGATTCAGTCATACTTTATTTCAAATTTTATTATAATATAATAAATTAGGTACACCAGATACAGTACTAAAAGACCATATCAATTTCTGATAAATGCAAAGAACTCAGGCCTTTAAGACAACAACTTGGTATTTGGTATTTGACAAAAATTGCTTAGAATACAGAAAAACACCATGGCAGAAGCAAAGTATAAATCAACATCTTACATTTTTTATATCCATAAAAGGTTAAAATGATATTTACAGAAGTTGTGATACAAATTTAAGAGAGCAAGGAATAGTTTGTCCTACAGATATATTTTGTTAGGTAGAATATATGACCAAAAAGAGATAAAGATCATTAAGAGATATAAAATAAATTATTTTAATTCTATTATAATGAAAGATCTTGGACTCATATGCAAAAATATTAGAAAGAAGAAAACTGGGGGAAAGTAATATTTCATAAAATTTCTCTGAAGAAAACCTCATTACTCCAATATATAAAGGACTAACCAAATTTATGAGAATATGTGTCAGCCACTAATTCATAATTCATCACAGTATAACAGTTTTCATATGAAGAAATCATATCTACCTATAGTGTTATAAAATCCTGTAAATCACTATTTATTAGAGAAATAAAAAATGAATCAATTCTGAGGTACACAGTTTTCACCGAAAATGAAACTGATGAATGTTTGGAGGAATGTGCCAAAACTTGGACACTAATTCGTTGTTTCAGTTGTGAGTTGATCCTTCCATTCTGAAGAGCAATTTGGAACTATGCCCAAAGTGCAATAAAATTTTCCATACCTTTTGATCCAACAATGCCACTTTTAGTTTTATATTTTAAAGTCATACAGAGAACTGGGAATTTTCCCTTTAATAGCCCCTCCCCCCACCAACAGGGGAATTAATTTGGCTTAGGAGAGAAATGAAATGCCTACACACAGGTAGGGTTGCTAGCAGGACAACTAGCAGAGCTGTTTATTCACAGTATCAGATAGTTCCTTACAGTAGAAAACCACAAAATTGGCATGCAAGATGAAACAATGACATTTCTCAAACTTGTGCAAATGTAAGCTAGCAGGATGTAACCTAGGTCAGGAAGTTCAGGTAGGGCTATCACCAAAGTGAGATCATGCAACAATGCAGTTGTGTTATCAACAGCAGATTTCTGTGGAGAGACTTCAGCTCCAGGGTCACCTAAGCCTGGTCATTAGTCACACACTGACCTTTCACCTAGACTTACCCAGGCAGCTCTACAGCACTGTTTTCCTTCCCCTTTCCCTAGAGAAGAAAAATTCAGAAGTAGAACACTGGAGGTGATTAAATAAGTTTACTACAAAATTCATTACAATTTTAGCAATTGATTCAATAGCTAGAGAAAAGGAGAAAGAAGGGCATAGAACAATAACTGGAGTACAAAGCTATTTAAGTAACTGAGGTGCTTGTTGGGTCCTAGGATAGATTAATGATTTTGAAATTTTTTTCTTCTCATACATCTACTCAATCACAGCTATATTCTTTTTTCCTTTCCTTTTGCTAAAATTTAAACATTATTGAAATTCCATACTAATCTTTAAAGAGTTCATAGTTTCTTTCTAAATTAGTTACAGTCAATGTATATGATGTTATAATGACTTTGGTTTGAATTTTTCTTTATTCTGAGTTGTTTTTATTATATTTTGCTTTTGTTCAGTCATTTCAGGTGTGTTCAACTCTTTGTCACCTTATCTCGGGTTTTCTTGATAAGAATACTGGATTAGTTTGACATTTCTTTCTCTAATTCATTTTACAGATGAAGAAATTGAGTCAAATGGGGTTCATTGTCTTGCCCAAGGTCATACAGCAAGAAGTATTTGAGGTTAGATTTGAACTCAGGAAGATAATTTTCTGCCCTGGAACTCTACTTATTTTGCTGTCCCAATATTTTACTTTAGAATTACAAAAAGCTGTAAGTATATGAAGATTTGAAAAGGTATGTAATAGGAAGAAAATGGAACAGATGTCAAAATGTTGTATTAAAATCATGAAAGAGATTATATTCTTGACTTAGTGGCTAGAATAGAAATTTTTTTTAGTAATTATTTCCTGTTCATGAATCTAGCTCTTTTCTCCTTTGTTCAAAAAATATCAGGAAATGTTAAGTCAGATGGCTCACAGTGTCTTTCCTCACTAGGTTCTTCATGATTCAACAAAATTTTCCTTTAAGGTATTTCAATGTATGGTTAGGGGTTACCTTTATAAGAGAAGGAAAGAAATGACTGGAAAAGATGGCACCCACCCAAAGTGGGACACAGATAAAAGAGAATAGATAGCTTCCCTTTGAAAGTTACTTTGAAAGTTAAGAGATAATTATAATTCTTTTTTCATGCTTCTATTTAACAATAAATCCATGAATTATTGCTACATATATGGGAGATATCATTATAACATTTTAATTTTGATTTTTGTATATATTATTTTGGCCTTTATTTTTACATTTTCTCCATTTTTACTTTTAGGATTAGAGTTGACTTTTTTCCAACATCATACTGCTTTTTGAAAGAATATGGTTGATTAGATTTTTAAATTTGCAATTGCTGTTTTTAATTGAATTTGAATTTAATTTTGTTCATTTTTGAAACCCATTTATTTCCTTTACAATATTTTTGCTAATTTTTTAAATCTTTTTTTGTGAAATTCTTTTTAGTTCCATTTTCCCATCTTCTTGTACTTGCTATCACTTAATCTATTACATCCCTATGTTACAATAACACTAGAATGTTTTACTTAATTTTTATTTAATTAATTTAATTAATTTCCTTTTGTATTAAAGGAATGCTATTTTATTATTTATTGTTTCTTATTTGCAAATTTGAACTGCTTTTAATATTATATGTTTTTGTTGTATGTTTCAATTGCTTTTGAACATTTGTATTTGTTATTATATGTCAATTGTTTTTGATCACTATTTAAACCGTACAATTTATGATTTATAGATTAAAACACTTCTCTTTTAAGGTTATGGAAAGCCTCTATCACACTGAATTCTTATCTACCATATTGTCCTCTTCTTGCTTTCATGATGCCCTTATTTTCCATAAAGGCTGGAGTTATGCTAATCCACTTTCCACAGGTCTCCTTACCTGTTTTATTTCTACATTTACATGTTGGAGACAGATGCCATATATTTTTCCTTTTATTTCTATCCTGACCATTCTCTGTGCTGTCTCCATTAGTTTCCTGATCTAGAATATCTGGAAGGAAAGAATAGAAACCTTATTCCATTAACTGTCCCCACTGATTCCCTTACATGAAATGTCTAATACACTGAGATGTTTCTGTAATGAGGTTTTATCCCTAGTGATGGTAATGACTTCCTTGAACTGATTCCTCATTGATCAATAAACTCCTACTCTGTCATCTTTCCCATCTCAATGATTCTCAACCTTATCTGTCATCATTCACATCTTATTCTTTTCTCTCCACTTCCTAATGCCTTATTTACATACCCCCTCAATAGACATAGTACAACATCTCTCTGAATTTATTCTATCATTCCACTGTGCTTCCTGTAATGCTTGGTCCATTAGTAAGACACATTTAAAAAAATTTAAATATTGTTACTTTCCAGTCTTTCCATCTTTCCATCCACTTTTCTACTACTGAAATACAAATCCATTCAGATGTCAGAACCTCCTGTCCATCTTTTCCAGTAGTCCTAGGGTTTTCACTTTTTCTCCCTCATCATTCGTTGGTCAAAATTATGGAGTTGGAAAATGTCTTCCTATTCTCCATTGTTACCTTCAATTTCACATTCTACCACCATCTATAAGTATCCTTTTCTCTTTTGAAGTTCTTTCATTACATGTATCTAGCACAGAAGAAATTCTTATAACAACATTCAGAATGCTTCCCTTCCCTCCTCTATTAGTTTGCCACTTACCTCATAAGTATTTTTCCCTCTCAAACTCTTGTGCTCATACTAATGATTTCAACATTGATACTTCATCGAACACACAAACTCCCAGTTCATCAACTTCATTTTATTTGACCTATTCTCCCGCAACACCAGAGATGGATTTCAATTAAGCTTACTATTACCCACAAATCCCATGTCAATGTTCATGAATTCTTCAATTCCCTTAATTTATCAGAGTCATTTGTCATCTTATCTTTCCTTCTGCCTTGTAATTCTAAACCTTCATTCTGACCTCAGCCTCCAGTATTTTGAAATATCCTTTAACAACGTCATCAGTACTACATGAGTACATTCACCTCCATTTTCATTCTTTACTTTGGGTGAAGTTTAAGTTGGAACTATTTTCCCATTTCAATTTTCCTTTCTTTCATTCCCCTTGTTTATTCTGTTACTGAATTTGCCTTCCCAAGCTTTACCCTTGGATTACACCCAACTTTCACTCTCTTAATTCTTATATACCACTGAACAAAGTTGGAGAAAATCACAAAAGCATGTGCATTGATTCTACTACAAATTTATATTATATAATCTATATTGGGCCCTCAGTGAATTAATGAAATATTTTTACATATTCTTAAATATTTCACTATCATATTCATCTGATGACCTGCAGTGAATTAATGAAATATTTTTACATATTCTTAAATATTTCACTATCATATTTATCTGATGACATTATCAAATATTCTCATTTATTTCCAAATCTTACATAGCTCCTCCTCAATTGCAAAGCACTCATAGCTGAGAATTTTGGATCATATTTATCTAAAATATCTGAAATCATTTCCTGAGAGCTCCCTAGTCTTTATTGTTCTTCATGTTACAACACTTCCATATATATATATATATATATATATATATATATATATATATATATATATATGTACACACATACATACATACATATATATACATATATATATATATATATGTATATGTATATACCTCCATGTCTCCTGTTTCAGCCATATCAGATGAAGAGGACCTTTATTCTAGTCAAAGTCCCTGTACAAGAAAAAGATAAATTCATAAAAATTTTAATAGTGTTAATATTTCTTCTAATTTTTTTTGACTCTGAGAAAATAAAATGCTATGTTAAAATTCAAAAGTGAACCTGTTCCATTCCAAATTCTCCATCAAATTTTTCCCTCTGTCACTTCACTCAATTTCTCCCTATCTGATTACTCCTGACTAAACATATTTTAATATTTCTCTGAATTTCAAAATAACCCTTTTTTAATATTCATTTATTTTGAATTTTACAATTTTCCCCCAATCTAGCTTCCTTCTCCCCACTCCCCCACAGAAGGCAGTCTGTTAGACTTTATATTGTTTCCATGCTATACATTTATCTAACTTGAATGTGTCGAGAAAGAAAACATATTCTTAAGAGAAAAAATATAAGGGATAGCAAAATTACATAATAAAACAAAATTTTGTTTTTTAAATAAATGGCAATAGTCTTTGTTCAAACTTCACAACTCTTTCTTTGGACATAGATGGTATTCTCCATCAGAGATACCCCAAAATTGTCTCTGATTGATTGCACTTGTGTATGACAAAGTCCATTAAGCTTGATTATCACCCCCATCTTGCTGTTATGGTGTACAATGTTCTTCTGGTTCTGCTCATCTCACTCAGCATCAGTTCATGCATATCTTTGAGGCTTCTCTGAATTTCCATCCTCTTGCTTTCAAATAGAATAATAATGATCCATAACATACATATGCCAAAATTTGTTCAGCAATTTCAAAATTGTTGGACATTCATTCAATTTTCAATTCCTTGCCACTACAAATGGGGCTGCCACGAATTCTTTTGTGAAAGAAATGTTTCTACCCTTTTTTGTGATCTCTTAAGGATATAGAACAAGTAGTGGTATTTCTGGATCAAATCTTCATTACCCTTTGGGCATAATTTGAAATTGCATTCCAGAAAAGTTGGATGAAATCACAGCTCCACCATCAATGTATTAGTGTCCCAGATTTCCCATATTCCTTCCAACATTGATCATTGTCCTTTCTGGTCATATTGGCCAGTCTGAGAGGTGTGAGGTCATATCTCAGAGATGCTTTAATATGCATTTCTCTAATAAGTAGTGATTTAGAGCAATTTTTCATATGAATATAAATCACTTGGCTTCTCTCATTTGCAAATTTTCTCCACCTATCCATTGAACATGAGTCAATTGGAGAAATGTCTTGCTTTTTTAAAATTTGACTCAGTTGTCTATATTCTTTAAAATGAGGCCTTTGTGAGAAATACTAGTTGCAAAAATTGTTTCCCAATTTACCACATTTCTTTTGATCTTGGTTACGGTGATTTTGTCTGTGCAAAAGATATTTAACTTAATGCATTTTAAATTGCCTAGTTGGGTTTTAATGATGCTCTCCATGTCTTCCTTAGTCATATACTGCTTCACTTTGCATAGATCTGACAGGTAAAATATTTTATTGTATTTTATCTCCTAGTTTTCTTATAATGCTGTCTTTCACATCTAAATCCTTTATACATTTTGATCTTTTCTTGGTATAGGGTTTGAGTTGTTCGTCGAATCCATAACTTCCAATTTTCCCAACAGTTTTCATTGGAGAGAGTTTTTATCCAAAAGCTGGGCTCTTTGGGTTTATCAAACAGCAGATTACTACAATCATTCCCTGCTATTGCACCTAGGCTATTTCATGGATGCACCACTCTATTTATTAGCCAATACCAGACAGTTTTGTTGACTGGTGCTTTGTAATATAATTTTAGATCTGGTTGGGCTAAGCCACCTTCTTTTGAACTTTTTTTTCATTAAATCTGTGGAAAATCTCAACTTTCTAGTTCTCTACAAATTTATATACAACTTTTTCTAAGTCATTATAGTAAATTTTGTAATTTTGATTGGTAGGGCATTAAGTAAGTAGTTCGATTTAGGTAGAATTTCCTTTTTTCTTACATCATCTTGGTAATCCATGAGCAGTTGATACTTACCCAATTATTTAAATGTGATTTTTTGTGTGAGAAGTGCTTTGTAATTGTTTTCATAAAGTTTCTGGGTCTGTCTTGGCAGGTAGACTTCCCAGTATTTTATACTGTCTGAAGGAACTTTGAATGGGATTTTTCTTTCCAGTTCATTTTGCTGTATCTTGCTAGTAGTTATTAGAAATGTTGAGAATTTATGAGGGATTATTTTATATCCTGCAACTTTAGTAAAGTTGCTAATTGTTTCTAGTAGTTTTTTAGATAATTTTTTGGGATTCTCTAGGTATGCCATCATGTCATTTGCAAAGAGTGAGAGTTTTGTCTCTTCCTTTTCAATTTTAATTCTTTCAATTTCTTTTTCTTCTTGCTGAAGCTAGCATTTCTAATACACCATTGAATAGCAGTGGTGATATCTGGCATTCTTCTAATAACCCTGATCTTATTAGAAATGTCTCTATTTTATTCCCATTTCATAGAATCTTTTTTGATGGTTTGAGACAGATACTGCTTATTATTCTAAGGAACAATCCATTTATGTCTAGGCTCTCTAGTATTTTTAGTAGGAAAGAATGCTGTATTTTTTCAAAAGTTTTTTTATCATCTATTGATATAATAAAATGATTTCTGATAGGTTTGTTATTGATATACATATTTATACTAACCGTTATCCTAATAATGATCCAATCCTGAATTTCTGCGATAAACACTACTTGGTTGCAATGTATTATCCTAGTGACAACTTGTTGTATTTGTTTTGCTAAGAATTTATTAAATATTCTTGCATCCATATTAATCAGGGAGATAGGTCTATAATTTTCTTTCTCTGTTTTGACTCTTCCTGCTTTAGATTTCAGGAACATATTTGTGTCATAGAAAGAGTTAGGTAGAGTTCCATCTTCATCTAATTTTCCAAAGAGAGAATTGGAACCAGTAGTTCCTTAAATGTTTCAAAGAATTCACTTGTACATAAATCTGGACTTGGAGATTTTTTCTTAGGGAGTTCGATAATGGCTTGTTGAATTTCTTTTTTTGAGAGGTATTTAATCTCCTCTTGATTTAAACTCAGCAACTTATATTTTTTAACTATTCATTCACTTCATTTAAATTATCAAATTTATTGGCACACAGATGAGTAAAATAATTCTGAATTACTACTTTAAATTCCTTCCCATTGGTGGTGAGTTGACATTTTTCCTTTATGATACTAGCAACTTAATTTTCTTCCCTGTTTTAATCAAATTAACCAGATGTTTGTCAATTTTATGAGGCTTTTTTCATAAAACCAACTCTTGGTTTTATTTATTAGCTCAATAGTTTTCTTAATTTTAGTTTTATTAATTGCTCCTTCAATTTTTTTTTAATTTCTAGGTTGGCATTTAATTGGGGGGGGTAATTTGCTTTTTCTCTAATTTTTGTAACATATTTAATTCATCGATTTCCTCTTTCTCCAATTTATGTATATAAGCATTTAAAGATAGAATATATCCTCTCACAACTGCCTTGGCTATATCCCATAAGTTTTGATATGTTTTTTTCATTATTGTCATTATATAGGATGAAGTCATTAATTCTTTATAGAATTTATTGTTTGATCCATTCATTTTTAAGCTGAGATTATTTAGTTTCCAATTACTTTTTGTTCTATCTCTCTCTGGCCCATTATTGCATGTGATTTTTTTATTGCATTGTGATCTGAAAAGGATATATTCATTGTTTCTGTCATCCTGCATTTGATTATTATGTTTTTATACTCTAGTACATGATCATGTTTTGTTTAAGTGCCATGTACTGTGGGAAAATAAGTATATTGCAACCCTTGCTTTTGCACTTCATCTGAAGCAAAATATATTTTGCTACAACCTTTTATCTTTACTCTATATGTATCACTCTGCTTCAAATGAATTTCTTGTAAGGAGCATATTGTAGGATTCTGCTTTTTAATCTACTCTGATATTAACTTACATTTCATGGGAGAGTTCATCCCATTCACATTCAAAGTTATAATTACTAACTCTTTATTGCCCTCCAATTAATCTTTCTGTGTGTATTTTTCCCTTTTTCATGTTATTCATATTCCCCAATATTTTGTTTCTGAATAACACCACCTTCATTGTGTTTACCCCTTATATCCAACACCCTCCCCTAACTTTACCATTTCCCTTTCCACCCATATCCTTCCTTTTTTCTATTAGTTCATCTTTTTGTCCCCCCTCCCCTTTTCCCCTTTTAATACTTTAAAGGTAATATATGTTTCTAAACTCAGCTGAGTGTGTGTATGTTAATCCTTCTTTGAGCTAAATCTGATGATAGTAACAGTAAGGTGGTTCTCACCTTCTCCTTTCTTCCCCTTTATTGCATTAAGTACCTCTTTATGTAATATGATTTACCCCATTCAATTTCCTCCATTCTCCCTTCTCTTTACTGTCCCCCTTTTTAAGGAAATACTGGTTTTAAATCATTATACCAGAGTCACCAGAGTCATGGTTAAGTCATAAATGTTCATTACATCTGGTTAAGTATATTATATGTAATAGAGTTATAATTCTTGAAAGTTAGGAGTATCTCACTCCCAGGTAGGGATATAGACAGCTTCAGCTTATTGGATAGGTTTTTTTTCCCTTTAATCTTTTCATGTGTCTCTTGGGTCTCCTGTTTGAAATCCAAATTTTCTATTTAGCTCTCGTCCTTTCATCAGGAAAAGTTGGAATTTTCCTATTTCATTAAATGTCCATCATTTTCCCTGGAAGAGAAGGCTCAGTTTTGCCAAATAGTGAATTGTTGGCTGCATTCCAAGCTTCCATGATCTTTAGACTATCACATTCCAGGCCCTTTGATCCATTAATTTTGATACAACCAGCTTCTCTGTAATCCTTACTGTGGCTCTTAGGTATCAAAACTGTTTCTGTATGCTTGCATGATTTTCTCTTTTTATGATAGCTCTGGAATTTGGATACAATATTCCTTGTTTTTTTTTCATTTTGGGATTCTTTCCCATAGGGGATTGATATAGTCTTTCAATAACCATTTTACTCTCTGGTTCCATGATGCCAGGGCAATTTAACAACACTAAATCCTGTTATATTAAGTGCAGGCTTTTTTTTCTCTTCAGGGAGCCCAATGATTGTCTCTTCATGATGTATTCTCGAGGTCAGTGATTTTGCTAATGAGGTATTTTACATTTTCCTATGTTTTTCAATTCTTGTTGTCTCACAGAGTAATTAGACATAGAATCTATTCTTTTTTTTTTAGAAAAGAATTTTCTTCATTTGCCTTTTGCAACTCCTTTTCCAATTGGTCAATTCTATTTTTAAAGACATTTTCATTTTGTCCAATTGATATTTTGAGAGAATTATTTTCTTTTTGCATTTGTCAAATTGTATTTTACAAGGATTTCTTTTCTTCTTTCTAGGTGTTAATTTTCTCTTTGTTTTTTTTCCTCAAATTATCCAATTGATTTTTAAATTCCTTCCTGTTTTCTTCAAGGAGTCTTTTTGGGCTGGATATCAAATCATATTCTCCTCAGAATTACTAGATCTCTCCGAGTTAGGGTCTTTAGCTGCTAGGTAGTTTTCTGTGGACATCCCTGTCTCCAGGTTTTTCTTCATTTTCCTAAGATCTTGTGTTGGGGGTGGAGCTTGTTCACAGAAGTTTCATGTTAAAATTCCTAGGGGCTTTTCACACTGGGTTTAGTAACTCCAAGTTGACTATCCAGCAGGGAGTGCTAGAGGCTTTGCTCACTTGGCCTAATAACTCAAATTGGGCCACCCAATAGGTGGTGCCAGTTGCTTTATCTCAAGTATCTGTGTCCTTGATTTGAGGCCCTCTCCCTAGGCCTGGATAGCATGGGTGGCACTGGGGGATACTTTTATCCTTGAACAATTTAAGCTGGTACCTGGATCCAGAATGTTAATCTCCCTATTCAGTTGAGGAGCTCTGCTGCCAATACCTGAGCCTGGGAGGTTGGGGGGGGGGGTTGCTGTTACTGTGTTTGCTCTGGGAAGAAGACACCACTGAAACGAAAGTATGGATTCTAAGGTCGTACAGACCAGCTGAGCCCAGCAGATCGATGTCCAGCCATAATCCCCAACTCTCTATGCTGGAACTCACTCTCTAGGCCCAGTAGGGTGCCCCAGAACCCGGCTCTCACAACCAAAGCATTACCAGTTTAATTAGTTCTCAGACTGTGGATCCCTCAGTCAAAGTTTTTATGGCTGATCTTTGGTAAGTTCAACTTTCACCTCACCCCTACTGGCTCTCTGCTCTCTGCCCCTGAATCACCCATGATCCCTGGAGACAGACCTTGTTGGTACATGCTCTTCTCCTAGCTTCTTTTTCCAGGTTTTGTGTATCTAATTTCTGTTAAGATGTTTGCTTCCTATTAGATATGAGGGAAGATCAGGAGACATTAACACAGTGCTTGTCTTCTCTCCACCATCTTGTCCAGAAGTCCCCAAAACTATTCTTAATCCATCACTGTCAACTATTTTCTCAAATAGTTTTGACTAAAATATTTGTCTAAATTCATTTGCAATCCAAGCTGATTTTAGTGATAATCCTGGTAATAACTTGCTATAGTCTCAGTGCCAAAATTTTATTTAAGATTTTTGAATCAATATTCATTAGGGAGACTGGTTTATAATTTTATTTGTCTGTTAGTTCTTCCTAGCTTAGGTATCAGCACCACGTTGGTATCATAAAAGGTGGTTGGCACAATTCCTTCATCTCCTAGTTTTAAAATTAATTTTTGTAAAATAGGAATTTATTGTTCCTTAATGTTTGGTAGAATTCAACTGTAAATCCATCTGGACCTGGAGACTTTTTCTTAGGGAGTTTATTGATAGTTTCTTCAATTTCTTTTTCTGAAATGGAGTTAAGTAATTTATTTCCTCTTCTGTTCATTTGGACAGTTTGTATTTTTGTAAATATTCATTGATTTCACTCAAGTTGGCCAATTTATTGGCATATAGTTTGGAAAGTAGCTGTGAATAATGTCTTTACTTTCATCCTCATTAGTGTTTGATTCACCCTTTTTATTTTTGATAATGGTAATTTTGTTATCTTTCTTTTGTTAAATCAGATTGACCAGAGTTTTATCTATTTTATTTGCTTTTCATAAAACCAACTCTTAGTTTTATTTGTGAGGTGAATAATTTTCTTGCTTCCCATTTTATTAATCTCTCCCTTGATTCTCAGAATTTCTAATTTGGTATTTAATTTGGGTGAATTTGTTTTCTTTATAGTATTTTTGGGGCATCCCCAATTCAGTGATCTCTTCTTTTTCTATTTTATTCATATAGACATTTAGAGAGATAAAGTTTCCCTTCAAAATTGCCCAATAATTTTAAAATTTTCTCAGCTGGATCTGTTTTCCAGGTCAATTGCTTTTCCAGAGATAGTTTACTTTCTCTTGTAATTTTACATTGTTTTGGTTTTGTTTAATTGTTTGTCAATTTCGTACAAAGACATCAGCTTCGGTTAGTGCCATTCTACAGTTTAAATAATTATTTTCGTAACTTCCAGCTAAGATGGCGGAGAGAAGACAGGCACAGTTCTAAAGTCTCCTGATCTCTTCCCCATCCATCACATGAAACAAACCTCCAAATCAGGAAACCCAGAAAAAAAAGCCAGGAGAGGAACGTTTACCTCAGGATTTGTCTCCCACAGGAGCCTTGGCTGAGTACCTGTGGAGGGTGAGTCTGGGATCCAAGGGAGGATCAGCCCAGGATCAGCCAGATTAAAAGCTCAATTGGAACCAGGAGTCTGAGGGCCCAAGAGCTGGACCTGCTGGATCAGTGGTGGGTCTGGATGAGGGGGGCTTGGTTCTTTGGGGAAGCAGGGGAGCTAGTATTGGTACTGTCCCCCTGGAGCTTGGGGAAGGGGCTGCGGGGAGAGGTCTGGTGCAGGAGAGCTTCACAAGCCGTGCCTAGGCTGCTGCGGTCTGAGGAAACTCTGAGTCCACTCCAACATTGCACTGAGGCCTCCTCCAAAACAAACAATTGCAAACTGCTTCTGCCTCAGGCCCAGGTGTGTGAGCTAAAGAAAGAGCCCAGCTGAGGAATGACCTCAGGCCAGGGTAAAGCCCACCATTGAGTAAAGGCAAGAGAATTCAATAGCTCTAATTCGCTCCCTCAAGCAAAGGGAGAAGGTCTCTCAACCAAGATCACAGACACTCCAGAGAAAGCAACCAGCACCTCCTACTGGCCAGACAGAGAAACTGCAACTCAGTAAGCCTTTGGCGATCCCAAGCCCAGGTGAACCAGTCCCCCCACCCCAACTCAAGGTCTTAGCATAATGAAGAAGTGTCAGCAGAAAGGTGGATCCATAGAAAAATTCCTGGAAGGGAAAGACCCCAACTCAGAGAGACCTGGAACCTCTGAGGAGAATACAATCTGGTCTCCAGCACAGAAAGACTTCCTTGAAGAAATAAGGAAGGAGCTTAAAAATTTGGGAGAGACAATTAATATCTTGCAACAAGAAAATAAAACCTTAGAAAGTACAATTGGACAAACACAAAAGGAGAATAAATCTCTCAGATCCCCAAATGAGCAAATGCAAAAAGAAATTAATTCTCTCCAAACCTCAATTGGTCAAATGGAAAACTCTTTCAAAAGCAGAATTGACCAATTGGAAAAGGAGTTGCAAAAGGCTAATGAAGAAAACTCCTCCCCCAAAAAAAGAATGAAGTTTACAGAAACTAATGACTCCATGAGACAGCAAGAGTCAGTTCAACAAAATCAACAAATAGAAAACATGGAAGCAAATGTAAAATACCTCATGACCAAACCACTGACCTCGAGAATAGATCAAGGAGGGGCAACCTGAAAATTATAGGACTTCCTGAAGACACTGAAGAGGAAAAAAACCCTGGACTTAATATTATAGGATATACTGATGAAAAACTGCCCTGATATCATGGAACTGGAGGGTAAAGTAGTTACTGAAAGAGTACATCGGTCCCCAACAGAAAAAATCCTAAAATGAAAACACCAAGGAATGTTGTGGCCAAACTGCAGAACTATCCAATAAAAGAGAAAATCCTGCAAGCAGCCAGAAAGAAACAATTTAAATATCAAGGAGCCACAGTAAGGATCATGCAGGATGTGGCTGCAACAACTTTAAGGGATAAAAGGGCCTGGAATGACATATTTCAAAGAGCACGGGAGCTTGGAATGCAGCCAAGAATCTACTTTCCTGCAAAGCTGAGCCTTCTCTTTCAGGGAAAAAGATGGACATTTAAGAAAATGGAAGAATTCCAAAAATTTCTGATGAAAAGACCAGAGCTAAACAGAAAATTTGGACATCAAATAGTAGGTTCAAGAGACACATGAAAAGGTTAAAGAAAAAGGGGGGAGTGGTAAACAGAAAAAAATGCAATCCAGTAAGTTGAAACTGGCTATATCCCAACATGGGCAGGGGGAGGAAAGAGACTCTCATACAGCCTGAGAAATGTAACTCTAACAGAGAGAATATACCTAGCCAGAAATGATGGACATCCATGACCTATCCATGAGACTGCTATCTAATGGGATGTAACTGGCTTTAACCCCACTTGGGAGAAAGACTCTAATAACTCTCAGGAATTTTGACTCTATTCAATAGAATATACTGAACTAGAAGGGACAGACACTCGGCATTTTCTATGCCATAGATAGAATGATCTAAAAAAATACACTACCTCCCTAAAAAGGGGGACAGGAAAGAGACAGGAGGAGGGAGGGGGTTGAATGGGACTAATCGCATTACACTAAGAGGTACAAAAAAATCTATGGTAATATGGGGGAAGAAGGGAGCAGAGGAGAAACACCTGAATCTTCTTCTCATGAGAATTGGTTTAAAGTCAACCTACATGTACTCAGTTAACTTATAAAACATCTAACCTTTCAAGTATTAAAAGGGGAAAAGGGGGAGGGGGGATGGAGAAAGGGAAGGGGAATGGGGCAAATAAGGGGAAATAACGAAAGGGAAGGGAAAGGGGGAAAAGGGAAAGGGGAAAGAAAGGGGAAGGTATGATATAGGAGGGCAAAAACACTGAAGGGGGTGGTATTCAAAAACAAAATACTGGGAAATATGGATAAAGAGGGGGAAGAGCGAAAATACAAACAGAGGGAAGATAGCACAGAGGGCAATAAAGAATTAGTAATCATAACCTTGAATGTGAATGGGATGAACTCTCCCTTAAAATGTAAAAAATAGAAAAGTGTATTAAAAATCAGAATCCTACAATATGTTGCTTGCAAGAAACTAATTTGAAGCAAAGACATACATATAGAGTAAATGTAAAAGGTTGGAGCAAAATATCTTTTGCTTCAGCTAAAGTAAAAACGGAGGGGTAGCAATCCTTATCTCAGACAAAGCAGCAGCAAAAACAGATAGCATTAAAAGAGATAAGGAAAGAAACTTTATCCTCCTAAAAGGTACCATAGACAATACAGTCATTTCAATATTGAATATATATGCACCCAGTGGGACAGCACCCAAATTCTTAGATGAGAAACTTAAAGAATTAAAGGAAGACATATACAGCAAAACTGTACTAGTGGGAGACCTCAACTTCCAGCTATCAGATCTAGATAAATCAAATCATAAAACAAACACGAAAGAAATTAGGGAGGTAAATAGATTGTTAGAAAAATTAGATATGGTAGAATTATGGAGGAAAATGAATGGGGATAGAAAGGAACATACCTTTTTCTCTGCAGTACATGGAACTTATACAAAAATTGACCGTGTACTAGGACATAAAACCCTAATGATCAACTGCAGAAAGGCAGAAATAGTGAATACATCTTTCTCAGATCACAATGCAATAAAAGTCATATGCAATACGGGGCCAAGGAGATATAGACCCAGAGCAAATTGGAAACTGAATAACCTCCTCTTAAAAAATGAATGGACCAAAAAACAAATTATAGAAAAAATTAACCATTTTATCCTAGATGATGATAATAATGAAACAACATACCAAGACCTATGGGATTCATTCAAAGCAACTCTCAGGGGATATATTATAGCTCTAAATGCGTATATGAATAAATTGGAGAAAGAGGAAAGCAATGAACTAAACATGTAACTAAAAAATTAGAGAAAGAACAAATCAAGAATCCCCAATCAAATACCAAATTAGAAATTTTAAATATCAAAGGAGAAATTAATAAAATCGAAAGCAAAAATACTATTGAATTAATAAATAAAACCAAAAGTTGATATTATGAGAAAACCAATAAAATTGATAAACCTCTGGTCAATTTGATTAAAAAAAAGAAAGAAGAAAACCAAATTGCCAGTATTATAAATGAAAAAGGTGAACTCACCACCAATGAGGAGGAAATTAAAGTAATAATTTGAAATTATTTTGTCCAACTTCATGCCAATAAATTTGATAATCTAAGTGAAATGGATGAATATTTACAAAAATATAAGTTGCCCAGGTTAAATGAAGAAGAGATTGAATACCTAAACAACCCTATCTCAGAAAAAGAAAGTCAACAAGCCATTATTGAACTCCCTAACAAAAAAATCTCCAGGGCCTGATGGATTCACAGTGAATTCTACCAAACATTTAAGGAACAACTTGTTCCAATCCTATATAAACTCTTTGGAAAAATAGGGAAAGATGGAACTCTGCCTAACTCTTTCTATGAAACCAATATGGTACTGTTACCTAAACCAGGAAGAGTTAAAACAGAGAAAGAAAATTATAGACCTATTTCCATGATGAATATAGATGCAAAAATGTTAAATAAAATCTTAGCAAAACTACTACAACAAGTCATCACTAGGATAATACATTATGATCAAGTAGGATATATTCCAGGAATGCAGGGATGATTCAATATTAGGAAAACTGTTAGTATACTCAATTATGTAAACAACAAACCTATCAAAATCGTATGATCATATCAATAGATGATGAAAAAGCTTTTGACAAAATACAGCATCCATTCCTATTAAAAACACCAGAGAGTGTAGGAATAAATGGACTGTTCCTTAAAATAATTAGCAGTATCTATCTGAAACCATCAACAAGCATTATATTCAATGGGGAGAGGCTAGAGGCATTCCCAATAAGATCAGGGGTGAAACAAGGGTGCAATTATCACCACTACTATTCAATATTGTATTAGAAATGTTAGCATCAGCAATTGGAGAAGAAAAAGAAATTGAAGGAATTAGAATGGGGAAGGAAAAGACAAAACTCTCACTCTTTCCAGATGACATGATGGTCTACCTAGAGAATCCCAAGAAATCATCCAAAAAACTACTGGAAACAATTAGCAATTTTAGCAAAGTAGCAGGTTTTAAAATAAACCCTCATAAATCCTCAAGAGTTTGGTATTGGCTGAGAAATAGAGTGGTGGACCAGTGGAATAGACTATGTGTAAAAGCAGGAGAGGATTATAGTAATCTGCTGTTTGATAAACCCAAAGAGTCAGGCCATTGAGATAAAAACTCCCTCTTTGATAAAAACTGCTGGGATAATTGGAAGTCAGTATGGAAGAAACTTAAATTAGACCAAAACCTCAGACCCTTTACCAAGATAAGATCCAAATGGTTACAGGACATAGATATAAAAAACAATACTATAAGCAAATTAGAAAATCAAGGACTAGTCTACTTGTCAGATCTATGGAAAGGGGAACAGTTTATGACTAAGGAAGAGTTGGAGAACATCACTACAAACCAATTAGATGATTTCGATTACATTAAATTAAAAAGCTTTCGCACAGAGAAAACCAATGTAATCAAGATCAAAAGAAAAGTAGTAAATTGGGAAACAGTCTTTACAACTAATGATTCTGACAAAGGACTTATTTCTAAAATACACAGAGAACTGAGTCATATTTTTAGAACAAAAATACATTCCCCAATTGACAAATGGTCAAAGGATATGCAAAGGCAATTTACAGTTGAGGAGATCAAAGCAATCCATAGCCATATGAAAAAATGCTCTAAATCATAAATTATTAGAGAAATGCAAATTAAGGCTTCTCTGAGGTACCACCTCACATCTGTCGGATTGGCCAGTTTGACCATGAAGGATAATGATCATTGTTGTAAGGGATGTAGGAAATCTGGGACACTATTACACAGCTGGTGGAGCTGTGAACTCATCCAACCCTTCTGGAGAGCTATTTGGAACTATGCCCAAAGGGCAACAAAAATGTGCATACCCTTTGACCCAGCAATACCTCTACTGGGTCTATACCCTGAAGAGATGAGGAAAAAGGGTAAAAACATTACTTGTACAAAAATATTTATAGCAGCCCTGTTTGTAGTGTCAACGAATTGGAAATCCAGTAAATGTACTTCAATTGGAGAATGGCTTAGCAAACTGTGGTATATGTATGTCATGGAACACTATTTTGTTCTTTTAGAAACTAGGAGGGACGGGATTTCAGGGAAACCTGGAGAGATTTACATGAACTGATGCTGAGTGAGATGAGCAGAACCGGAAAAACACTGTACATCCTAACAGCAACATGGGAGTGATGTTCAACCTTGAAGGACTTGCTCATTCCATCAGTGCAACAATTGGGAAAAATTTTGGGCCGTCTGCAAAGGAGATTGCCATCTGTATCCGGATAAGGAGCTGTGGAGTTTGAACAAAGTACAAGGACTATTCCTTTCAATTTGGAAAAAAAAATTAGATATCTTATTGTCTGATCTTGTTACCTCTGAGAATTCTGTTCTCTTTAAGGATATGATTTCTCTCTCATCACACCCAATTTGGATCAAGGTACAACATGGAAACAAAGTAAAGACTGATGGAGTGCTATCTGTGGGGTGGGGGTGGGGGGAGAGAAGCAAGATTGGGGGGAAAATTGTAAAACTCAAATAATATCTTTATTAAAAAAAAGAAGACTAGTCTAGCCAGAAGAGCTAAAATTATGCTAAAGAAAAATAAACATAGATGATGTTTAGAAGGAAAAAAAACAAAAAAATAATCATTTTCTTTTTTTAAAATATTTATTTATGCTTGTTTTGTACAAATCATGTTTTTATACATTACTAAAATATTCTTGTTTAAGAGTAAACATAATATCCCCTTCCCCCAAGAAAATATAGACCTGCATAAGTGATAAAGGGGAGAGAAAAAATTAAAATTAAAATTAAGTAACAATAATAATAATAATAGGTATGGCTAGGTGGTGCAGTGGATAGAGAACCAGCCCTGTAGCAAGGAGCACCTGAGGCCAAATATGGCCCCAGATACCCAACAATCACCCAGCTGTGTGACCCCATGCAAGCCACTCCAACCTCATTGCCCTACAAAAGCCAAAAAGAAAAGACCCAAAACAAAATAAAACAACAATAATAACAACAACAAAAATAATAGTAGTAGGAGTGGCAGACAGATCACTGGCCCTTGAGCCAGGAGCACCCAGGTCCAAATCTGACCTCAGACACCCAACAATCACTCAGCTGTGTAGCCCCAGGCAGGGTACCCAGTACTATTTGCCCTGCAACACCCCCCCAGAATATAATAATAATAATAATAATAATAATAATAATAATAATGATAAATATGCTTCAGTCTGTTTTCCAACACCACAGTTCTGTCATGGGTGGATCACATTCTTTAGGATGAGTATATCACAAAATTTACTTCTATATTTTTCCAGTTGCCATTGCTGATTGCAGCTCTCTTCATTCATACTTCTCTACTACCAAGAACTATATTTTCTCTCTCCTTTCACTCTGTCTCTGCTGGAGGGTAGTTGAGTGGTACAGCAGACAAATCCCTGGCCCTGAGGCCACGAAGCCCAGAGCCCACATACCACCCCTTAAAAAACATCCACCTGGCCCTATGGTCCAGGACTGGCCATCCAATCCCAGACCCTTGCAAGAAGTAAAAAAGAAAATGTGTTATATATGGCCACTCTCCCCCCATGGTCCATCCTCTTCTCCATCACTCACATTCCCTCCATTCCCCCTGTCCCCCCTGTCTCTTTCTTACTACAGATGTCTATACCCCATTGAGCATATATGCTGTTTCCAAGCCTAGCCACGTCTGATGAGAGCAAAGATTCCCTCATTCCCCACCTTGCCTCCCCCCATCCCATATCATTGCAATAAATCATTGTAATAAAGAAAAAATCTTATTTTACAAAATATCTTAGCCTATTCTTCCTTTCCTTTTTCTTTCTCCCATTACATTTCCCTTTTATCTATTGACTCCATTTTTGTAGCACAATATATATTCAAATTCAGTTTTCTCCTGTACTTCAACTATAAAATCTCCTTCTACCTGCTCTATTAAATGAGAAGGTTCTTATGAAGGTTATCAGTATCATTTTTGTATATAGGAATATATGTAGTTCATCATCATTAACTCCCTGATATTTTCCTCTTCTCCTCCACACTCTATGCTTCACCTGAATCCTGTATTTGAAGATCAGACCCTCTGCTCAGCTCTGGCCATTCGGACAGGAACATTTGAAATTCCCCTGGTTCATTGAAAGTCCATCTTTTTCCCTGGAAGAGGAAATTCAGTTTTGCTGGGTAGTTGATTCTCAGCTGCATTCTAAGCTCTTTTGCCTTCTGGAATATTATATTCGAAGCCGCATGAGCTTTTAATGTAGCTGCTGCCAAATACTGTGTGATCCTGACTGTAGCTCCATGATATTTGAATGGTGTCCTTCTGGCTGCTTGTAATATTTTCTATTTGACTTGGTAGTCCTGGAACTTGGCTATAATATTCCTGGAGGTTGTTTTTCTTTTTTTCATCTCTTTCTCAGGGAAATCAGTGGACTCTCTCCATTTCTATTTTGCCCTTTGCTTCTAGGATATCAGGGCAATTTTCCTGAAATAATTCTTTGAAAATTATGTCAAGGCTCTTTTCCTGGTCATGACTTTCAGGTATTCCAATAATTGTTAAATTATCTTTCCTAAATCTGTTTTCCATATCTGTTGCTTTTTTTTTTCAGTGAGATGTTTCACATTTTCTTCTAATTTTTCATTCTTTTGGTTTTGAAGTATTGATTCCTGATTTCTCATAAAATCAAGCAATCTCCCTGAGTTCTATTCTTTGTCTGAAGGATTTGTTTCCTCCAAGAGCATTCCTATCTCCTTTTTCATCTAGCCAATTCTGCATTTTAAAGCATTCTTCTCCTCAATAACTTTTTTGAAAGGTTTTATCCATTTGACCTATGATGGTTTTTAGCATGCTGTTTTCATTAGTATTTTTTTAGATCTCCTTGACTAAGCTGTTGACTGTATTTTCATATTTTTTCCTGCATCTCTCTCATTTATTTTCCCAATTTTTCCTCTATCTCCCTCACTTGATTTTCAAGGTCTTTTTTGATCTCTGTCATGGCCTGAGACCAATTTTTGTTTTTCTTGGGGTCTTTACAAGCAGGAGCTTGAAATTCCTCATCTTCAGATTGAGTATTGTGATCCTTCTTGGGATCACAGGCAAAGTATTTCTCAATGGTGTTCCTCTTTTTTCTCTGTTTACTCATTTCCCCAGCCTGTGCCTGGTTTTGGGGTCCTTCATGAGCTTCTGAGTTTTATTGGGACAGCCCCCCTCCACAAGGATCTCCATGTGTGAGGCTTTGTCTTCCATCCTGGTCTGTGAATGACCACAAGTATACGCTTCTGCCATGGGGCTGAGGTGGGGGGGGGGCTGCTGTTCTATGGGGGGGGGGGCTAGGCTGTGATTAGGATCTGAATGTGGTCAGAGACCCAGAGTTCTGTTCCAGGGACAGAAGACAGAGCTCAGCAGTCTCTCATCACTCCCCTCCCTAAACTCAGTATGCTCATGCCCTGGGGGCTCCTGCTTACCTGCCCCACCTGCTTCTGGTTCCTGGATTTGGGCTACTGTGACCAAGCTGTTTGCTGTGTGCCCTGAGGGCTGGGCTTCACATGCTCCCTCTGGCAGAGGTCCCCCCTACTGTTCCCCCAAGTTGTACCTGGTGCTTCCTGGGGTATAGGTCAGGAAACTGGCCCTGCTACTGTGAGCCACAGCTTACATTCTAGGGATGCCTCCAGGAGGCTGAAGTTCCTTACCTCTGGCAGGCCACCCCCCTGACCCCATGGAATCTGAGCCTTTCTGGTGTTTTCCAGGTTACCTTGGGTTGGAGAATTGCCTCAGTGGATCCCTCTGTGGGTTCTGTCTCTCACAAATGTAGTTAGAGTCCTTAGCTTATAAGTTTTGTTCGAGAGCACATAAGAAATGTTCCTCTCCCGTTGCCATCTTGGCTCTGCCCACTAAATAATCATATACTTCAGAGAGCTTTTGTATCTTCTTTTCCAACTGTCCAATACTGGTTTTTAAGGTATTCTCCTCATTGACCTTTTTTTTTTAGAATTTTGCAATGCAAATGGGCTTAAGTGGCTTGCCCAAGGCCACACAGCTAGGTTATTATTAAATGTCTGAGGTCAACTTTGAACTCAGGGACTCCTGAATCCAGGGCCAGTGTGCTATCTACTATGCTACATAATTGCCCCCAAAATCTTGCCTTTCACCCCCTCATTGACCTTTTGGACATCTTTTTCCATTTGACCCAACCTGGTTTTTAAGATTCTATTTTCTTCAGTAATTTTTGTAATTCCTTCACCAAACTGTTGACTTGATTTTCTCGATTTTTCTTCATCTCTCTCATGTCTCTTCCCAATTTTTCTTCTATCTCCCTCACATAGTTTTCAAAATTCTTTCAAGCTCTTCCACAAGACCAATTCATATTTTTCTTGTAAGTTTTGAATAGAGAAGCTTTGACATTGTTACTTTCTGAGAGTGTATTTTGTTCCTCCATAGGACTAAAGTAATTGTCTATAGTCAGGTTTTTTTCCTCCTGCTTATAGCTTGATTTTAACTCTTTATTAAGTTGGGGCTTTGATTACAGGTTAGAAGAAGCAGGGTCCCAAGATTTTGAGGAGTTTTTGGCAACTGTTTTCAGGGATACCCCTCCAAGGACCACAGTTCTTCTAATGTCTTATGAGACATTCTGACTGCTCATCTGGTCTGTACTCTGGTTTGTGGATGGCCATAAGCATGCCTTTCTGCCCTGGAACCCTGAAGACAGTCCTGGCTCTGCTCTGGTAGAAAAGCTCCTTTTCCTGGGATTGCTGCCCCAAACTGCAGCTTGAGTCTATGTATAGGTAAAGCAACAGAGTCTTGCCTCATAGATAGCAGAGAGATCTCTGCAAATTATGCTGAACCCCTTAACAATTGTGATCTGGGAACTCTGGAAGTAGTTTCTAGGAGTTTTCATACTAGGATGACTTCCCAGGTCTGCACCTGGTTCCCTGGGCACAAAGCTATACTGAGGCCTGCAACTAGACTGGAGTCCACTCTCACCCCACTCAAAGTTTTCCTGTTGTCCTTCCCAATTGCCCTTAGCAATCCAGAAGCTCCCAAGTACTCACGTACCCTGTGAACTTTTCATGGATGACTGGAACCAGATAGCACTAGAGCTTCTGGGCTGTGCTTTCTAATCGCAGTGGAATAGACCTTTCCCTCAGATTTTCCAGGTTATCTTGGGCTGCAAATCTGTTGGACTCAGTCTTTTTGAGTCTTCTGTCACTTTAGAATTTGCTTAGCATCATTAATTTAAAGATATTAGAAATGGTCTAGGAGGAGACTGTGGAAATTCCTGCCTTTTCTCTGCCATCTTTACCCCCTGCTATTTTGACTTTTAAGAGTTGAGTTTTTTAGTCAAGTTTTCATATTTCTCCTGCATGGCTCTCATTTTTATTCTCCATTTTTCTTCTTCCTCTCTTCTTTAGTTTTTAAATTTATTTTTGTGCACCTCCTAAAGGTATTTTTTGAATTTGAGGACAATTCATAAACTTTTTTGAAGCTTCATCTGTAGGCATCTTGTCATTGCATTTCTATGAAAAATATTGTTTTTATGGTTATTGTTTTTGTTTGTTTTTGCTCAATTTGATCATTGAGCTTTGTTTCTGGGGCACTGGGTATTGGGATCAGAATCTTGTTTCTGGGCTCTTGTAGGCCTCTGCTGTTGCCTTTGCAAAGTTTTGCTCTCTCCTTTTTGCCAAAATTTTGTCTATACACCAGTTTCTTCCTGAGTTAGAGTAGCCCAAGTCAATCCTCTCTGTTGCACCAACATTCCAGGGCTAGAACTTTGCTTTCCAATATAGAGATGTACAATGCTGCAATACTGCAATGCTGTCTTGCTGAACTTCAACCTGAGCTATGCTGTGGCTAAGAATCTCTTGCAAACCTTGTTGTCCTTTTGTCTATGCTGGGCTATACTCCCCTTTTACCCAGAAGTGACAAATGATTTTCCAGCTCTCCTGCCTATGCTGGGATCTATACCCCTTTTACTCAGAAAAGAGTCTTTTCCTGAAGTTCCTCCACTACATTTTGAGTTGAGAACTTTTTTTTCCACTCATTTTTATGAAATCTCTAGCTTTAGGTTTTGTATAGAAGCCATGGAAGTCTCATACTAATTCTTTAATAAATTGATTAACTTCACTTTCCAGTCTCTCTCTCTCTCTCTCTCTCTCTCTCTCTCTCTCTCTCTCTCTCTCTCTGTATCTTCTTTATCTATAACTATATATATATATATATATAGTTATATATATACATATGTACATACACAGAACATATATATTATATATATATATATATATATATGTATATATATAAACAGAACCAGGAAAACAATTCATATATATATATATTATATATATACATATATATTTATATGTATATACAGAACCACAAAAACAATTCTTATAATACAGAAATATTATGAAGAAAGTTAACAGTCAAAAATTCAGTAATTTTTCATATGCATAACAATAAATCACAATTCCAGAGAAATCAGGATAAATGATATAATTCTGCTTCCAGATACAGGTGTGATGGTTTTGGAGTAAAAAATTAGTTTTTCTTTCTTTCTTTCTTTCTTTCTTTCTTTCTTTCTTTAATTCCTTTCTGTTTTCATTCTTTCTTTATTGATCTATCTAAAACACAGGTTTGCTTTGAACAACTATACATATAAAAATTTCATTTTTCTAGTCTTCTCAGGAAATGGAGGACAGAAAAGTAGGTAGGCAAGAGAGAATTTTTATCTGAAAACAAAATAAAACTGAATTTAAAAATAGCAATAATAACTATCTTAAAAAGTTGAAAATATATAGAATGAGTGAAGAAGCAAATGGAGAATTGAAAGAGAGAAATCTTTTTTATTTGCTTTTTACAAAACAATGGTATTTAATGACTTGGTCAAGGTCATACAGCTAGGTAATTATTAAGTGTCTAAGGCCAGATTTAAACTCAGGTTATCCTAACTCCATGGTCAGTGCTCTATCCTCTACACCGCCTAGCTGCCCCTGTAAGAGGGCCATTGGTAGGAAGGCTTCTTACTGAATAATGTTACTATTAGTGAAAGATGTAATCTATAAAGAAATATGGGGATCTTACAATGCATAAAATCCAAATATCTTTAAAGGAAGAATAACTCCTGAATATTGTGACAGTATGAACAGATTTCTCACATGGGAGAATTGGAATTAGAACTCCTGTACTGGCACCCAAAGAGCGGCAGGGCAGAAAATATTTTATGGCAGTTGAGAAAAAACAATCATGAGGATGGCATGAGAGAGTTAATAAACTGTGCCAATAGGGACACATAAAAATTCCAAGCATGGGGCAATTATTTCTTTTCTATTTCCTATAAGAATTTTATTCCTTATAGTGAGATACAGAAGAAACAAAAGATAAATGAGGAGATACAAGAGAATAAACAAAAAACTATGCAAAGGAGGATAAAAATAATTAATCTGCAAATTTTCAAGCCATGAGTAGCAAAGAAACTAAAGACATAAATAGATATGAAAGTGAAAGAATTACAGAAGTGAAATAAATCTAAAACTAGACAAATTATTGAGTCAGCATTTCTCCCAACTAAACTGTACCACAGTAACATGTAAAGTATACAGACTAGAGTATGATTAAAAAAGCTAGGAAGTACAGTGGAAGTAACAGTTTTTTAACCAGATCAAGTCATCTCAGAAAGATTGACCAAGATATCTATGGATATGGTTATGGGTGTTGGCAAGAACTGCAAAGTTATGGCAGTGGTCAGTCAGATAGGAGAAAGTAACAGTTCAAAAACTTGAGTAGGGACAAATAACTCAAGAATTATAACTGGGAGAATGAATGGATACCTCTTGGCAAATCTGTCTGTCATTCTTCAGTCTTTAGTAACAGATTCAAAGCTAGAGAGGGGGGAAACTGCAACCAAATACAAGCACAAAACAAATGTCAGAAATAAAAAACAATGTTCTGATCCATCTTCTTTCCTTCTTCCTCATCCCATCTAGAGAATGCTCCCATTTACTTGTTTTAACAACTTTCAACCCAAAAAACTAATCTTGGAATAAATAAAATAAATTCCATTTTTTCAGAATCAGAAAGGACCTAAAATGTAGCACCAGGAATTACAAGCACCCAGGTACAAAGAAATCCCAAATTTTCCTGAACTACTACTGGATGCAGGAAGAGGTGTCCTTTGACAGTTCTGTCACTCAATACCCAGGTCCAGGTCACAGATCAAGGGAGAGCTGCACTTTAACATGGGAACCAAGAAAAATTTCAGATCACAAAGCAATTTCCAGAAAGATAACTGTGTCACAGGAGCAGCATAATGACTAAGTTGTGACCTTTAACCAGCATAGAAGTCTGCAGTTGGAAAATCAGAACAAAACACAAAGAAGAAAGGTGAGCTAACTGTACAGTCACTCTATACCTGTAGAATCTCACAGTGGGCTACCTATGAATCTAATAATAATGTACGGAAACTCAAATATATAAAAGTCAGTAGACCCAAATCTGGATCAGAAATTTGAAGACCTCAAAATGAGGGATGATGAACAGACACCTTCCCTATTACACCACTTTAGAAAAACTGAAAACTCACAAGACCAGAAAGTTTGAGTTCTGGAAATAAGAGATGCTTAGGATATACATCTCCATACACCACTTCAAAAAGGAATATAGCTCAACAATAGGATAAAGCAAAACATCAAAATTATACTTGAAATAATAAATGAAAGGTACCCAATCATAAAATGTATCATTATGGTGATAGAGAATCTCAAGCCCCAAAAAGAAAAGACAATGTTTGAGAACATGGAGAAGCAAAATCAAAAAGGAAAAGACAGAATGAACATATGACCTGAAGTAATTTCTTGAAGATATAAATCAAAAGGTAAAGAAAGACTAAAAACAAAACAAAACAGGGTCAGCTAGGTAGTACAGTCGATAGAATACTTACCCTGGAGTTAAGAAGACCTGAGTTCAAATGCAGTCTCAGACACTTAAAAATTCCTTAGCAGTGTGACCTTGGGCAAGTCACTTAATTCAATTGCCTTGCAAAAAAAATCCTGCCAAAGAAAAACAAGCAAACAAACAAAACCAAAACAATTGTTTTTAAAAGTCTAATAAGAGTCATAGTGAAAAAAGAAGGAAAAATTAGAAAAAGAAATTATAGTTCACTAAGAAAGTTATGACAGCTTGGTAAACAATGTAAAAATAATACTGAAGAATAAAATTCTAAATATTAAAGTTCTTCCAATGGATAATAATGATTTCTAGAGTCATTAACAGATAACACAACAAAGTAAAAAAAAGTTAAAAAAATAGGAAAATATGAAATCGCTGATACAAAATATTTATTTAGAGAAAAAACTGGGAGGGATAATATATGATTCACTGATTTATGTGAAAAAAACATGAAGAGCAAGAACGTTATATTTCAAGAAATTATGAAGGAGAACTGTCCATATATCTAAGAAACAGAGGGCAAAATATAAATGTTTCCAAAAGTCATCTAAAGAAACCTCCAAAAATCCAGAATTGCAAGGATAAGGAGAAAATTCAAGTGCCATGAAACCACAGTAGGATTCCTTAAGAAGAAGGAACAAAATTTAACAATGTAAAAATATATGTATAAAGAAATTAACAATAATATTCTTGAATTAACTCTAATAGTCCTCAAATCAATGTAAAAGCTATCTTATTTAATGAAAATATTCTTGGCAAATGATTTCCCTCTGTTCCAGCTTGCACAGTCTAAGACTTTTACCTCAAGTGACACAATACAAATGCCCCTGATCTTACTTCTTAATCATAACCCAAGTTATAAAATCCAACAAAAAACAATAATAATAACAACAACAAAACAGGGACTACACTCCATTTTTCCTAAAAAGGATTTTATACAGGTGACTTAGTGCTTTGAACACTCTTTCAAAGTAAATACTTTTGACTCTATGAGGTACTAAACTAAGAGCATCAAAGGGGCAGGGTTTATTTTATAAACTGTAACCTTGTTAAAGTTGCACATTACATGGAATACTGACTTTGGGTCAGGAGGACCAGAGTTCAAATCCTGACTCAGACACTTGACACTAAACAAGCTATGTGATATTGAACAAATCACTTAACCTTGCTTAACTCAAGACAATCTCCAGTTGGGCTAATTCATATATGACACTGTATCCAGTCTGTTGTGGTGGAGAAAGTGAGACTGGTTAATTGGCACTGCAAAATCCTCACTCAAATCCAATTCATGTAGTTGTCATGGCATCACCTCAATGATTCCATGGTCTTCTTCAATAACAAAGGGCAAATATCAATTGTTTAAAATAGTTTTTAATTGGTTTTCTAGGATTCTTGAAATAGGGGACTTTCTATCTTTCCTTTTGAAATATCCAGAGCTGAACATAAAATTTGATCTTCAAGTATAGAACTCTGGTGAGGCATAAACAGGATGGATAGGAAGGACAAATTATGAGGTATTTAACAATGTTGAACTGCATTTATTCCTACATGGGTAGATGATCCTGATAATTCATATGAAGTTTCTCATTTATTAGAACAGTTAGAAGGAGTGTATATAGATAAGGCACAGGAGGGAGCTGAATATGAAGGTATAATATATTATAAAGACGGAATCAATGGTTGAGAAAGGAATGTACTTGGACAAAAGGGAAGGGAGAAATAGAATTGGTGAGGCTACTTCATATCAATGGGGCAAGAAAACGCTTTTGCAGTGGAGTGGAAGGGAGGAAGTGAAGGGGAATGAGTAAGCTTTCATCCTTATCAGAAGTGACTCAGAGAGCAAAAAACATACACAATTAATAGGGTATAGAAATCTACCTTTCCCTAGAGGAAAAAGAAGAGGAAAAGGATTGTAGAAAGTAGACAGTGAAAAAGGATGGGGAGGCCATGATGGCAGAGAGGAGACAGGCACAGTTCTAAAGTCTCCTGATCTCTTCCCCATCTATCACATGAAACAAACCTCTTAAAAGAAATCTGAACCAGGAAACCCAGAAAGAAAATCCAGGAGAGGAATATCTACCTCAGGATTCGTATCCCGCAGCAGCCTTGGCTGAGTACCAGCAGGTAAGTGCGAGCTCCCAGGGAAGATCAGCCAGACCAACAGCTGAATTGGAACCGGGAGTCTGAGGGCCTGAGAACAGGACCTGCTTGATCAGCAGTGGGGCTGGACGAAGGGGGCTTGGGTCCGCGGGGAAGCAGAGGCGCTGGTGTTGGTGCTGTCCCCCTAGAGCTTAGGGAAGGGGCTTTCAGGAGAGATCTGGTGCAGGAGAGCTCAGACACCATCCCTGGGCTCCTCAGGTCTGAGAAACTCTGAGCCCACTCCTCCATTGCACTGAGGTCTCCTCCCAACCAAATGCAAATTATTTCTGCCTCAGGCCCAGATGTGTGAACAAAAGAACCAGCCCAGCTGAGGAATCACCTCAGGCCAGGGTAAAGCCCACCATTGACTGAAGGCAAAATAATTCAATAGCTCCAGTTCCCTCACTCAAGCAAAGGGAGAAGGCCTTGCAACCAAGGTCACAAATGCCCCAGAGAGGGCAACCAGCACCTCCTACTGGCCAGCCAGAGAAACTGCACTCAGTAAAGCCTTTAAAGATCCCAAGCCCAGGTGAACCAGCCCCAGCCAACTCAAGGTCTTAGCATAATGAAGAAGGGTCAGCGGAAAGGTGGATCCATAGAAAAATTCCTGGAAGGGAAAGACCCCAACCCAGAGAGACCTGGAACCTCTGAGGAGAATACAATCTGGTCTCCACCACAGAAAGACTTCCTTGAAGAAATAAGGCAGGACTTTAGAAATCAACTGGAAAATTTGGGGGAGACAATTAATACCTTGCAAAATGAGAATAATTCTCTCAAATCCGCAAATGAGCAAATGCAAAAAGAAATTAATTCTCTCAAAACCTCAATTGGTCAAATGGAAAGCTCTTTCGAAAGAAGAATCAACCAATTGGAAAAGGTTAATGAAGAAAACTCCTCCCCCCCAAAACATAATGGAGTCTACAGAAACTAATGACTCCACGAGACAGCAAGAGTCAGTTAAACAAAATCAAAAAATAGAAAAAATAGAAGCAAATGTGAAATACCTCATCAACAAAACCACTGACCTCGAGAATAGATCTAGAAGGGGAAACCTGAAAATTATAGGACTTCCTGAAAACATTGAAGAGAACAAAAGCCTGGACTTAATATTACAGGATCTAATGATGGAAAACTGCCCTGACATCATGGAATCAGAGGGCAAAGTAGTTATTGAAATAGTACAACAATCCCCACCAGAAAAAGGTACTAAAAGGAAAACACTAAGGAATGTTGTGGCCAAACTCCAGAACTATCAGATAAAAGAGAAAATCCTGCAAGCAGCCAGAAAGAAACAATTTAAATATCAATGAGCCACGGTAAGGATCACACAGGACCTGGCTGCATCAACTTTAAGGGATCGAAGGGCCTGGAACGAGATATTTCGAAGAGCAGGGGAGCTTGGAACGCAGCCAAGAATCTACTTCCCTGCAAAGCTGAGCCTTCTCTTCCAGGGAAAAAGATGGACATTTAATGAAATGGAAGAATTCCAAAAATTTCTGATGAAAAGACCAGAGCTAAACAGAAAATTTGGATATCAAAAAGGAGGTTCAAGAGACACATGAAAAGGTAAAAAAAAAAGGGGGGGGATGGTAAAAGTAAAAAAAATGCAATCCAGCAAGTTGAAACTGGCTATATCCCAGCATGGGGGGGGGGGGGTAGAGACTTTCATAAATCCTGAGAATCCTGAGAAATATAACTCTAACAGAGAGAATATACCTAGCCAGAAATGCTGGACATCCATGACCTATCCAGGAGACTGATATCTAATGGGATGTAACTGGCTTAACTCCACTGGGGAGAAAGACTCTAATAACTCTCAGGAATTTGGACTCTATTCAACAGAATATACTGAACTAGAAGGGTCAGACACTCAGAATTTTCTATGACCTAGATAGAATGATCTAAAAAAAAATACAATACCTCCCTAAAAAGGGGGACAGGAAAGAGATGGGAGGAGGGAGGGGATTGAATGGGACAAATCTCATTACACTGAGAAGTACAAAAAATCTATGGTAATAGAAGGGAAGAAGGGAGTAGAGGAGAAATACCTGAATCTTCTCCACATCAGACTTGGCTTAAGTCAACCTACACATACTCAGTTAACTTATAAAACATCTAAACTTTCAAGAAGTAACAGAGGAAAAGGGGATGGGGGACAGAGAAAGGGAAGGGGAGTGGAGGAAATGAGGGGGAAATAACAAAAGGAAGGGAGGGGAACAGGGAAAGGGGAAAGAAAGGGGAGGGTGTGATATAGGAGGGCAAACACACTGAAGGAAGTAGTATTCAAAAACAGAATTCTGGGGAATATGGATAAAAGAGGGGTAAAGTGGGAATAACACAAACAGAGGGAAGATAGCACAGAGGGCAATAAAGAATTAGTAATCATAACCTTGAATGTGTATGGGATGAACTCTCCCTTAAAACGTAAGCAAATAACAGAGTGGATTAAAAACCAGAATCCTACAATATGCTGCTTACAAGAAACTCATTTGAAGCAGAGAGATACATGTAGAGTAAAGGTAAAAGGCTGGAGCAAAATATATTTTGCTTCACCAGTAAAAAAAGCAGGGGTTGCAATCCTTATCTCAGACAAAGCAGCAGCAAAAATAGATAGCGTTAAAAGAGATAAGGAAGGAAATTTTATCCTCCTAAAAGGTACCATAGACAATAAAGTCATTTCAATATTGAATATATATGCACCCAGTGGGACAGCACCCAAATACTTACAGGAGAAGCTGAAAGAATTACAGGAAGACATAGACAGCAAAACTCTACAAGTAGGAGACCTCAACCTCCCGCTATCAGATCTAGATAAATCAATTCATAAAACAAAGAAAAAAAGAAATTAGGGAGATAAATAGATTGTTAGAAAAATTAGATATGTTAGACTTATGGAGGAAACTGAATGGGGATACTAAGGAATATACCTTTTTCTCTGCAGTACATGGAACTTATACAAAAATTGACCATTTACTAGGACATAAAAACCTAATGATCAGCTGAAGAAAGGCAGAAATAGTGAATACATCTTTCTCAGATCACAATGCAATAAAAGTCATATGCAATACTGGGCCAAGGAGATATAGACCCAGAGCAAATTGGAAACTGAATAACCTCATCTTAAAAAATGAATGGACCAAAAAACAAATTATAGAAAGAATTAACCATTTTATCCTAGATAATGATAATAATGAAACAACATACCAAAACCTATGGGATTCATTCAAAGCAAATATCAGGGGATATATTATAGCTCTAAATGCTTATGTGAATAAATTGGAGAAAGAGGAAATCAATGAACTAAACATGCAACTAAAAAAATTAGAGAAAGAACAAATCAAAAATCCCCAATCAAATAACAAATTAGAAATTTTAAAAATCAAAGGAGAGATTAATAAAATTGAAAACAAAAAAACTATTGAATTAATAAATAAAACCAAAAGTTGGTATTATGAAAAAACCAATAAAATTGATAAACCTCTGGTCAATTTGATTAAAAAAAAAGAAAGAAAAAACCAAATTGCTAGTATTATAAATGAAAAAGGTGAACTCACCACCAATGAGGAGGAAATTAAAGTAATAATTCGAAATTATTTTGCCCAACTTTATGCCAATAAATTTGATAATCTAAGTGAAATGGATGAATGTTTACAATAATATAAGCTGCCCAGGTTAAATGAAGAAGAGATTAAATACCTGAACAACCCTATCTCAGGAAAAAGAAATTCAACAAGCCATTAGTGACCTCCCTAAAAAAAATCTTCAGGACCTGATGGATTCACAAGTGAATTCTACCAAACATTTAAAGAACAATTGGTTCCAATCCTATATAAACTCTTTGGAAAAATAGGGAAAGATGGAACTCTGCCTAACTCTTTCTATGAAACCAATATGGTACTGCTACCCAAACCAGGAAGAGTTAAAACAGAGAAAGAAAATTATAGACCTATTTCCCTCATGAATATAGATGCAAAAATCCTAAATAAAATCTTAGCAAAATGACTACAACAAGTCATCACTAGGATAATACATTATGATCAAGTGTGGATTTATTCCAGGAATGCAAGGTTGGTTCAATATTAGGAAAAATGTTAGTATACTCAATTATATCAATAACAAACCTATTAGAAACCATATGATCATATCAATAGATGCTGAAAAAGCTTTTGACAAAATACAGCATCCATTCCTATTAAAAACACTAGAGAGTGTAGGAATAAATGGACTGTTCCATAAAATAATGAGCAGTATCTATCTGAAACCATCAACAGGCATTATACTCAATGGGGAGATTCTAGAGGCATTCCCAATAAGATCAGGGGTTAAACAAGGGTGCCCCTTATCACAACTACTATTCAATATTGTATTAGAAATGTTAGCATCAGCAATTAGAGAAGAAAAAGAAATTAAAGGAATTAGAATTGGGAAGGAAGAGACAAAACTCTCACTATTCACAGTTGACATGATGGTCTACCTAGAGAATCCCAAGAAATCATCTAAAAAACTACTGGAAAAAATTAGCAATTTTAGCAAAGTAGCAGGTTATAAAATAAACCCCCATAAATCCTCAACTTTCATATATATGACTAGCAAGAAACAGCAGGAAGAGCTAGAAAGAGAAATTCCATTCAAAGTAACCTCAGACAGTGTAAAATACTTGGGAGTCTATTTGCCAAGACAGAATCAGAATCTTTTTGAAAACAATTATAAAACACTTCTCACACAAATTAAATCAGATTTAAATAACTGGGCAAATATCAACTGCTCATGGATAGGTAGAGCTAATATAATAAAAATGACAATTCTACCAAAGCTAAATTATCTGTTTAGTGCCCTACCAATCAATATTCCATAAAATTACTTTAATGAGCTAGAAAAAATTGTAAGTAAATTCATATGGAGAAATAAAAGTCAAGAATTGCCAGGAGCTTAATGAAAAAAAAAATGCAAACAAAGGAGAGTACCATCTCTATCCAGATAAGGAGCTGTGGAGTTTGAAAAAAGTACAAGGACTATTTCCTTTAATTCGGGAAAAAAAAACCCAAATGTCTTATGGTTTGATCTGGTTACCTCTGAGAATTCTGTTCTCTTTAAGGATATGATTTCTCTCTCATCACACCCAATTTGGATCGAGGTACAACATGGAAACAAAGTAAAGACTGATGGAGTGCTATCTGTGGGGTGGGGGTGGGGGAGGGAAGTAAGATTGGGGGAAAACTGTAAAACTCAAATAATATCTTCAATAAAAATTAAAAAAAAGGAAAGAGAGAGAGAGTAATCAGATAAAACATTTTTTTTTGAGGAGGGACACAAAAAGGAGAGAAAGAATAGGATAAAAGGGAGGAATAGGATGGAGGGAAATACAGCTAGTAATAACAATTGAATATTGAAGTAATTTCCCTGATGAACTTATGATAAAGAATGCAGTCTGTCCCAGAGACAGAACTGATTATATCTGAACACAGACGGAAGTATCCTTTTTTCCTCTCACTATTTTTCATATATTTCCTAGCTTTGTGGAGGGAGAAGGGATTATGTTTATTTTTGCAACAAGACTACTGTAGCAATGTGAAAAATCAATAAATATTTTTTTTAAAAAAGAAAGGCAGAATCATTACTTCAGGATATAGATAACGAGAACTGCCCTTATATCTTGGAACAAGAGGGCAAAATAGTCTTTGAAAGATTACATCCAACTGCTCTTGAAAAGGATTCCAAAATGAAAACAGCAAGGAATATTGTGCCCAAATTCCAGAACTATCAGATCAAGGAGAAAATCCTGCAAGTGGCCAGAAAGAAATTATTCAAATACTAAGGAACCACAGTTAGGATTATACAGGATCTGGATGCATCAGCACAAACGGATTGAAGTACCTGGAATATTATAGTCTGGGGATCAAGGGAGCTTGGATTACACAAAACTGAGTCTTCTCTTTCAGGGGAAAAGATGGATATTTTATGAAATAGGTGACTTTCAATCTTTCCTGATGGAAAGACTGGAACTAAACAGGAACCTTAGACCTTAATCCTCTTAATAATTGTAACGCTTTTAGATGGAATATATTTAGTCAGAAGGAATGGACATCCATGACATATCTATGATTTTGATGGAGTGATTTTTAAAAATAATATTTCATGGGGCAGCTAAGTGATGCAGCAGATAAAGCACCAGCCCTGGAATCAGGAGTACCTGAGTTCAAATCTGGCCTCAAACACTTAAGAATTACCTAGCTGTGTGGCCTTGGGCAAGCCACTTAACCCCATTTGCCTGGCAAAGAAGCCTAAAAGTAAAAAAATAAAAAAAATTGTCTCATTAAAAATGGGGGGGGGGTGAGACAGGAGGAAGGGGAGATTGAATGGGGTAAAAATAAATCACATGAAGAGATACAAATTACAATAGAGGGGAAGAAGGAAGGAGGTGAGAACCACCTGAAACTTGCAATCATGAAATTCGGTTCAAAATGGTATCAACACACATACTCAGTTAAGAAACATATCTTATCCTTCAAATATTAAGGTGGGGGAGGATGGAGTAAGGGAAGGAAGAAGGGTTAGAATGAAAGAGGAAAGAAAAGGGAGAGGTTAGACAGAAGGGGATAAGTACAATGAAGGAGGTGATATTCAGAAACAAAATTCTGGGGAATAGGGATAAAATGCAAAAAAGGGGAAAATATAAATGCAGAGAAGATAGCATGGCGGGAAATAAAGAGTTGATAATTATAACTATGAATATGAAAGGTATGAGCTCTCCTATAAAACATAAATGAGTAGTGGAGAGGATTAGAAATCAGAATCCCCCAATATGTTGTTTATAAGCAGCACATTTGAAGCTGAGAGCTATATACAGAATAAAGGTAAAAGAAAGGAACAAAATGTATTATTTTTCAACTGAAGTGAAAAAGACATGGGTAGCAGTCTTTATCTCAGATAAAGCAGCTGCAAAAGTAGACTTCATTAAAAGAGATAAGGAAGGAAACTATATCCTTCTAAAAGACACCATAGACAATGAAGTGATTTCAAAAGTAAATATGTATGCCCCAAGATCTATAGCATCCATATTCTTAGAGGAAAAGCTGAATAAGCTACAGGAAGACATAAACAGCAAAACTCTACTGGTGGGAGATCTTAAGCTCCCTCTCTAAGAATTAGATAAATCTAACTATAAAATCAAAAAGAAGGATGTTAAGGAGGTGAATAGAATGTTAGAAAATATAGATATAGTAACCCTTTGGAGAAAACTGAAAAGGGATAAAAAGGAATATGCATTTTTTCTGCTTGGCACCTCCCCCAAAATTGACCAAGTATTAGTGCATAAAAATCTCACAAGCAAATGCAAAGAGGCAGAAATGTTGACTGTATCTCTTTCTGACCATGATGCAATAAAAATCATGTAAAATAAAGGGTCAAGGAGACATAGACCTAAAACTAATTGGAAGCTAAATAACTGTAATTGTAAGAATGAATGGGGGAAGCTAGTTGATGAAGTAGAGAGAGCAACAGTCCTGGAGTCAGGAGGACCTGAATTCAAATCCATCCTCAGACACTTAATAATTGCGTATCTGAATGACCTTGGGCAAGTCACTTAACCTCATTGTCTCAAATTAAAAAAAAGAATGAATGAATCAAATAACAAATCATAGAATTAATAATTTCATCCCAGACAATGACAATAATGAGAATATACTAAAACTTATGGGATAGAGCCAACGCAGATAATAGGGGATATATTATATTTCTAAATAATTAGATGAACAAATAGAGAAAGTGGAAATCAATGAATTGAGCACAAAACTTAAAAAGTTAGAAAAAATGCCCTGGAAGTTGGCCTAGCCATATGAGAATTAAAATTATATTAAAAAGCATCGATCATCAAAACTGTCCAGTACTGGCTAAGAAATAGAGTGGGTGTTCAGTTGAATAGAATAGGAGCAAAGGAGACAGCAATAAATGACTATAATATTTACTGTTTGTTTAAACCCAAGATTCCAACTTCTGGAATAAGAAATCCCTCTCAAACAATTGAAAAATTGGAAGGCAGTATGGCAGGAGCCAGCATCTCACACTCTATACGAAGACAAGGTCAAGATAGGTGAAGGATTTAGAAAAAAAGACAATATTATAAGCAAATTAGGAGAACAAGGAAGTGTTTGTCAGATCAAAGAAAAGATTGAGAGCACTTTAAAAAAACAAACTATAATTTTGATTATATTAAATCAAAAAGGTTTTGTACAAACAAAACTACTACAACTGTGATTAAAAAGAATGTGATATATTTGGAAATGATTTTTTACAATTGGTATTATTGAGAAAGGACTAAATTCTAAAATATATAGAGAATTGAGTAAAATTTATTTTTTTTTTGTTTTTTGTTTTTAGGTTTTTTGCAAGGAAAATGGGGTTAAGTGGCTTGCCCAAGTCCACACATCTAGGTAATTATTAAGTGTCTGAATCTGGATTTGAACTCAGGTACTGCTGACTCCAGGGCTGGTGCTCTCTCCACTGTGCCACCTGGCTGCCCCTGAGTCAAATTTATAAAAAAATTGATAAATTGATAAATGGTCAAAGGATATGGAAAGCCCATTCTCAGACAGAGAAATCAAAGCTATCTATAGGCATATGGAAAGGTGCTCTAAATCATTTATTTTTTGTTTTGTTTTTGCAGGGCAATGTGGTTAAGTGACTTGCCCAAGGTCACACAATTTAAGCTATTATTAAATGTCTGAGGCTGGATTTGAACTTGGGTATTCCTGACTCCAGAACTGGTGCTCTATCCACTGAGCCACCTAGCCGCCCCAAATCATTATTAATAATAGAAATGAAATTTAAAGCATCTCTGAGTTACTACTTGATAGCCCTCAGATTGGTCAATGTGAGTAGAAAGGATAATGATCAATTGAGATACTAATGCATAGTTGTTGTAATTGTGAACTGACTCAAATTTCTGGACAGCAATTTTGAATTATACCCAAAAGGCAATAAAATGTGCATACCCTTTGATCCAGAAGTGCCACCACTGAATCTACATGCTAAAAAGAACATGAAAAGTGTAAAAATCTCACATGTACAAAAATATGAATAGTTTCTCTTTTTGAAGTGGCTAAGAATTTCAAAATGAGATGTCAATTAATTGAGGAATGGCTGAACAAATTGTGGTATCTGTATGTTATGGAGCACTATTATTCTATAAGAAATAGTGAGGAATGGAATTTCAGAAAAGCTTGGAAATATTTTATGAATTGATGCTGAGTGAAATCAGTAGAATTAGAAGAGCATTATACTCATTAACAACAACAAGGGGTGATTATTTACTATGAAGGACTTGTTCATTTCAGTAGTACAATATTCAAAGACAATAATAAGAGACTTGTGATAGAAAAATATCTTCCATATCTAGAAAAGGGACCATGGAGTTTAAGTGAAGACCAAAACTTTTTATCTTCAATTATAAAACTTGACTTGTATATTATGTATTATATAATTTTGTTATCTAATGTTTTCTTTCTTCCATTTGCATATAATTCTTCTCTCACAACACATTTGGTTTAAATCTATTTTTTTAGCATGATTACAAAAGTAAAGCCTATTTTGTAGGGAGGAGGGAAGAGAGAGGAAGAATAATTGTAAAACTCAAAGTCTTGCAAAAAAAGAGAAAAATTGGTAAAAAAAAATATTGCCAGTTTATGTGGGTGTAAAATAAATAAAATGTTTATTAAAAAAGCAAACTATAACCAGGTATTATGTAACACTTTGTTAAATACTGGGGTTGCTAAAGAGGAGTGCCCCTAGTTTTTAATTTTTATTTAGGAACAATTCACTTTATTTTTTAATTATATGAATATTTGTTTTCCAATTACATACAATGATAATTTCTACCAATCATTTCTTTGCAAGGTTTTGAATTTTACAATTTCTGCCCCCCTCCTTCCCTCCCCCTTCTTCCAACAGAAAGCAATCTGATGAGATCTTCTTATTTGCTTCCATGGTATGCATTAGAAGAAATTTGAAAGTGCTAAGAGAAGAAACAAATCTGAAAAGAAGAAAGAAAACATTAGAGAGAAAAATTATGTAATATATGAGACAGCTTTTAAAAATCAAAGATATTAATCTTTGGTCTTTGTTTAATATACACAATTCCTTTGGTATTCTTTAACATGGATACCCTAAAATTATCCATGATTATTCCATTGATGCATTAAGCAAGTTCATCAAGGCTGATCAACATGCCTTGTTGTTGTTGTTAAGGTGTGTAATGTTCTTCTGTTTCTGCTCATCACACATAGCATCAATTCATGCAAGTCATTCCAGGATTTTCTGAAATCCTATTCTTCATAATTTCTTATAGAACAATACTGTTCCATCACATACATACACAATTTGTTCAATCATTCCCCAGTTGGCAGGTATTTCCTCAAATTACAATTCATTGTCACTGCAAACAAAGCTGCTATGAATAGTTTTGTATATGTGTGATTATTACCCTTTTTAATGATCTCTTCAGGATATAGAACCAGTAATGGTATTGCTTGATTAAAGGGTATGCACATTTTTATTGCCCTTTGGGCATAATTCCAATTTGCTCTGAAGAAAGGTTAAATCAGTTCACAGTTACACCAATAATGCATTAGTGTCCCAGATTTCCCACATCCCCTCCAACATTGATCATTACCCTTTCTGGTTATATGGGTCAATCTGAGAGGTGTGAGGTGGTACCTTAGCGATATTTTAATTTCCATTTCTCTAATCAATAATGATTTAAAGCAATTTTTCACATGACTATAGATAGCTTTGATGTTCTTATACAAGAATTGCCTTTGCATATCCTTTGACTTTTTGTCAATCAGGGAATGACTTGGTTTTTGTTTGCTTGCTTGTTTGTTCTGTTAAATTTGACTCAGTTATCTATACATTTTAGAAATGAATTGTTTTTCACAAACAATAATGGTAAAAATTGTTTCTCATTCTACCTCATTCCTTTTGGTTTTATTTATAATAGTTTTGTTTGTGTAAAAGCTTTTTAATTTAATTTAATCAAAATTATACAGTTTGTTTGTTATAATGTTCTCTATCTCTTCTATGGCCATAAACTGCTCCCTTTTCCATAGATCTAACAGGTAAACTATTCCTTGCTCTCCTAATTTCCTTAAATTGTCTTTTATGCCTGAATCCTGCACCCATTTTGATCTTATCTTGGTATAGGATGTGAGATGTTTGTCTAATCCTAGTTTCTATCATGCTATCTTCCAGTTTTTATAAAAGTTTTTATAGATGTGTGAGTTCTTATCCCAGAAGCTGGCCAAGTTGGGTTTTTCCAAACCATAGATTACTGTAATCATTTCCTGCTGTCTCTTTTGTAGCTAATCTATTCTACTGATCCACTACTCTATTTCTTATGCAATACCAGACAGTTTTTATAAGTGATGTTTAATAATATTTTTATAATAAAATGTTATATTATGTATAATTATAATATAATTTTATATTTGGTATGGCTAAACTGCCTTTTTCATTAAATTCCTTGACATTCTTGACTTTTTGATCCTACATATGAATTGCTACATATGAGTTACTATTTTTTCTAATACAGTAAAGTAATTTTTTACAGGTTTGATTAGTAATACACTAAATAAGTAGTTTAATTTATGAAGAATTGTCACTTTTATTATATTAGCTTGTCCTATTCACAAGCAGTTAATATTTGCCCTGTTATTTAGATCTGTTTTTATTTGTGTGAAAAGTGTTCTATACTTGTTTTCAAAGAGTTTCTGAGACTGCCTTGAAAATATTTTATGTTGTGCCAAGTTATTTTTAAACAGGATTTCTCTTTCTTTTGCTGCTATATCTTGTTAGTAATGTATAGAAATGTTGATTATTTATGGGGTTTATTTTATATCCTGTGATTTTGCTAAAGTTGCTAATCATTTACAATAATTTTTAGATGTTTTCAGAGTTCCCTAGGTATGCCATCATATCATCTGCAAAGAGTGAGAGTTTTGCTTCTTTATCCCAATTCTAATTCCTTCAATGTATTTTCTCCTCTTTTGCTAGAGCTATCATTTCCAATATAATATTGAATATTAGTGGTGATAATAGGCATCCTTGTTTCAACCCTGATCTTATTGAGAATGCTTCTTGCTTATCCCCATTGAATATATTGCTTGTTGATTGTTCAGATAGATACTCCTTATCACTATAAGGAACAATCCATTTGTTCCTATACTTTCTAGTTGGATTGGATGCTGTATTTTGTCTAAGGCTTTTTGAGCATTTTTTGATATTATCATACAATTTCTGAAAGGTTTATTATTGATATAGTCAATTATACTGACAGGTTTCTTAATATTATATCAATCCTGCATTACTGAAATGAATCCTCATTGGTCATAGTGAATAATCCTAGTGATAACTTACTCTAATCACTTTGGTAATATTTTGTTTAGAATTTTTCACCCATATTCATTAGGAAATCTTTCTCTGTTTTGAATCTTCCTGCTTTAGGCATTAGCACCATATTTGTGCCATATTAGGGAGAGTTCCATCTTCAAATATTTTTCCAAAGAGTTTATATAGAATTGTGTTGTCGGGCGGGATCTTCCCTCTGTGGACCATTGGGGACTGCCGAAGAAAGACAACTCACACAGGTGATCAGGGGGTAAGTCCAATTTATTTTTTTGTATGCAAGCTTATATACTATATTCTATATGCGGAAGCAGGGTATGGGAGGATCTCCTGAGGCCTATATCAGATTGGCCTGAGCCTCTTGCATTGCCTTTGTTCACTGTCTCTATGCAGAAATTTGTCAAGCGAGGGACAGGTGAAATAGGGAAGTAGATGGGTAGCTATGGGGAGTAGATATGGGGGTGTCTCCCAGTTTCCTTGTGGCTGAGGATTTGAGGCAACCAAGGTTTGCCTTGGCCTATATCCCGGAGTTTGCTCTATGGGAATTCATCTCATGTCCTGCAAGGCCAGTAGGTATGCTGTGGGGTGGTCTCCTACACAATTGGAACCAATTGTTCCTTGAATGTTTCATAGAATTCACTTGGGAATTCATCTGGCCCTGGAGATTTTTTCTTAAGGAGTTCATTGATGGTTTGTTGTATTTCTTTTTCTGAAATAAGATTGTTTAGGTATTTAATTTTCCTCTTCTTTTTACCAGGGCAGTTTATATTTGTGCAAATATTCAGCCATTTCACTTAGACAATCAAATTTATTGTCATACAGTTAGGCAAAATAGTTCTGAAATATGACTTTGATTACCTCCTCATTGGTGGTGAATTTACTTGTATCTAAATTTGGTTTTCTTCTTTCTTTTTTTAAATCAAATTAATCAAAGATTTATCTATTTTCCCTTTTTTTCCATCAAACCAACTCGGTTTTATTTATCAATTCAATAGTTTTCTTGCTTTTGATTTTATTAATTTCTCCTTCAATTTTCAGAATTGGTAGTTTGGCATTTACCTAAGGATTTTTATTTTGTTCTCTTTGGGGATTTTTTATGCTTGTATTTAGGTTTTTGCAAGGCAAATGGGGTTAAGTGCCTTACCCAAGGCTACACAGCTAGATAAGTATTAAGTATCTGAGGTCAGATTTGAACTCAGGTACTCCTGACTCCAGGGTCAGTGCTCTATCCCTGGTGCCACCTCTTTTTGTTCTTTTTGTAACTGTTTTTGATGTCTATGATCAATTCATGGATTTCCTCTTTCTCTATTTTATTAATGTAAGAAATTAGAGATATAATACATCCCCTAATATTTACTTTGGCAATATTCCTATATGTTTTGGTATATTGTCATTATTAGTCACTGTTTTGAATGAAATAATGAATTCATTCAATGATTTGCTCTTTAAATTAGTTCATTTAGTTTCCAGTTAGTTTTAGGTCTATCTCTTTATGGCCCTTTATTGTATGTAATTTTATTGTATCATGGTCAGAAAAGGATACATTCAATATTTCTGCCTTTCTGCATTTCAATTTGAGGTTTTAATGCCCTAGGAAATGGTGAATTTTTGTGTAGGTGCCATGCACAGCAGTAAAAAGAGGTATATTCTTTTATATATTTGTTCAATATTCCCCAAAGTTCTATCATGTCTAGGTTTTCTAACATTCTAGTTGTTGTCTTAACTTCCTTCTTATTCATTTGAAGTTTAGATTTATCTAATTATGAGAGCGAGGTAGATAGAAGTCTCCCACCAGTAGAGTTTCTGTCTGACTTCCTTTAACATTCCTTTTCCTCTAAGAATCTGGATGCAATACTACTTATTGCATGCATATTTAGTATTGATATTGCTTCATTATCTTCATTATCTATGGTACCTTTTAGGAGGATATAAGCTCCTTCCTTAATTCTTTTTAATGAGAACTTTTTTTGCAGTTGCTTTATTGAGATAGCTATTGCTACCCCTGTGTTTTTCCCTTCAGCTTAAACATAGTATTCTCTGTTCTAATCTTTTACCTTTACTCTTTATGTATCTCTCTGCTTCAAATGTGTTTCTTGTAAGCAGGATACTGTGGCATTCTGGGTTTTAATCTATATGAAGAGAGAGAGAGCTCATCCTATTCACATTCAAAATTATAATTACTAACTCTTTATTGCCCTCCATGCTATCTTCCCTCCATTTATATTTTTCCTCTTTTTTCCCTTTATACTTATTACTCAGTATTTTGCTTCTGAATACCACCTCCTACAGAGTGTTTATCCCCTTCTGTCTAACCTCCCTCCCTTTTTCCCCATTTCACTCTATTCTTTTTCCTTCCCTTCCTTCTGTCATTCCCTCCTTTCTTCTCCCTTGCACTTTCCCCTCTTAATACTTGAAAGGTAACATAAATTTCTAATTTTCTAATAAATCTGATAAGAGTAACGTTCTCACTTCCACCCTTTTCCCCTCTATTGCAATACATTTGCTCCTCTTCATGTGATGTCATTTACCCCATTCAATCTCCCTCTTTTTAATGAGATATTATTTGTAAATAATTCCATCAAAAATCATAGACATGTCATGGATGTCCATTTCCTTCTAAGTGTATTCCCTCTAATAGAGTTTCAATTCTCAGAGTTATGAGAAACTTCCTTCCAGGTGGAAATATAACAACTTTAATCTTATTGCATAACAGTTTTTTTTTTCTTTTCCCCCATTTACATGTTCATGTGCCTCTTGTGACTCCTTTTTGAAGACCAAAGTTTCTTTTTAGGTCTGGCCTTTTTATCGGGAAAAGTCTCCTATTTTGTTAAATGACCACCTTTTCTTCTACAAAAGTAGGCTCATTTTCACTGTGTAGTGAATTCTTGATTGTAATCCAAGTTCCTTGACTCTCCAGAATTTCATTTACCTGTACCATAGTTCCATTAATTTTGATGGAATCAGATCCTGTGAAAACTTGTTTTTTCTGCTGTTTGAAGGGTTTTCTCCTTGATCTGATAGTTCTAGAGTTTGGCCACAATATTCCTTTGTCTTTTCATTTTGGCATCTCTTTCAGGATGGAGAACTCTGTATTCTTTCAATAATTCCTTTACCGTTTGCTTCCAGGATATCAGGGCAGTTCGCCTTCACTAAATCTTGGAGTATGGAGTCCAGGCCTGATATTTTCCTCCAAGGTTTACCAGTAGTTCTGTGGTTTTTATATTTTCTCTCTTGGATCTGTTTTCCAGGTCAGTCATTTTTCCAATGAGGTATTTTATATTTTATTTTTTTCAGTTTTTTTCATTTTGTTTCACAGTTTCTTGGTTTCTTGTGAAATCATTCTTTCCACAGGTTGCAAACATTTTTTTAGAGAAGAGTTTCTTCTTTTACCTTTTATATCTCCTTTTCCAATTGGCCAATTCTAATTTTGAAGGAGTTTTTATCTTTTTCCATTAGGCCAGTTGTGTTTTCAAAGTAATTTTTTTGTTGTAAGATGTTAATTTTTCTCTTACATAGTGTTAATTTTCCCTTGCATTTATTTTCCCAATTTTTCTATTTGATTTATAAGCTATTGCTTTCTTCTTAGACCTTCTGGGCTGGAGACCAATTCATTTTCTCCTCTGAAGCTCCAGTTCTATCTCAACTAGGATTCTTATCTCCAAGGTAGCTTTCAGTGAACTTGCTTTGCACTGGTCTTTCCTCATTTTGGACCCATCCCTAGGGTCTCGTGTTGGGGGTTGGATTTCTTCACAACTCTTCAGTGTTGAGATTCCTAGAGGCCCTGTTCAATTGGCTTAGGAGCTCCATGGGGTTACTCTGTGGGCTTGCCAGTAAGGAAAGCCAGCAGCTTTCTTTGGATTGTCTGTGTTATTGGTTAATGGTCCACTCCCTAAGCCTGGGGTAGGATCTGGGCTCTCCTTGCACAGTCAGAGCTGGACTTCCCTACTTTCAAAAAAAGATAACAGTTTAATGAAGTAGACAAAATGCAACAACTGTTGGTCCAATAAAATGTTGTAAAATGAATATAATCAACAGAAGGTAGGCACTTTTCTTAAGGGATAAACTTAACAGACTTTTGTTGAAGGGAGAATTTTGTTAGCTTGAAGGAAGCGAGACCAGGAGAAGAGAGAAGAAAAGATAATTCCAAAAAAAGGAGTTACAAATGGTAAACGAAGAAAATTCTTCTCTAAAAAAAGAATGGAATTAGTGGAAACTAATGACTTCATGAGACAAGATTGCTTGAAACAAAACCAAAAGATTGAAAAAATAGAAAAAAATGGAAAATAACTCATCAGCAAAACCACTGACCTTGAGAATTGTTCAAGAAGAGAGAATCTGAGAATAATTGGCCTTCCTGAGAACAGTGAAGAGAAAAAAAAAGCCTGGACTTAATATTGCAGTCTTTAGTCATGGAAAATTGTCCTGATATCATGGAAACACTGGGCAAAATATATGTTGAAAGAATACTGCAATCTCCTCTTGAAAGACATGCTAAAATGAAAACACCAAGGAATGTTTTGGTCAAATTCCAGGACTATCAGACAAAGGAAAAACTTCTGCAAGCAGCCAGAAAGGAAAAATTTAAATACCAAGGAGCCACAGTAAGTATTATGCAGGACCTGGTTGTAGCAACATTAAGGGATGGAAGGGCCTGGAATGAGATATGGTGAAGAGCAAGGGAGCTTGGAATGCAGCCAAGAATCCACTACCTGGCAAAGCTTAGCCTTCTCTTCCAGGGAAAATGGATAGAGAGATAATGAAATGGAAGAATTACAAAATTTCCTGATGAAAAGACCAGAGTTAAAAACAAAAATATGAACCTAAAACAGGGAGTTCAAGAGGTACATGAAAAGGTAAAAAAACCAAACTGCTATACAGTAGGATGAAACTGGCTATATACCCACTTGTGAGATTCTCATAACTTGAGAATTGTAACACTATTAGAGAGAATATACATAGCCAGAAGTGATGGACACTCATAACTTTTCCGTGACTCAAATAGAATGATTTAAAAACAAAATCTCCTTAAAAAGGAGGAGAATAAGGAGAAGGAAGGTTGGAGGAAGAATAAATGGGGTAAAGCTCATTACATCAAGAGGTACAAAGGACCTGCTGTAATGGAGGGGAGGAAGGGAGGTGGTGAGAACCACCTGTATCTTTATCTCATCATATTTGGCTTAAATTTAACTTATACACATATTACAGGCCCTTTGACTCTATAACACTGATACAGCCAGATCTTAGGTAACTGTGACTGTAACCTTGACTTAGAATTCCTTTGTTCTGGCTACATGGAGTATTTTCCCCTTGATATGTTAGTTGTGAATTTCACTACAATATTCCTAGGTGTTTTATTTTTGGCATCCCTGGTTGACGGATTGTTACTATGACTATGATTTCCTATGAGTTCAGGATTTTCTTTTGATCAATGCTTTCAGATAGTCAAATAATTCTTAAATTATCTCTCCTGTATTGAATTTTCAGATCAGTTGTTTTGTCAATGAGCTATTTTACATTTTTTTATATTTTTCACTTTTAAAAAAATTGATTATAAATTCTTGGTTTCTCATGAATTAATTAGCTTCCATTACTCCTATTATTTCTCAGAGAAGTATTTTCTTCTTTTAGCTTTTATATCTCCACGTCCATTTTATCAATTTTCTTTTTAAAAAAAGTTATCTTTTTGCAATTTCTCAATTATATTTTAAAGATTTAGTTTACATCTCTCAACTTTTATTGCAAGATGTTAATTTTCTCTGGCATTTCTTTTCTCAATTTTTCCATTTGATTTTTAAAATCCTTTCTGAGCTCTTCTATGAAGTCTGTAGACTGGAGAACAATTCACATTCTCCTCAATATTTTCACATGTAGCAATCCTTCTGTTCTCCTTTCCAGAGCATGCTCTTTGACCATCCTTATCACCATGGTAACTTTGAATGGATCCTATTTTTTTTTCTGACCTTTCCACATTTTGAGTGACCTACCTTACAGTTCTTGTGATGGGGGAGAAGTTGCTTTCAGACCTTCAGTGTTAGCAGCCCTGGAGACCTGTAACTGCCATGGGTTGCTGAAATTAGAAACTTCTAGGATTTGCTCAGTATACTGACTAGTTAGTACAGCCTGAGACTCTATTTCTGAGCTAACTGTGTGGGGAACATCCACTGCCCACTCCCCTCAGTGAAAAATATTGGTGCTATCTCTGCGTTGTCCACAGGTAGCCCACTCATTGGTCTAGGCAAGCCAGACCGGGAACACCATAGGCGCATAGTCTTATAGACCACCTGCAAGGGCTGAATATGGGTTCTTTGCATCTGTTCTAGATTATTCCCCTTGTACATGTCTGTCCACCATGTTGCCAAGTTCCACTTCAAATTCTCCACTCCCTCTGCCAAGGATCTCAGGTTAGTTTCCCACCACACCCTGTCACACCTGTACCAGGACACAGTTCTGAGTCTTTTGCACACCCATGCATCCCCATGTCAGACATTCTGGAAAATGTTTCCATTCTGAACTACTGTATGTAATACTACTCAATAATCTATTAAGAGACTTGGTTAATGTCTGTTCTGTTGGAAACTCAAGAGCACTTAACAGAAATTCTGGTTTCTCTCCACCATCTTGGTTTGTTTTTAGGTGTTTTTCAAGGCAAATGGGGTTAAGCGGCTTGCCCAAGGCCACACAGCTAGGTAATTATTAAGTGTCTGAGGCCACATTTGAACTCAGGTACTCCTGACTCCAGGGCCAGTGCTCCATCCACTTCTCCACCTACCCGCCCCCCTCTTCACCATCTTGAACGGAAGTTTATTTTAGGCAATTTATAAGATGAAAGATGGCATCTCTTGATTATTTTACTTTTCATATCTCTAATCAAAGTAATTTTAAAATATTTTATGTGAATATAAATTCCTTTCATTTCTTAATTAGGAAACTGCCTTTACAAATTCTGTTAAAATTCATCTATTGAAGAATGTGTCATATTTTTCTAGATTTGACAAGTTTCTTTATATAATGTTGATACAAATTACCTTTATTGAATTACATATTTGAAAATATTTTCCCAAATTTTCTATTTTCCTTCTTCTCCTGTCTACCTTGTTTTATCTATACAACACCTTTTTAATTTAAGGAAATCAATTTTATCCATTTTTTACCTAATTTTATTTTCTATCTCTTCTTATTTACAAATGGTTTACCTACCAATTGATCTGAAAAGTTCCATGTTCCATGGTCTTCTAATTTGTTTATCATGTATTGCTTTAGATGTACATAATATATCAATTTTTTTTAATCTTTGTAAATAGTATAAGATATTTCTGCCATACTGCATTCCAGTTTACATATCATTTTTTAGCAAGAATTCTCATCTCCAAAACTTAAGTTTTTGCACTTGTCAAATAAAAGATCATTATGGTTATTTGCTCTTGCAAATTGCTTGTTCACTTTCTTTCATTCATCTTCCTTTCTATTTCTTAGCCAGTACCAGATTGATATGATATTTTTAACTTTATAATGTAGTTTGCGATCTGACGCTGCTAAACTATGTTCTTTAACATTTTTGCTATTTTCTTTGATATTCTTGAGTTTTTGCTTTATTAAATTAATTTTGTTCTTGAAACTTTATAAACTGTTAACTTCATCTGTTGATATAATTATATGATATTTTAAAACATTTATTATTGATACAATCAATTCTAATAATAGTTTTACTTAGGTTAAGTTATACTCTCATTCCTGATAAAAAATCCCTCTTTATCATTATGTATGATCTTTGTAATATACTATTGTAATCATTTAAAGTATTTTATTTGGAATTTTTGCATTTATATTCATTAATGAAATTCAACTATATCTTTCTTATTATGTTTTTATTATTTCTGTTTTATGCAACAATATCATTTTTGTTTCTTATGAGAATTTTTGGAGAATTGTTTCTTATCCTATTATTCCAAATTTTTTGTTTACTATTGGAATTAATCAAAAAAATTTAATAGAATTTACTTGTGAATCTATCTAGTCCTAGTGTCTTTTTTTAAGAGTTTTTTTTTTTTGCAAGGAAAATGGGGTTAAGTGGCTTTCCCAAGGCCACACAGCTAGGTAATTATTAAGTGTCTGAGACTGGATTTGAACCCAGGTACTCCTGACTCCAAGGCCGGTGCTTTATCCACTATGCCACCTAGCCGCCCCCCTAGTATCTTTTTTAGGAAGGTTATTCATAGCCTATTTAATTTAATTAAAATAATAAGTTGATTTATATATTCTATTTCCTCTTTTGCTAATATAAACTATTTCTCTTTTTTTGCAAATATTCCTCTATTTTGATTTAATTGTTATTTTTTGATGAATAATTGGGTAAAATAACTCCTTAAATTGCTTAGAGTTCGTTTTCATTAGTTCATTTGAAAGAAAGGTTGAGTCAGAAATGTACAATATAGAGTGATTATAAACACAAATTTGTGGATGAAAAGGTAAAAAAGATTATTGTCTCATTAAAAAGTGGGGAGAAAGGGAGAACTAATAAAGAAGTAGGTTTAGGGCAGGTAATGTTGGAACCTTATTCTCATCTGTGTTGAAAAGGAAATACTGTACACATATAGAGAGGTTTAGCTGTCTTCTGAACTTCTAGAGAGGGGATAGAATGGGGGACAGGGCAGAGGTGGGACTTTTACTAAATTTTATTCTAACACTCTATTTTAAATCTGCATGTACATCTCATTCTTAAATGTTTCCCATAAACCACATACTATTGAATTCTGATTTTAAGTCTTTGTTATGTTTTTATTTTATATGAGTTTATCCCATGAAATTATGGGATATGAAATTATCTTATGAAATTATCTTTGCTATTTTATTTTCCTTCTGCTTTTTACCTATCCCCTAAACCATATGTTCTCCTTTCACCCTTCTTTTGTTCATTAGTTCATTTTCATTTCACTTTCTATTTTTGATGATTTAGTTGTCTCTTTTTGTTAAAATCAAATCAATTATCCATTTAATTTTTTTCAAGTATCAACTCCCATTTTTATCTCTAAATCTAACATTTTAAATCTCAATGTTATTATTCTCACCTTTATTTTTTTGGATTTCCATTTTATTGTTTAATTGATATTACTAATCTGTGATTTTTGGTAGTTTTAAAAAATGAATATTCAATTCCTCAGTCTAACCCTTTTGTATGGATTTAAGAGATATAAATTTTCCTTTAATCACCACTTTCTTTTTAGGTTTTTGCAAGGCAAATGAGGTTAAGTGGCTTACCCAAGGCCACACAGCTAGGTAATTATTAAGTGTCCCAGACCAGATTTGAACCCAGGTATTCCTGACTCCAAGGCTGGTGCTTTATCCACTGCACCATCTAGCCACCCCTAATCACTGCTTTTGATGTATCCAATAGGTTTTGATATGATGTCACATATTGTCATTTTTTTAATGAATTTATTGTCACTTTGGTTTACTCTTTAATCCATTCAATCTTTAAGATTAGGTTGTTTAATTTCAATTAGTTCTAATTTATCCTTCTTTGGTCCCTTATTAAATATAATTTTGTTTTCTTATGACTTGAAAATGATATTTTTAATATTGTTCCTTTCAGCTTTTAACTAAAAAATTTTTAAATACTAAATTATTGTCAGTCGTTTTAAATGCATAAAGGATTGCTGAGAAAAATATATATTCCTTTCAAAATTTTCATTTTTTTCTCCAGATATTTATTATATCTAACATCTTAAATTCTGTTCTTGAATTAATTTCTTTCTAATTTAATTTTTGTGTAAATTTATCTAGTTCTGAGAGGCGAAGGTTTAAAGTCACCCTCCTCCCCATTATACTACTATCTTTCTTTACCTGTAATTCATTTAAATTTTCTTTGAAAAATTTAGATTCCATAGCATTTGGTTCAAATAGGTTTAGTATTGGTATTCCTTCATTGTCTATGGTATCTTTTATCAAAATATAATAACCCCTTTAATGTCTTTTTAATAAATCTATTTTACTTTGTATGACATCCTGACAGGCTACCCATGCTTGTTTTTACAGCAGCTGAAATGTGATAAATTTTATTCTAACACTCTATTTTAAATCTGCATGTACATCTCATTCTTAAATGTCTCCCATAAACAACATACTATTGAATTCTAATTTTAAGTCTTTCTTGTGTTTTTATTTTATAAGAGGTTATCCCGTGAAATTATGGAATATGAAATTATCTTATGAAATTATCTTTGCTATTTTATTTTCCTTCTGCTTTTTACCTATCCCCTAAACCGTATGTTCTTTCACCCTTTTGTTCATTTTCACCATTCCATGAAATATCCCTCTCTTATTTTGTCTTCCACCCTTATAATCTAAAACACCCTTCTAAAAGTCCCGTCTCTGCCCTGTCCCCCTATTCTCTCCCCTCTCTAGAAGCTCAGAAGACAGCTAAATCTCTCTAGATGTGTACATTATTTCCTCTTTAACACAGATGAGAATAAGGTTCCAACATTACCTGCCCTAAACCTACTTCTTTATTAGTTCTTCCTTTCTCCCCACTTTTTAATGAGATAATAATCTTTTTTACCTTTTCATCCACAAAGTTGTGTTTATAATCACTCCATATTGTACATTTCTGATTCAACCTTTCTTTCAAAATACACTAATGAATTGTTGCTGAAGCTGTAATCAGTTATTTCAGAAAGAAAATTGGAATTGTCCTAATAAATTGACAAAAATGTCCACACATTTGAACAGAATTTGCCTTGCAAGGTAGCCAATGATAAAAAGATTACATGTATATTCAAAAAATATTTACAGTGTTGTTTCCTGATAAAAATAAATAGTGGAAACAAAATTAATTAGATTCATGGATTAACAAAATGTGCCACATGAATGGAATGTAATATTTTCGTTATAAAACATGATTAATATGATGTATGTAGAGAAGCAATCCACACAAACTGATGTGGATTGGAGTAAACAGAATCAAGAAGAAAATACAGATTATGACTATACAAAATAAAAAGAAAGGATGAACACATAAAAGTGAATATGGCAAAATTGTAAAGATGAAATATGGCCCGAAAGAAGTAATATGAGAGTAATGTGTAGTTACTTCACATTCCAAAAACTTTGTACATTGCATACTTTTTTGTCAAAATTTTTTGGCATATTGATCAATTATATTGACTTTCTCATTTAACTTTCATTTTTTCTTTAAAATATTAATTATTTAATGGAATGGTTTTGGGGAGGGAATAAGAAAAGATATTTGTGAAAATTATGGTGTTATACAAAAATATAATTTTTAAGAAAGTGAGAGGAAATGAAATAGAGTCATCTATTATAGATAATTTTCTCAATGAAATTATCTACAGAATAAAAAGAGAAGAGATTTGATTAAAGGAAAGTGATTAAATGCTATTTTTAAGGAAACAGGCGTCATGTACATGCTTGTAAACAGTAAGGAAGTAGTAAATATAAAAAGAGAGATGGAAGATAAGTGAGTCTAGGGATGATAGAGATGTCAATCTTCTCAAGAATAAAGGATTAAATGAAATCACTTATGGATGTAGGAGAGAAGTTTGACTTGGCAAGATCCACATCTTCATGTGAGAGCAACAGAAAAGATAGTGGAAGAAGGCTTTATAATGATGTGAGATAATATTTGGAAAAGTCAATATGGTGAGTCTAAAAGAGAAGTGATTGGGAGGTAGGAAAGAATGGACTTACTGCACTGAGGGTCATCTGTGATCATGTAATATAAATTTGTTGTGTCAGGACAGGATTAATGTGAGCATAAAGTAGAAAATAATTGGAAAGAAGTGGGCAATGTAGGGCTGACTGATCCATTAGGGTAATAGGATAAGGAATGGAGTCTAATACAAACAGTGCAGAGGCAATGTCCTGGTAAAGAACTAGGAGTAAAGGGATTGATTACATAAGCTAAAGAATAAGTTTTGTGGTTGCGAGAGAGAGAGGGAAAAATGAAAAGAAAATGAAACCAAATTGAAATCAGATTACGTAACTTCATATTTTTTGAGCTTGGAAATAGTGCTATTGCAGGTGACAGAAAGATTAATGGTATAGTGGGGGAACTAGATGATGCAGTGGATAGAGTACCAGCCCTGGTGTCAAAAGGACCTAAATTCAAATCTGGTCTCAGTCATTTAATAATTACCTAGCTCTGTGATGCTAGCAAGTCACTTACTCCTTGCCTTGCAAAGACTCTTTGCCTTACTTTTTGCCTTTCAAAGACTAAAAAAAAAATAAAAAGGTAAAAATTTAAAAATTAAGATGAAGAGTGTGAACATTCTGTGTAACTGACAAGGTAATGGGAAGAGAATAAGTTGAGGAACTGGGAAGTTAGGATTTGGGAGAGAATATCAATATATAAATTGAAGTTCTTAATTTGTAAATTGAAGGAATTGGGGAGGAAAAATAGACTGAAGTCAATCACTTAACTAATTAAGTAAAGAAGGGAAGTATTCTAGAGACTAGTAGAGAATAGCAGCTCGAATTGTAATAGAATGATTAATACAAATTTGGAGAGATTGTGGGAAGACATATGAACTGATGCAAAGCGAAGTGTGCAGATTCAGTAGATCATTATTTATATGAAAAGCAAAATGATACCATGGCCAGCTACGAATGTCTTAACTATGAAAACAATACAATGATATGACAATTACAAAAGATATATGATGAAAAATGCTACCCACCTCCAGAGAGTAAAATATGAAGGAATCTCAGAAAAGATGCGAGAATACTTTATTTACTTTTCATTTTTTCTTTTTTTCCAATTTTTAGTTTGTGTCCTCATTTGTAACATGGTTAATTTACAAATATGCAATGCTTCACATATATATCTACATCAAAGTTCTTGCCTTCTCAAGAATAGCAGAGGGAAGAGGAGGAAGAAATAATAAAAATACAAAAAAATGAGTGTTAAAATGTTATTATATAATTGAAATGACTGAAATAAAAGCATTCAAAAATGAGAAGAAAAATATCTTATTTATAATGAAACTTAGCAGTTAAACTTTAATCTACTTCTCATTTCTCTCTAGTTCATATTGAACCATTAATGAATACTGATGACTGCCCTTTTAATCTACATTTTCATTCATTCATTTCCAAAGATAATGCTCTATTATAGAAGATAGAAGATATATTTTCTCATGATAGCTCTTTATTATTTATTCCTTTTCAAAATAGGTTAAAAAGTTCAAAGTCCAGACCAATCACACAAAATTGGTACTTTAAAAGTTGAAGTAATAAAATTAAAGAAGAATTTTAGAAAATCTTTTAGTGTATTTTGAAATGAGACATGCTTTTATAACTCTATCCAGGGACTAGCAACAATCTTTTGCTCAAATGAGTTAAAAGTTTGCCAGTGTTTTGACAATATCAAATTCTTCTAGTGTGTAGAGAACTTGTGAGATTTCAAGATGAATTTAACTTTAAAAACAATCCTTAAATTAAGGTTTCATTAACTATAATGGTTGAAAGGAATGTGACAGTGACTTTATTCTAAATGCTTTTCTTTATAAGAAAATGAAGAGCATTGAACCAAATTTGTGTCTGTGTTGCGAAGGATCTGAGAGAACATTTTTCATGTAAAATCTTTTCCTAATATAAATCAAAGAGCAAATTTTAAAAAATCATATTTTGCTCTCTTCTGAATTCCATTTTTGTCCAGAAATTTAATTTGTTATTGCTAAACTAAATTGGTCATATCATTGATGATTTATTGAATCATTTTACCTAACATAAACCTTGGTATTCATAAGTAATAATTTTATCTTTGAACTAAGAAAGTTGAATTTTATAGTCTAAAAGCTCTTGCAGACTAAAAGTTACTACAATTATGACTACAATCAAACAAGATCAAATTTTCTGATTTTTACTGCATTAATTTTGTTAGCACAACTTTATAATTTTATGTACTCAAAATTGCCTATTTTGTCTTATGATTCTATGTATCTTTTGCCTATAAACTTCCCTATGTATATATTTGAAAACTTAACTTTCTTCCTTACTTCTTTTTTATAATCTAATTAAGAATATTTAGTTAACATATGCATTTGCTTAATACCTTTTTAAATGATGTAAGGTGTTGTTTTAAACCAAATTTTTAAATAATTGCTTTTCAGTTTTCCAAGCACCTATGTCTGTTAATTAGTATTTACTCAGTTAGGGTCTGTTCAATTATAAAACACTAAACTAATAGTTTCATTTTCTTTTATGCCTAATGTATGTAATCTATATCATTACTCATCCAGAAACAAATAGATTTGAGAATTACTGCTTTTTGTATAATGAGTTCAATACTAATAGTATTCTCCCTTTTTGTACTTATGGATGATTTTTTTACTTTAATAATATTAGTTGCATTATTATCTGACATTTATAAAGTTCTTTGAGGTTTACAAAGCATTGTGATATATTATTTCATTTTATCGTCACAAGAAGGGGGAAGCAGGTGAAAATTTTTATCACCATTTTATAGACAAGAAAACAAAGAAAGATAAAGGTTAAGCAATATTTTGGCGCTCTCAATGTGTGACAATGAATAGATTAATTTAAGTAGGATTTTGACTTTTATTTTGACATTTTTTTCTCCATAAAAAATTATTATCTCCTCAGTTATTCACTCTACCCCTCCTTTTATAAAATATTTTATGTTATTGTTTTAGTTGTTCAGTTGTTTCAATCATGTCTCACCCTTCCTAACTCCATTTGGGGTTTTCTTGGCAAAGGGATTGAAGTAGCTTGCCATTCCTTCTCCAACTCAATTTACATCTGATGAAACAGAAGCAAATAGTATTAAGTGACTTGTCCAGAATCACAGAACTAATAAGTGCCTGAGGCCTTTATCAGAAATAATGGCTATGAAAATTATATAAAAGCTTTCTGCTTTTCTTCTAATATTGGTTGTATTGATTTTCTTTTTGAAAAAAAAACTTTTCAATTGAATGTAATTAAAATTGCCTATTTCGTATTTCATAATGTCAGTTTCTTCATTGATTATAAATTCTCCTTTCCTCCATAGAGTTATAGGCAAAGAATTCCTTGTTCTTTTTTTATTGTTATCTTATTTTTCCCCCATTGCATGTAAAAGCAAATTTAACATTCATTTCACCCCTTCTCCACTTATTGAGAAAATCAGTAATTTGATTTATTAAAAATATGCAGAGATGTGAAACATTTTCATAATGTTAATGTTGTGATAGAAAACATAGATTCCCTCTCCCTTCCTCCCCAAAAAAAGAAACCTCAAGAATAAGTAAGTTAAAAAAGTATACCTCAATCTGTATTCAGACAGCTTCAGTTCTCTCTCTGGGAATAAGTAACATTTTTTTTGTCCTAAGTCCTTCAGAGCGTCATTGGTCATATTACTACTGAGAAAAGGTTAAGTCATTCAAAGCTGATCATACGACAATATTACTGTCACTTTGGATGTAGTACATTTCACACTGCATCTGCTCATGAAGTGTTTCCAGGTATTTCTGAAAGCATCCTGCTCACCAATTCTTATAGTAGAATAATATTCCATTATAATCACATACCACATTTTGTTCAACTCTTCCTCAACTAATAGGCATCCCCTCAATTTCCAATTTCTTTCCACAGGAAAAGAGCTTTTATATATAATATATAATATATAATATGTAATATATAATATATAATATATAATGTATAATATATAATGTATAATATATAATATATAATATAATATAATATAATATAATATAATATAATATAATATAATATAATATAATATAATATAATATAATATATAATTAATATATAATATACATATATACATATATATCCTTTTCCTTCCCATTTTTCATCTCTTTTGAAATACAGACCCAGTAGTGATATTACAAGAATATAAGCTATTCATGATTTCATTTCCCTTGGAGCAGAGTCCCAAATTGCTCTAGAGCACGGCTCAGTCATTTCACTCCTCCTCCAACCTTTGATAATGTCTCATTTCTCCCATCCCCTGCAACATTTGTCATTTTCCTTTTCTGTACCATTAGTCATTCCAGTAGGTATAAGGTCTTATCTCAGAATTGTTTTAATTTGTATATTCCCAATCCATATAGAGTTAGAACATTTTTTAAAATAAGGACATAGATATCCTTTATATTCTTATCCAAATACTGCTCATATATTTGATAATTTATCAATTGGGGAATAGCTATTATTTTTTAGAACTTTCTCAATGTTTGAGAAATGAGACCATTAGAGAAAATTGTTTCAACATTTTCCCCATTGTTAATATTGTCAATTCTATTCCCCCCCATCAATTCTCCTTTTATTTCTTCTGTTCTCTCAGTTCTTTTGCCTTGTCCCTCCTCAAAAGTATTTTTCTTCTGAGTACCCTCTCCAACAATTTGCCCTCCCTTCCATCACACTCTTCTCTTTCCTCCCATTGCCATTCCCTCCTACTTTCCTATAAGGTAAGATATTATTTCTATACCCAATTGAGTGTATATATCATTGCCTCTTTGAGATAATTCTAAGAAAAATAAGGCTCACTCACCCCTGAATCTCATACCTCTTCCACTCCATTGCAAAAAGTTTTCCCCCATGTGTTAAATAATTTACACCATTCTAACTCCCCCTTTTCCATTTTTCTAATATATTCCTTTCTCACCCTTCTACTCCATTTTCCTCTTGTTTTTATTAATAGTTTTATTTTTTCCAAATAAATGTTATGAAAGTTTTTCAACATTCAGCCATATGCATATGTATATTATTCAGTTATAATATTTCCTTCCACCATCCCTTCCTACTCAGCTCCCCTCAGTGGTGAAGAGTCAGGATAATTTTTCTTTTATATAAATATTTGTGTTAAGCAAGTTTATAGATTAGGCATTGTTAGTATGAGGAATTAGTATTAAGGGATAGAAATACATAAGAGATATTTTTTTAAATGAATGTAGTGTTCATCAGATTCTGAAGAAATTTTGTTTTGTTTTGTTTTTTCATCCTCTAGATGGGGGTAGTATTTTTCATAGCTGCTCTAATACAGTGGTCCTAGGTCTCTGACCTGCTGAGAGGAGCTGCTCCCTTCACTCAGCAACAGATCCTTTAATTCATTCCATGTTTCTCTAGATTTCCACCATTTATGATTTCTTATAGAATAATAGTATTTCATAATATTCATGTACTGTAACTTATATAACTATTCTCCAATTGATGGGCATCCCCTCAATTTCCAGGTCTTTGCCACTACAAAAAAGCTGCTATGAATATTTTCTAACACGTAGGACTTTTCCCATTTTTATGATTTCTTTTGGATATAGATCTAGAATTAGAATTGCTGAGTCAAAAGGTTTTAACAATTTCTTTGTTCTTTGGGCATAGTTCCATATTGCTCTCTAGAATGTTTGGATCACTTGCCAACTCTACCAGAAATGCATTAATATCCCTATCCTCATGCAACCTCTCCTACACTGGTCATTTTCCCTTTTTGTCATTTTAGCCAACTGGATAGGTATGAGGTGATACCACAGAGTTGTTTTAATTTGTATTTTTCTAATCAATAATGATTTGGAGCATTTTTTGTATCTTCATTTTAAAAAGATATTATCCCATCATATTCAACTCCTATCTGTTTCTCTCTCTCTCCTCTCTCTCTTTCTCACTCTCTCTCTCTCTCTTTCTCTCTCTCTCTCTCTCTCTCTCTCTCTCTCTCTCTCTATATATATATATATATATATATATATGTGTGTGTGTGTGTGTGTGTGTGTCTGTGTGTGTATACATATATATATATTATATATGTATGTATACACATAAAGAAAGATATAGGTATAAATATTGATATATAACAGTGCAATTGATTCTCTAATGATATCTCTTTCATGTTTAAATTTTTATGATTTTCTCCAATCTTTTATTTGAAAATCAAATTTTTGCGCAGCTCTGGTATTTTCATTAGGAAAGTTTGAAAGTCCCCTATTTCACTGAATGTCCATCTTTTTTCCCCAAAAGAATATTCTTAATTTTGTTGGGTAGTTGACTATTGATTATAATTCAAGATCTTTTGCCTTACAAAATTATCATTTTCCAAGTCTTATGATGTTATAATGTAGAATCTTGTGTTATTCTGACTGTGGCACCAGGATTTTTATTGAATTGCTTCTTTTTGACTGCTTATAATATTTTTCCCTTGACCTGGGAGCTTTGAAATTTCACAATACTATGTCTGGAATTTTCCAGATTGGAATCTCTTTCAGGAGGCTATTGGTGCATTTTCCTAATTTCTATTTTTCTTCTGAGTTTTGAATATCAGAGCAATTTTCCTTGATAATATCTTGAAAGGCTCTTTTTTATCATGGCTGTAAGCAGTCCAATAATTACGTCTCCTGGATCTATTTATCCGATCAGTTATTTTTCCAATGAGATATTTCACATTGTCTTATAATTTTTCATTCTTTTAGTTTCGCTTTCCTGGTTTTTTTTTTGATTTCTCACAAAATCATCAACTTCTATGTGCAACATTTGTATCTTTTAGTAATTATTTTCATTAGAACTTTTGCACCCCCTTTTATATTTGGCCAGTTACATTTTGAAGTTATTTGACTTTTTGTTTCTCTTTTACCATTTGTCCAAGTCTAGGTTTGATGTTATTTTCTTCAGAATTTTTTTGTTTCTCCTTTAAACTGTATCCTGCATCAATCTCATTTCTCATCCCAATTTTTCTTCTTTCTTTGATACTTAATTTTCAAAACCTTTTTTGACCTCTTCCATTATCTGAGATCAATTCATATTTTTCTTGTAGTCATTGTTGGTAAGAACTTCAGCTTTGGTATTTTCTTCAGACTGTGTACTGGGCTATTTCTTGTCATATTAACTTTCTATATTCAGAATTTGTTTCTGTTGTTTGCTCATTTTTGAAGTTGGTTTCTTGACTTTTAAAATGAGAGTCTGCTTCCAAGTTGGAGTCTGTACTGTTCCAAGCTTTTTTTAACTTTTTAGTGATATGATTTTTTCTTATGATGCCTTATTTATTTATTTTCAACCATATACACTATATATTTTTAAGTTACAAAATTTCCCTCTGCCCTCCCTTCCCACTTCCTCCCCTCAGTGATGAGAAGTCAGGTTAGCATTGTACATGTTTTTGATAAACATGTTTACAGATTAGTTATTTTTTAGTAAGAGGAATTAGGATTAAGTGAAAGATACATAAGAGATAATTTTTATAAAGTGTTCATCAGATTCTGAAAGGCTGTTTTTTTGTGTTGTGTGTTTTGTTTTGTTTTTCCTCCAGGTGGTGATAATCTTGTCTATAGCTGCTCTAATACTGATATCCTAGCTCTCTGAACTGCTGAGAGAAGCTGCTTCCATCATTATCTCATAATGGTGTTGTTTATATGTCCATTGTTTTCTTGATTCTACTCCCTTCACTTAGCATCAGATACCATAAGTCATTCCATGCTTCTCTAGAGTCCAATAATTTATGATTTCTTATAAAACATTAATAATCTATAATATTCATGTACCATAACTTGTCTAGCCTTTCCCCAAAAGATAGGCATTCCCTCAATTTCCAATTCTTTGCCACTAAAAAAAGAGCTGCTATGAATATTTTGGAACGTATAAGACTTTTCCCTTTAATTTATTCTGGATATAGACCTAGAATTAGAATTGCTGACTCAAAGGGTATGAACAGTTTTATTGCTCTTTGGGCATAGTTCCAAATTGCTCTCAAGAAAGGTTAGATACATTCACAACTCCACCAGCATTGCATCAATATCCCAATCCTCCCATAAACTCTCCAACATTGATCATTTTCCCTTTTTCTCATCTTGGCCATTTCTCTAATCAATAATCACTTTGAACATTTTTCATATGAGACTATATATCTTTAATTTCTTCATTTGAAAACTATTCATATCCTTTGATCATTTATCATTTGGAGAATGACTTGTAACCTTATAAATTTGATTCAATTCTCTATATAATTTATCAGACCTCCTAGTTATGAAGATTGTTTCCAAGTTTTATGCTTTCCTTCTAATTTTGGCAGCATTGATTTTATTAGTAAAAAACTTTTTAAAATTTAATATAGACAAAATTATTCATGTTCAGGTTATAATGTGCTCTAATTCATGTTTGGTCATAAATTTATCCCTTTTCCATAGATCTGATAGAGTATTTCTTTGTCTATTAATTTATCTATCAGAGGTATTTCTAGGACCTGCAATTTTCAGATCTTTCTAAGATCTAAAGAGAGATTTTATCCACACTCCTGGTCTGTGCCTTGGTCTATGGGTGATCACAATTACTCCTTTTTTCCCCTGGAACTATTAGGAGAGTCCCTTCTCCCATGTGGCAGCACTACTACTCCTCCTCTTCCTGGGACTTCAACCCATGACTGCAATTCAAATCCAAATATGGGTAAAGTAACAGAATCCTGTCTCAGGACTCTGATAGAAAAGATATCCTTGTAATTCCATTGAAATTCTATTACCATCTGTAGACTGAGAGCTCTGGAAGCAGCTGCCACCTTCACTGATTCAGTGATTCTCAGGGACTGTTCCTGGTCTTTTGGGGCTGAATCTGTTCTCCTAAGGCCTGTATCCTCTGTTCTTTCTTCCCTTCCCACAGGTGAGAACAATCTGGTAAAAATTTTACAGCATACTCATATTTGAAATATTTTTATATTAGTCATGTTGTGAAAAAGTAATTAGAACTATGAAGGTAAAAAATTATGAGAAAGAAACAATATCCTATTCACATTTACAATCATGATTACTAACTTGGTATTCACTCCATGCTATATTCTCCCATTAATACTTTTCTCTTTCTTTTTTCCCTTATTCTTCCTAAACAAAGTTTTGAGTCTAACAGGCCTTTTTTCTATTAGCCTTTCCCCCCTTTTCTTCTCTCTTTCCCTTTTACTTATCTTTTAAACATTTACTTAAATTTATCTTTACCTCTACTCTAACTTCCCCTTTCCACTGCACTTTTTCCCTTTTGGGTAGGATAAAATTTTAATTGGGAATTTAATTGGCAATAAATTCCCAATTGGCAATGTATGTTGATCCCTCTTTGGACCAAATATGTTGAGAGTAAGATTTACCATAGAATAATTACAAGATCAAGAAATACTCTGACAAATATACGGAAGGGAAAATGACCAAGCAAGAAATGGCATGCTATAAATTGCAAAAATTGAAATAATTTTCAAAGCTAGGGGTTCTGATAAAGGTCTTCTTTCTAAAATACAAAGAGAAGTGCATCAAATGTATAAGGTTGCAAGTTATTCTCCAATGGATAAATGCACAAAGGATATAAATAGGCATTTTTTCAAATGAATTAATTAAAGCTATATATATATATATATATATGTATATATATATAATCATATGAAAAAATGCTCTAAATCATTACTGATTAGATAAATGCAAATTAAAACAACTATGACGTTCCACATCACATCTATCAGATTGGATAAGATGACAAAAAAAAGGAAAGCAATCAATGTTGGAGAAGTTCTTGGAGGACTGGGAAATTAATGCACTTCTGGTGGAGTTGTGAACTGCTCCAACCATTCTGGGGAGCAATATGGAAATATGCCTAAAAAAGCAATAAAGCTGATCATATCCTTTTACTCAGCATTAACAATACTAGCCCTATATCCATAAGACATTATTAAAAAGGGGCAGTTACATGGCACAGTGGATAGAGCACCAGTCCTGGAGTCAGGAACATCTGAGTTCAAATCCAGCCTCAGACACCTAATAATTGCCTAGCTGTGTGACATTGGGCAAGTAACTTAATCTCATTGCCTTAGATAAATAAAATTAAATTTATGTATATGAGAAATCATAAAAAAGAGCAAAGTCCCACTTGTTCCAAAATATTCATAGCAACTCTTTTTATAGGGGCAAAGAATTGAAAATTAAGGGAATTTCCATCAATTGGAGAATGAATGAACATATTACAGTATTTAAATGTTATGGAGTTCAATTGTTCTATATAAACAATGATTGAATTCTAGGGCAGAAGGGAATAAATTAAAGGAACTGATGCTGAGCAAAAGGAACCAGAAATAAGAGAACTTTCTACACATATACAACATTTTGAGTTGATAGACCTTGATTGATGCAGCTCCTTTCAGCAGTTCAGAGAGCTACAACATTCCTAGGAGACCTGCCATGAATGCTACTATCCACATCCAGAGGAAGCAAAATAAAGCAAACCAAAACAAAAAATCCTATAAAATCTGAATGAACTCTACATTCATATTTTAAAATATTCTCTTATATTTTTTCTTTCCTATCTCTTGGTTTTAATCCTAATTCCTCATAGAGAAAATGACTAATTTGAGGAGATGTTAAGCACAAATGTATATGTACAATATTCATTAGACTGAGTGGGAAGGGAAGAGTTTTTAAGTTAAAATAACTGAACATTTTTCATAACATGTAATTGGAAAGATAATATATCAATTGGAAAATATGCTTTCATTGTATAATATTAATTGCTTTAATGATACTGATCATATTGAATTATTTGTATTATTAAACCAAGGTCCACAGTAAAAAGTATGAAAAATAAATTTTAAAATGTATCAAAAAGAAACTTTTTACACAAGAGAACTGCAGTTTAATGTGCAATTGTCATTTTAATATATTATGCTAGAGATATCCTTGTTTTATAATCTGAATTAAAAATTTTTTAAATAAAAAAGAAAGATTCAAGTATCATCTGTCACATGTTTCTACCTATTTCAAAAATTCCATTTAGTCTTTTTTTATTAATGAGATAATTTTCATCAACTATTTTCTCCTTTTCTTTTTTCCCCAATGCATCCTCTTTAACATACCTTCATTTACTTTTTGTCCATTTTTCCCCATCATAGTCAACTCAATTCCATGCTCTCTGTATATTAGACTTTCTAATTGCCCCAATTCTTCTTAGGGAGTTCTTTTATTCAGTGAATTTTCATAGTCAGTAGTAAGCACAAATGAACTACTCACCTAGTTGAGATTTTAATCTCTGTGTCTGGATCCAGACCAATCTAAGAGCAGAACAACTTGTCCATTACCATCAACTTGTTACATAGTGAACTTAGGATGGCTCTTTAGAGAAAACCTTGCTCTTTTATAGTTTTTGAGATAATTAGACCACATGTTCATTCCAAATGTACCACACTATCATTATGCTTTAAAGTTCAAAGTCACTTCACATTGGACTTTATGTATTTCTGTGAGATTAAAAGGTTCATGTCTTTTGAGCAGAATTGGATGAGTAGAAATCTTTTGTAACTCTTATTACTGGAATAACTTCTACAGAAAAAAAAATTCTATATACCCTCATGCAAATTTCTTCCCCCAAAGCAACTTTGTTTTTGCCTAATTTGTGTAGTTACTGAAGGTCTATCATATATTCAGATGTCAATAGTTTGCTATTGACAGTAGGAAGCTGCTTCCAGAGAATTGTGAAGTTGTATGTTGTGTTGATGGTTTGAATCTTTTTTGCAGTTCACCTTCCATGGGCTTGGGAGGAGTCTTTTTACATAGACTGTATCAGACAGAACTATTGATCTCATCAAAAAGACCTAAAACAACACTGACTAGGCTTTTACTTAGATGAATAAGTGAGATCAATTTTTTACTAATGGCATCTTTCGAGAATACTTATGCTGTTGGGGAATGGCTGTGGAGTTTACCCATGAGACTCCAGGTCCATTTATCCAAAAGAAGTAGTTCTGAGTACAAGTATTGTTTTTCTGACTGTTTTCTCATTCTGGTTGCTAGAAGTGAAAAATTCATTTTGACCTTGGATCATAAGCTGGGGGATCTGTGAGTTTAAAAATTGAAGGCAGTGATGCAACGAGTTTGGCAGTGACAACTTGAGGAGTAATGACTCCAGAATCTAGGCTAGTAGAATTTGGCACAATAATGACTTTGGAGTTGAACTTGAAAGTGCTATGTAGAGAGCAAGCAAAACTATGAGCCTAATTTTTTTAATTATTCATACTAATGACCAAAGTGTTGCAGGGAAGATTATTTTCCTAAAATGCAAAAAAAATTATATTTTCTCCTGGTTATGCCTTTGAAGTGAATTTTCCTTTCTAGAATATATCTGAAATTAAGTAATTAAGTAGAAGTTCATAATAAATTTTTATAATTAGAGAATTTGGAATTAACATATATATGTGTGTTTGTGTGTATGTGTGTATGTGCACACTCAGTTAAGTATACAAATATAGGAAGATAAGCGGACAAGAGAAGGGTAATATATGGCAGAGAAGATTAGGGAAGGGAACAGTCAAAGACAATACACTTTCTAGGAAGGAAAGGATGAAAGAGAAAGGGAATAAAATAAAAAGAGGGGGAAATAGGAGGGAAATATAGTTAGTAATTATAAAGTTGAAGAAAATTGTGATTCACATTTTTCTGATAAGTGACATATTTATCAACCAAGGAGGACAGAATCAATTTCCTAAAAAAGAGTCATTCCCAAATTGATAAATCATCAAAAATTGTGAGCAGTTTTCAACTGAAGTAATCAAAGCTATCCATAGTCATATGAATTATGACTGATTGGAGAAGTATAAATTAAAATATTCTGAAGTATTACCTCATGACTACTAGATTGACTATTAGGACAGAAAAGGAAAATGACAAGTGTTGGAGGAGATGCAAGAAGAATGAAACATTAATAAACAGTTGGTGCAGTTCTGACTGATTCAAAATTTCTGTAGAGAAATTTAGAGAGATTCTCAAAGGGCTATAAAACCATGCATATTCTTAGACTTAACAGTACCACCAGTAAGTCTAATTCCCAAAAGAGATATAAAACAAAAAGGAAAAAGAACCTACATGTACTAAAATATTTATAGCACCTCATTTCTGGAGACAAAATTCTGAAATTAAGAAAATAACCATCAACAGGGTGATGACTGAACAAATTGTGTTATGTCATTTCATGGAACACTATCCTGCTACAAGAAATGATGAGCATTATGCTCTCAGAAAAAAACTTAGACTTATATTAGTTGACATAAAGTGACATGTACTGTATACAAAGTAGCAGCAATATTGTAAGATGATCAGCTGTGAATGACATACCTATTCTCAGTAATATAATTATCCAAGACAGTTCTAAAGGATTTATGATAAAAAATGCTATCCATCTCCAGAGGAAGAACCTATGATGTCTGAATAGGTATAGAAGCATACTTTTATTTTTAATTCATTTTTCTTTGGGGCTTTTTGTCTATGTTTTCTTTCACATCCTGACTAATATGGAAATATATTTTACATGACTAAAAATGTAAAAGCTATATCAAATGACTTACCTTATCAATGAGAATTACTGGAAGGAAAGACACGAGAAAATTTGGAGCTTAAAATTTCAAAAACAAATGTTAAAAATTGTTTTTCCAGATTCTTGGGGGAAAATAATATGATAAACAAAAATGCCAAAAAAAGATGAAGATTTGGTGGTGGACTATTGTTTAGAACTATAATGACTTAACAAATTTCTTATTATCTTTCCATTTACCTATTTAATCATACAATGACAGATTTAATTGTTTAATTAATGAAAGATTTCAATAATTTCATGTTATTTTAATAGAATATTTGAAACAAAAGCTTTTTCAGTCTACAAAACTGTAAAAAAACCTTCTAAAATTGTTAAATTTGTGTTCTGTACTTCCTAAAATGTGTCAACAATATTCAATTTTCTCTTAATATATCTATATCTAGAGATATAGTACAGTCTTTGGTATACACTTCAGAGCAGAATCTTAGTAGGACTTTGTTTTGTCTTCCCTAATATACACACACTCATGTGTGTATATATATATATATATATATATGTGTGTGTGTGTGTGTGTGTGTGTGTGTGTGTGTGTGTGTGTGTATAATACACACACACACATGCATAAAAACATATATATATCTTTTCCTAGGTCCTGAGTTTTATATTGATCTGTCACTAGTGATGTAGTGAAGGATATTGGATAATCAAAGGCACACCTTCCTTAGCAAACCAAATTACTGAAATAGGATAATGCTGATGCAGAGTTAATTTATCACATGACAGCACTGGATTTTGTTTTCTTCCTCAATAGTATTCTACTGAGAGTCTGAGAAGCAATATAGTAGTATATGCATATATGTATATGTATGTAAGTATAAATAAATATATATATATATATATACAAACATACACATAGAATATATGTATATATGATCATAGATATATAATTTCATAGTTGGCAACAAGAAGTTATAATATTTTGCTAACAAACTTATTTTTATATAAATCCAAATCTTTCGGGCAATGGTCAAGTTGTTACTGTGTCATGCTAAAGATGCTGAAATTCATTTAATAAGTATTTCTTCACATGAAAAAATAATTCTTGATATTTATATTTTGCTTCATTTTTAAAAAAAAATTTCTATAGAATCTTTTTTCAATTAAATTCCACAAAAAGGATCCTTGTGTGCTGTCATTGGTGCTGGGTTATTTAGTATTAAGTAAATGGTTCTATCCATCCAGATCTGACTACTGAAAACAGCTACTTAGTCTCTATAAAGCAGGTGGGAAACTTACCAATATACCTGTCTTTGAGGATTATAGTTCTTTTAAATTAAAATGAATGTGGAAATTGGAACTGTGAATTTGGAGCAGTAGCATAAATGTAGGGGAGACTCAAAGCCCTTGACAATTTGTTTAGGATTTGAGATAATTTAAAAAAAAAAAAAACCTTCAAAAAACAATGACTTTTTTTTTGTCATGATTTTTTTTTTAGTTTTTGCAAGGCAATGGACTTATATGGCTTGCCCAAGGCCACACAGCTAGGTAATTATTAAGTGTCTGAGGCTGGTTTTGAACTCAGGTACTCCTAACTCCAGGGCCGGTTCTCTATCCACTGTGCCACTTAGCTGCCCCTTTTTTGCCATGATTAATAAAGTTACTTAGAAGGACTGTGATTTAAGTGACACAGAGAAGACCATGAGGTTCATTGCTATGTCATTGTTATTTTTCTCACAGAATTCACAAGTTAAACTTTTTAAAGGTCTGAATTCTCTTACTTTTTCTAGAGATTCTCCCATCAACCTTTATTTTTTTTGTTTTTGTTTCTTTAGATTTTTGCAAGGCAAATGGGGTTAAATGGCTTGACCAAGGCCACACAGCTAGGTAATTATTAAGTGTCTGAGACCAGATTTGAACCCAGGTACTCCTGACTCCAAAGGCCGGTGCTTTATCCACTACACCACCTAGCCTCCCCTCCCATAAAACTTTAACTAGAAAAATAAAATTTTCTTTGCAGAAGAGGCAGTACATCTACAATATACCTGTTGATAAATAAAACTCATTATAATGTTTAGAACCAGGAAGGTGGCATTATGCTGCCACCCATAACTTTTCATGAATATTCCATAGCAACCAAAGCATGTTTGGAGAATGACATCAGTCACTTATCAGTGGACTTCTTGGCAATGAGATGAAGTTGCATTACTGAAGTTCCTACTGAAGCATTTTTAGTCTCCTAAGTAATGCTGCTCATCTAGAGACAATCACATTTCTGAGAAATATTCATTTTACAGATGCTTCAGATGCTAAAAAACAACTTGAAAGAAATTAGCAATGCATAAAGTATATAAGAAATTCAAAGATTTATATTTCACATATACTTGCCCATGTGTGATTACTCTGGACTATGTGTAATGGGAATAAGGGAAAAAAAGGAATAATTTAAAGTATCTTTATAAAGTTGAAATTGACCATGGATACCAGTTTTTCACTTTTAGATTAAGTCTTTGCCCTTCATTCTTTTAGCTATGATACAAGAATATCCTTCTTAGTTTCATACCTAGGTATCTAGGTATACTTTTATCGTACCTTAAGTGATAAAATTTGTTTTGTTAAAACATTATTTTTACTTTTGAATTGTTGATTTCACAAACATTTAATTACTCCATCCCTCCCAGTATCACCACTCCAATTTAGCAAACACTTTAGACCAAACAAAAATATTGCAAAAACCTATCTTTGATGAATAATTAATTGCATAATCAGACAAAACAAATTCTTATCAACCCATGTCTGAAATTGTCTGTTTTTTACATCTTAACTTCATCATCTCACTGCCAAGAAATGAGTGGTATGCCTCACCATTCTCTTTGATGCCAGTTATCATTGTATTTATCAGAATTCTAAAGACTTTGTATTTATTTTTCCTTTTTTTAACACTGATTCCTTTTATTTTTAATTGATATTTTATTTGTACAAAAACTTGTTATGAAAGTTTTCCAATATTCATGCATATGTATATATATATATGTTTTTAAGTTAAATAATTTATGTCCACCCTCCCTTCCCACCCCACTCCTCTCAATGGCTAACCATCAGGTGAAGATTGTCAATAAACTTTTGTGCTGAACATATTTACAGATTAGTCATTTTCATTATGAGCAATTTGTATTAAGGGAAAGAAGCACGTGAGAGCAATTGTTTTTAAAGTGAACATACTGTTCATCAGCTTCTGAATGGTGTTTCTTTTCTATTTTGTTTAGTTTTTCTTCCTCTGATGGAGATAACATTGTAAAAAAAGTCAATAATAAGGTTGTCCTAGCTCTTTGAACTATTGGGAGGAACTATATTCACCAAAGCTGATCAGCTCACAATGTTGTTGATGTGTACACAGTTATCCTGGTTGTGATCCCTTTGTTCAGCATCAGATGCTGTAATTCATTCCCCCATGTCTCTCTAGATTCTGACCATTTATGGTTAATTATAGAACAATAACATTCCATAACAGTCCTATAGCATAACTTGTTCAACCTTTCCCCAACTGATGTTCTTCCCCTCAATTTCCAATTCTTTGCTGCTATAGTAAGAGTGGCTATGAATATCTTGGAACATGTGGGACTTTTTTCCATTTTTTTATGATTTTTTTTCCATTTTTAGGACTATTTCAGTATAATATCAGAATTTCTGTGTCAAAGGATATGATCAGTTTTTCTGCTCTTGGGGCACAGTTCCATTTTGCTCTCCAAAATGGTTGGATAAGTCTACAACTCTACAAGCAGTGCATTAATGTATCAATCCTCTCAAAACCTCTCCAATATTGATCATTTTTCCTTTTTCTCATCTTGGTTAATCTGATAGGTGTGAGGTGATAACTCATAGTGGTTTTAATTCACATTTCCTAATCAATAATGATTTGGACCATTTTTCATATGATTATATATAGAATTAATTCTTCATTTGCAATATGTCTAGACAAATCCTTTAACCATTTATCAATTGGGGAATGACTTTTAACTTCATAAATTTGATGCAATTGTCTATATATTTTAGAAATGAGACCCTTAGATGTGAAGATTATTTTCCAAATGTCTGTTTTCTTGCTAATATTGGAAGCATTGATATTATTAGTATAAAACCTTTTTAAATTCAATATAGTCAGATTCATTTATTTTGGTATTTATTACTTGATCATGAATCTCTCCCCTTTCTGTACATCTGATGACTATTTCTTGATGCATAAATTTATCAGTGGTGTTGCTCTTCATGTTTAAGTCCTATACCCATTTTGATCTTTTATTGGTATAAGACATAAAATGTGGTTGAATGCCTAGTTTTTGCCATACTATTTTTCAGTTTCCTCAACAATTTTTGTCAAATAATGAGGTCTTATACCAGAAGCTAATGTCTTTGGGTTACTCCAACAGTAGATTTATGTAGTCATTTACTACTGTTTCTTTTTAATCCAATCCATTACTCTATTTCTTAAACAGAACCAGGCCGTTTTGATGACTGCTGCTTTATAATATGGTTTATATATGGTAGAGTTAGACTATGTTCTTTTACATTTTTCCCCTCAGTTCCCTTGATATTATTGATCTTTTGTTCTCCAGATCAATTTTGTTACCAAATTTTCCAGTTCAATATAATAGTCATTTGGTAGTATGTTTGGAATGGCACTGAATAACTAATCAAAATTTTTATTATATTTATCTCGACCTAACCATAATCAATTGAGATATTTCCAGCTTTTTTGGATCTGACTTTATTTGCATGAGAAATGCTTTGTAATTGTATTTATATAGTTTCTGGGTTTACCTTGGGAGATAGATTCCCAAGTATTTAATGTTTTCTACTGTTATTTTCAATAGAATGTTTCTTTCTATCTCTTGCTTTTGGGCTCTGTAGTTCTTATATAGAAATATTGATGATTTATATGGGTTAATTTTATATCCTTCTACCTTGCTGAATTTGTTAATTGTTTCAATAACTTTTCTAGATGATTTTCTCAGGTTCTCTAAGTATAGCACCATATTTTCAGAGTGAAAGTTTTGTTTTCTCACTACCATTTCTGACTCCATTAATTTCTTTTTCTTCTATTATTGCTAAATCTAATATTCCTAACACTGTATTGAATAGTAATGATGATAATGGGCATCCTTGTTTCGCTCTTGATTTTATGGGAAATGCTCCTAGTTTATTCCCACTACATATAACATTTATTGATGGTGTTAGATAGAAACATCATTTATTATTTTAAGGAAAGCTCTATTTATTCCTATACTTCCCAGTGTTTTCAATAGGAACAGATATTGCATTTTATCGAATATTTTTCCAGCATCTATTGAGATAATCATAAGATTTCTGTTGGTTTTGCTATTGAAATTTTCAATTATGTTGAATATTGAATTTTGCAATATCCCTGCCTATCTAATATAAATGCTACCTGATCATGGTGTATTCTGGCAATAACTTACTGAAATCTCTATGTTAAAACTTTATTTAAGATTTTTGCATCAGTATTCATTATGGAGATTGGTCTATAATTTATTTTGTCTGTTTTGCCTCTTAGGTATCAGCACCATATTGGTGTCATAAAAGGAATCTGGCAGGACTCCTCCCATTTCTTTGGTTTATATAGAATAGGACTTAATTGTTCCCTAAATGTTTGGTAGAATTCGCTTGTAAATCCATCTGGTCCTGGATTTCCGACCCTCCCTGCTGGCTTACTATTTAGCTGGCAGGACCTATGCTGTTGTCAAACTGTGGGAACTGCTCTGTGGTTAAAAGCCTCCAAATGATTTTCCTGCCCTCCAACCTTGCTGAACTTTACATCTCCTTTTCCCAAGAGACACAGACCTTCACTGAAGGACATTCATGACTACTGTTGAAAGCTTGTTTTTTAATTGATATTTTATTTTTCCCAATATATGTTATGAAAATTTTTTCAAAATTCATCTGTATGCATATGTGCTTATGCAAAAGTTAGAAAATTCCTTACACCCTCCTTTCTCACCCCCACCCCTCAATAGCAAGGACAACATTGAACATACATATTTTTGATAAACATGTTTACACATTACTCAATTTTCAGTGTTAAGATTAAATTAAGACTAAATTAAGACTTAGAGACACATGAGACAATTTTAAAAAGTGTTCATCAGATTCTGAAGGGTTTTTTTTCTTTTTTGTTTTGTGTTGTTTTATTTTTCTTCCTCTGGATAGGGATAGCATTGTCTGTACCTGGTCAAATACAGCTATCTTAATTCTCTGAACTATTGAGAGGAGTTGCTTCCATCAAGGTTGATAATCTCACAAAGCTTTTGTTAATGTATGGCTTGTTCTATTTGTTCCTGCTTCCTTCACTCAGCATCAGGTCCTGTAACTCATTCCATGCTTCTTTAGAGTACAAACATTTATGGTCTCTTATAGAATAATAATATTCCATAGTATTCATATACCACAACTTCTTTAACCATTTCCCAATTGATGGGCATTCCCCCAAATTCCAATTATTTCCCACTACAAGAAAAGAGCCGCTATGACTATTTTGGAACATGTGGGACTTTTCCCATTTTTTATGATTACTTTTGGATATGCACATAGAATTGGAATTTCTGGGTCAAAAGGTATGAACAGTTATATTTCTCTTTGGACATAGTACCATATTGCTCTTCAGATAGTTTGGATTCATTCAACTCAACCAGCAATGAATCAATGTTCCAGTCCTTCCACATCCTCTCCAACATGGATAATTTTCTCTTTTTCTCATCTTTGCCAATTGTGGTAGGTGTGAGGTGATAACTCATTGTTGTTTTAATTTGCATTTCTCTAATCAATAATGATTTGGAATGTTTTTCATATGATTATATATAAAGCTTTAATTTCTTCATTTGAAAACTCTCTATTCATGTTCGTTGACTATTTATAAATTGGGGAATGACCTTATAAATTTGAAACAATTCTCTAAATATTTTAGAAATATAACCCTTATCAGAACCACTAGTTGAGAATATTGTTTCCGAGTTTTCTGCTTTCCTTCTAATTTTGGCATCATTGATTCTATTAGCGCAAAAATGTTTTAATGTAATATGGTCAAAATCATTCACTTTTTAGTTTATGATGTACTCTAATTCTTGTTTGTTTATAAATTTATCCAATTTCCATAGATCTGATAGATAGAGCATTTCTTGTTCCATTAATCTATGAATGATGTTGCTCATCATGTCTAAATCCTGTAACTAATTCAGACCTTATTTTGGTATAGGTGGTGAGATGTGGATCTCTGCCTAGATTTTACCACACTATTTTCTAGTTTTCCCAACAACTTTTGTCAAATAATGAATTCTTATCCCAGAAGCTGATATCTTTGGGTTTCCTAAGTAGTAGATTGCTATAGTCATTATTGTGACTTCTTTTGAACCTCTCCTAAATTACTAATCCATTATTCAGTTTTGTAATTAGTACCAAGCAGTGTTGATGGCCACCACATTATAATATAGTTTTACATCTGGTAGAGCTAGGCCACCTTCCTTTACATTTTTTCATCAGTTCCCTTGCTATTCTTGCCCTTTTGTTGCTCCAGATGAATTTTGATATTTTTTTCTAAAGTAGCTATTTGGTAGGTTGAGTGGAATGGCACTGAATAAGTAATTTAATTAGAGTAAAATTGTCATTTTTATTAAATTAGCTCAACTTAATCATGAGAATTTGTCATTTTTCCAGTTATTTAGATCTGCTTTTATTTTGCTGAGAAGTGTTTCATAATTGTAGTCATACAGCTTTTGGGTTTGTCTTCAGAGGGGGATTCCCTAGTAATTATTATTGTCTATATTGAATTTAAATGGAATTTCTCTTTCTACCTCTTAGGCTTTGTTGATGATATATTGAAATGCTGATGATTTATGTGGGTTTAATTCATATCCTGCTATTTTGCTGAATGAAGGATAAAATTATAAGAATTGTTAAGGGAGAAAGGTGACAGTATAATGGAAAATAAATTGAAAGTTAAAATTTACAAGTTTAAGGGGGTCACTTTGAGGATAAGGGGTTGTAGTAAGGGAGGATGGAAGTAAATTTTTAACAAAAATAAACATGTAAATATGGATGAACATAAATAAATTAATTAAATAATTAATTAAAGTGGAAAGGGCATAAATCTACGGTGAAGAAGAATAAGAGAAAAGGAAAGAGAGAAAAATATAAATGGAGAAAGATCACATGGAGGGAACTACAGAATTAGTAATCTTAACTGTAATTTTGAATTGGATGACTCTCCCATAAAATGGAAGTGGATGACAAAATGTATTAAAAACCGGAATCTTGTAATATGTTGTTTTACAAGAACTTTTTTTTTAGTTTTTTGCAAGGCAAATGGGGTTAAGTGGCTTGCCCAAGGCGACACAGCTAGGTAATTATTAAGTGTCTGAGGCTGGATTTGAACTCAAGTACCCCTGATTCCAGGTT